>NW_021604591.1:4008197-4016443 GCF_004785775.1 Grammomys surdaster
ATGGGATGGGATGGGATGGGATGGGATGGGATGGGATGGGATGGGATAGGGTAGGATAGAACAGAACAAAGCAGTGGCTGGACTGGTGGCTCAGAGGTTAAGAGCACAGTCTGCTCTTCCAGAGGTCCTAAGTTCAATTCCCAGCAACCGCATGGAGGCTCACAGTCATCTATAATGTGATTTGCTGCCCTCTTCTGGCATGCAGACATACATGCAGACAGAGCACTATGTACGTAGAATAAATAAATAGTATATATAATAAAATTTAAGAAAAAGAAAAACATAAAACACACACAAGTCAGAGTAGATACTAAATTACATCAAACAACTAACTTCCTGGCATCCGCCAACATGATGATGTAGTCTTTCTCCTTTACTGTAAGTGTCCTGGTGTGGCACCTGCCTTGGCTTCCTGGCATGACCCCTGTGCTAATGATTCTGTGATCTCAGAAGGGGAAGTTGCTGCTCTCGAAAGTCTTAAAGAAAAGATAGCCTGCTTTATAACCCATGAGACACCTGCTCTTTTTACTTCACCATAAATCCAGGAAACTGTTCCCTATCAGCTCCAAAAGCACTTCCTTATTCTCTGGTTATAGCCACAGTGTGTTCCTTTGTGTAGCTGTGTCAGAGTTTATTGAGCCAGTTCCTGGGCGGAGGAGATTTGAGGTGCTTCCAGACTTCTGTTGGCGCAGTTGCTTCCCACACAAATCATTATGGGTTTATAGTTCAGTAGACATTCTCGGAAATGGGATTATTTTGTGTGTTAAAATGAACTGAGAAGCTTTCAGCCTTTTGGAGATAACAACTAAACAGAGATACTACGAAAGGCTCAGATACACAGAGTTCAGATCACTCAGCCGTGATCTATCTACAACTACATATTATTAATAACCTCCACAAAGACTGTTGAGCAGGGAGCGCATGTGCGTCTGTGGGGCATTCTTTTAGGCTTCTTATATTTCCTTTTTTATATTCATATTTTCCCCTAGCAGTGTATAACCTTTAGGCTTTCAAGGATTTTGTTTTGTTTTGAGATGGGGGGTCTCACTGGGTAGTGGTGGCTGGACTGGAACTTACTATGTAGATGAGGCTTTGAGCTCACAGAGATCTACCTAACTCTGCCTCCTAAAAGCTGGGATTTTTTTTTAATGCATTCAGATTTTTGAGGAACAATGTCACCAAGGAAAACAATAACCATTTCTGTTTCTGTGATGAAATACACCATGATCAAGGCAACTTAGAGAAGGGAGGGTTTACATGAGCTTATGGCCCAGGAAAGATAGGCGTCCATCACCATCATGGTGGGAACCTGGCAGGTGGCATGCAGGCGGCTGGGGTAGCAAGCTGAGAGCTCACATCCCAAATTACAAGCAGGAGTTAGGTATAGTGAACTGAGGATATACGAGGCTCTGAGACCTCAGAGCCCTCAGCAATGTATTTTTGTCCAGCAAATTGTAACTCTTAAGCCTTCCCAAACAGCTCCACCAATTGGGAACCAAGTATTTCTTTTTTAATATTTATTTATTTATTCTCTATATATGAGTACACTATAGTTGCCTTCAGACACACCAGAAGAGGGCATTGGGAACCAAGTATTTTAAAAAGTATTTTACTTATTTATTTATTTATTTATGTAATGTATGTGAGTACACTGTAGCTGTCTTCAGACACACCAGAAGAGGGCATCAGATCCCATTACAGATGGCTGTGAGTCCCCATGTGGTTGTTGGGAATTGAATTCAGGACCTCTGGAAGAGCAATCAGTGTTCTTAACTGCTGAGCCATCTCTCCAGCCTAGGAACCAAGTATTAAAATGCCTGAGGCTGTGGGGGCACGTCTTATTCAAACTTCCCCAATAGTTATCAGGCACTGAGCACTTTCCTAGGGCCAGGCACTGTGCTAGCTGCTCTGAGCGTACTATTTCTCTTTTTCTTAGAAAAAAATGTATGCTTTATGTGTATACAGGAATGCATGGTGTGTGTGATGTGTGGTATATGCCTGTATGTGAGGTGTATGCATTGTGTATGCGTGAATGCATGGTGTGTGTGGTGTGTGGTGCATGCCTGTATGTGCACTTATGTGTACATGAGGAGGCTGGAGCAAGACATCAGGTGCCTTCCTCTCTTCACCTATTGCCTTGAGACAGGGTCTCTGCTGGAACCAGAAACTCATTGTCTTGGCTCGACTGGCTGGTCACGGAGCTCTGCTTCTCTTTGCCTTCCAATGGGTGTGTTGCAAGCAAGCATAGTCAGCTTTTGATGTGTGGGGCTTTGAACTCAGGTCCTCCTGCTTATGCAGCAAGTGCTATTGCCCTCTGACCTGCTTAGCCCCTCCTTTCTTTTATTTCCATTTCTTTTTTCTTTTAGTTTCCATCTGTTCCTCTTCCAACTGCCTCCCTCCATCCCTCCTTTCTTTTCTTCCCCCCATTGCTTTGTTTTTCTTTGAGATAAGGCCTTTCTGTGTGTAGCCCAAGCTTGCCTTAAACTCACCCTCTTCCTACCCCAGACTCCGGACACTGGGATTGCAGGTGCAAGACATCACACTCAGCTCTGAGTGTGTCACTTCTACCTCACTTTAACCACACCAAGAAGACTTTGGGCTCTGCTTTACACAAGGTCCCAGAGTTCAAGTTGTTCAAGGCTCAGCCTAGGAAGTGGCAGAAGCTGTATTTGAACCCAAGTCTGCCTGCTCTGTGCTGTGCCCTTGTCTATCAGCCATGCTGACCCCTAAGCTCTGCCAGTGTTTTCATTCTGCAGTGAGCAACGTGCTGTGCTGTGTCCTGTTGGTTAAGAACAACACTTGGTAGCTTCTGGATTATTTTCCCCAGTGACATCTTATTTTGATGCCAAATCGTATCAGATTAATGAATACTTATGGAGCATCTCCCTCGGGGGAGGGATGGGGTTAGTTGCTGTACAGAGTATAGAAGTTTAGGTCAGGACTCATAGTGAGACGAATAGAAGCCTGGCCTTGAACAGCAATGTGAAAGTTGGCTGGTTACCCTGCGAATTCCCACCCCCACCGGATAATTAATGTTGCTCAACTAGCGTCCCCAGGAAGGACTGTATACAATGTAAGATAAATACACTCAATCAATGCAAACTCCTGTTCCTTCCTGGCGCCCCTCTCCACACAGCCAAAGTAAACTTTAGGTCTGTAAGCTTATTACCATCTAGGTTTAAGTCATAGAAAAACTAGCAAAGAATACCCTCTTCCCTTTTTCCTCTTGCCTCTTTCCTCCTCCCTCCTCTGCTCCCTTTTAGCCCCCTCCTTCTTTTCCTCCTTCCCTTCATCCATTCTTTCCTTCATTCCTCCTCCCCCATACTTCTCTTCCTCCATTTCTCTTTCTTCAAGGGTTCTCATTGTAGCTCAAACTGGCCCCAAACACAGCACATTCCTTCTGTCTCAACCTCTCTGGTACCGTGTGTCTTAGTTAGAGTTTTACTGATGTGAAAAGACACCACGACCAAGGCAACTCTTATAAGGACAACATTCAGAGATTCAGTCCAGCATCATCAAGGTGGGAGCATGGCAGCATCCAGGCAGGCATACAGAGCAGGAGGAGCTGAGAGCTCTATATCTTCATCTGAAGGCTGCTAGGAGAAGACTAGCTTCCAGACAGCTAGGATAAGAGTTTTTAAGGTCATACCCACAATGACACACCTACTTCAAGAAGGCCACACCTACTCCAAAAGGCCACACCTCCTAATAGTGTCACTCCCTGGGCCAAGCATATATGAACCATCACATTCCACTCCCTGGCCCCCATAGGCCTGTTCAAACATATGAGTCTATGGGGACCTTACCTATCCAAAATGATTTAGCTATTAGTATACAACAACAAACAGGAGAACAGATCTGCTGGGATATGCATCTCAGGGGAGGGTACCAACACTGTCCATAAGACACATGGCCCGGTGTGACAGTCTAGTAGCTCCTTCTGGGGGTAGGACCAGATCCAAGTGTAGAGCCAGCTGGCACCTACCATCCACAGAACACCTCTGTTGTCCTTCATTTACTATCATGATTTCCATGATTGTAGGACGAGGTCTCTGTATGTGTCGTAGAACTTGCTAAGTTGACCAAGCTGACTTCGAACTTGCTTCCTGCCTCTGCTCCCAAGTTCTGGGATCACAATGCCTGGGCTCCATCTTCCTTTAGCCCTTAGTTGACTTTCTGTTGTCTGGATTCTTACACAGTGTATCTCCACAAAACATTAGAATGTGGTAGTGCTTCTGCCCAGCCCAGAGCGGTAGAAGTTCCCAGGTCTAACGCACAGCCCTGACCAGCTCCTCTTTGGACCCCATCTTTCCCTGTCTCCACTTCAGACACAGCAAAGCAGTCTGACTCACTATACCCATCCTGTACCTATAGGTTTCTACCACCCTTGTTCACCCTTGTTCCCTCATCTCCACAACCTTAGCTGAAATAATTCCAAATGAATGAACAAGCCAGATCCGGACTTTGTCGTGTAGAGGGCGATTGATCAAGGAGAAGGGTGCACTGCTCCACTCCCCGACTGCTGCCTTTTATAGGGTAAAATCCTTTCTAAAGAGATGAACTGGGGTCAGTGTGTAAAAGTCAAAGCTTCTAAATTAAGCCTAAGAGACAAGCTCGTGAACATGGGTAACTGACACGCCAATACAAGAGAAGGAAGTAGCCAGATGTGAACTGTGAGGTGCTGGGGATTGTCCCAACACTGGTGAGGCAGCCCTGCCTGCTCAGCTTATTTGTGTGCGCAAGTGAAAGGGCACAGAAGGTACAAGAAAGCCTTGTATCCATATAAGGAGAGGTCTGGGAGGAACTGAGGGCAGACGGGGCTACCCCTCCTGTCTTCCAGATAACAAGGTATGGAGTGGACCAGGCCCTGGGTGATTAAGACAGGACCTTTGTCAGGCAGCCCAGCACCCTGCTCTTCTGAAAAACATTCCCGAGAGAGTTTGAGCTTCTTACTCGCTTCTTTTCTTCCCCTTTCTCCCTTTCTTGACAGGTTTTCTTGTATCCTAGGCTGGTCTGAAACTCACTGCCTACCAGAGGATAACCTTGAACTCCTCCTCCTGCCTCTGCATCTTGAATGCTACGTCACAGGCATGCACTATGACCCTTTGTGTATGCAGTGCTGGGGACGTGCAAGTGCCGAGGCTTCCTGTGTGCCAGGAAACAGTCTACCAGCTGAGCTCCTCCCTAGGCCTTAATTCCATTTTTTTTTTGTTCTTGAGTTTTTTTTCTTTCTTTTTTTTTATTGGATGTTTTAATTACATTTCATATGTTGTCCCCTTACCCCATCCCCCACCCACCCAGGAACCCCCTATCCCCTCACCCCTCCTCCTTCTTCTCTGCAGATGTAACCCCTGCCTACCCCCCACTCCCACCTCCCCACCCTCAAAATTCCCACCCCCTGGGGCGTCCAGCCTTCATGAGGTCAAGGATCTCTTCTTCCACCTATGCCCAGCAGGGCCCTCCACTCTTATGTATTCAGCTAAAGCCCTGGATCCCTCCCTAAGTGCTCCCAGGCTGGTGGTTTAGACCCTGGGAGCTGTGGTTGGTTGATATTGTCGCTCTCCTTATGGTGCCACAAACCCTTTCAGCTCCAATAGCCTTCACTCTAACTCCTCCATTGGGAACCCCACTATCAGTTCAATGGCTAGTTGTGGGCATCTGCCTCTGAATATGTCAGACTCTTGAAGACCTCTGAGGAGACATCCATGTCAGGCTCTTATCAGCATGCACTTCCTGACTTCCACATCAGCATCTACCTTTGGTGACTGCACATGGGATGGATACTCAGGTGGAATGGTCTTCAGACAGCCCCTCCTCCAGTTTCTGTCCCTCACTTTGTCTCCATATTTGCTCCCTTGAGTATTTTGTTGCTCCTTCTAAGAAGGACCAAATCACCCCCACTTGGTCTTCCTTCTTCATGAGCTTCATGTGGCCATTTTTTTGAAAATTAAAATATTGGGATAATTTAGAAATAAAAGATAATGAGTAGAAATACTCAAAATATATTGTATGCATAAATAAAATTGTCAAAGGATAAATAAGATATTAAAATATAAAAAGATAAAAATGAAAAATAGCCTTCTTATCTTGCTCATTAATTTCTTAGGCACTGTGTGTGTGTGTGTGTGTGTGTGCATTCGTGTGTATGTGTACATGTGGAGGCCCAAGACTGGTGCTGGATGTCCTCTTCAACTGCTTTCAACTTGTTCTAAAATGTTACTTCTTATATATGTATGTGTTGGTTGTGTGTGGTGTGTATATATGTGTGCAATACACACAATACTAGTGTCTGCAGGGGCCAAAAGAAGGCATCATGTTCTATGGAAAGGAGTTACGGGTGATTCTGGGGTACCATGCCTGAGTGCTGGGACTGAACTCTGGTCCTCTGGAAAACTAATCCTCTTAACCACTGAACTATCCCTCCACCCTGGTCTTATTTTCCTTTGAGGATGATTCCTCACTGAACTCGGAGCTCATCAGTTCAACTAGTCTGGCTGGCCAATGTGCTCCAGGGAGCCACCTATCTCTGCCTGCCCAGCTCTGGGGTTACTACAGATGTGTGCCACCACATCTGGCTTTTATGTGTGTGCTGTGGATCCAGATCTAGGTCTTCATTCTTGTGTGGTAAGCACGTTACTGACTGAGCCTTCTCCACAACCCTGCATATATAGTTTTGGCAGGCATGATTCAGGTGCCTTCCAAAGAGCTTGTACCACTTTGAAATCCCTCTGGCAGAACAAATGTGTTAGTCCTTGCTGGAGATCTGCCTTCTTGAGCTATATTCTGTGTGGACTAATGTCCTATGTTGTTTCATCTCTTCTGTACATAGTTTTAGGACATCCTTGGTAACATTAAGAACCAGTATAGACTTACAAACTTGGCACAACTGGCGTCTCAAGTATTGGTGTCTCTTGCCTCAGGTCACCTCCTCCTTTTGTTTCTCTTTGGGGGGGGGAGGTCACTGCTTAGAATAGCCCTGGATGTTGAGCAATCAGGTGGCCAATTCTAAATGAGCCCTCAAAAATGACCCTGTGAATACAGGGGAAGGTCGTTAGACTTCCCTGAAGACACTGAGGCAAAGGAGACTGAGATACTCTTCCAGGATGGAGCTAAGACAAAGTAGAGAGCATTATGGGATGGAAACACTTTGAGCTGCAGTTGCCTCCTACTAGAGAGGGGTGTGTCATTGGAAGGAAGCAGAAAGAAGAATTGAGGGCTGGCTGTAGACTGAATATAGATAACTGAAACAGTCTTTAGTTCAACTATAACCAAATTCTTTTAATGAAGATCACAAGGGCTAGGGGAGGGAGGGGGCAAAGGGATTCCAGAGCAACAGTAGGTACTGTGTGAAAGAATCTAGTTAAACTGTCTATCTGAAGACTCATGTAAAGGGGAGAACTGCGGTGCAGATCAAGAGATCTATCCGGTAAAAACATTTCAATGGGAGAAAGCCAGCAGACACTGTAGGTTGTAAACAAGAAAACACAGGTATAACTCATGTTGTAGGGCAGAATGGCTAGGGTTGGAGCTGTCATGTAGCTATCCAGAAATCTGGCTGAACTATCCTTTCTCAGACAGTAGCATTTGTCTTCTGTCCTTCTATACAAGAATCAGACCTATTCATAGATGTAAGCTCAAAAGTCCTTTCCTGGGCTTCAGGCTGTTAGATGCCTCCCCAGGTTCGGGGGTCTCTGACCATCTCTGGCTAGGTTTGCTGCCACAGAGCTCAAATGTGAACATCCTACCATAACATAGGTAATACAAAACCCATACAGGACGGTTCCATACACAGAAACCGAAGCTCAGACTCTACAGGAAGCCAACTGTTCACCACGGGGGACTGTGAATGAAGAGGGAAGTACCCACAAAATATAAGTAGTGATTGAAGAGGAACAGTGATGGAAAGAGTGTTGATGACGTCAACCAGAAGGAGAGAATTGAGCACCGGTTACAGTGACACCAACGGTAGAGCCCCAGACATGTGGCAGCTGTGAACAAGCATCACTTTCTTAAAAGGGAGCAAGACCAGAAGAGAGGAAGGAGGAAGTGGTCAGGGAGAGGAGACAAACTTTCTGTGGTGTTGGGGAAAAGCGAGAGCTTCTTGGCTTTATGGTGGAATAGATCTGAGCTATTGCTTCTTCTTCCTCCTCCTGCTCCTCCTCTTGTTCCTCTGCCTCCTTCTGCTCCTCCTACTCCTTCTCTTCTTCTTCTTCTTCTTCTTCTTCTTCTTCTTCTTCTTCTTCTTC
>NW_021604591.1:4016453-4031834 GCF_004785775.1 Grammomys surdaster
TCTTCTTCTTCTTCTTCTTCTTCTTCTTCTTCTTCTTCTTCTTCTTCTTCTTCTTCTCCTTCTCTTCTTCTTCTCTTTCTTCTTCTCCTTCTCTTCCTCCTCCTCCTCCTCCTCCTCCTGCTGCAGGGTTTCCTGTTGCTCAAGCTGGTCTTGAACTCACTATGGCTCAGGATGACCTCGAACGTCCCTTCTTCCCAGTATAACCTATGGAGTGCTGAGCTGACAGGCATGTGCTACCATGCCAGTCTATGTGAAGTACTGGAGATGGAATTCAGGAATTCATGCATGCTAGGCAAGCATTCTACATCCAACCAAGCTAAGCTGCTTCTAACGCCAGTGGAAAGAGTTCAGGAGATAAGGGGAAGGTGTGCGGGGTGTAGACAAAGAGAGCTAGTTGATAGAGTAAGTCTTGAGTAACAGTGGGAGGGTGGTAAAGGACATAGGAAGCATTCTTTTTAAATGTGTTATTTATTTTTTTTTTTCGAGACAGGGTTTCTCTATATAGTTCTGGCTGTCCTAGAACTCACTTTGTAAACCAGGCTAGCCTTGAATCCACAGAGGTCTGCCTGTCTCTGCCTCCCAAGTGTTGAGATTAAAGGTGTGTGCCATCACTGCTCTGCCTATTTTTATCTTTTTGGAATAGGGTCTCATGTGCCCTAGGCCAGCCTCAAATTTACTATGTAGCTGTCCAGTGCACTGAATCCGAATGTATCTTGAAGTGCAAACTGCATTAGTCTCCTTCAACCTGAACTTGCATCCTGGGTACCCCCCATGTTTACCCCTCTCAAGGTCCTGACTGGCTCCCTGCAGTTTGACTGTGGTGGGACACTGTGTGTGTGTGTGTGTGTGTGTGTGTGTGCGCGTGCGCGTGCGCGTGCGCGTGCGCGCACTCGCACGTGGTCAATTGTTTCAGCTACATTCTCACCAGTGACCCACACCTTGCTCTCCTTGTTGAGCTGTATTAGGTCACTTCCTAACTCAGTCATTCCTAATGTTTGTTGTCTATGCTTGAGTTGAGTTAGAGAAAATTTAGTCAGACTGGCCGACGGGGGACAGATTGATGACTTCCTCTTTCTCCACTGGTTCTCAATACTGCTAGAAAAATCTTTATATTCTGCATTCAGTCAGTACTTTTTAAAGAGACAGTGTCTTTATTCATTCATTGAGAATCTCATATAATATATTTTACTCATACTCACCTCTTCCCCAACTCCTCCCTGACCAGTAAGCACATTTCAGACATCTCATATCAACTGGTCAGGCCTTTTGAAGGCCCCGTCTCCTCCCTGCATTCTCCATACTCCCCAGATTCATGCACAGTGGAGGGTGGGGATGAGTACTGACTGGGTCAAGAGCGAGGACAGCGCATTCTGTGCCCAGAATATGGAGAGAAGGGGCACTGGGCGGTCCTTGCAATGAGACTGACATCACCTGCTTCAGGTCAAGGAACTTAGCATCAGTATAGAAGAGATACAAGAGGCAAGCGATAGTCCAGGCTGTGATTTCAACCCTAAGAAGAAGACAGTTCCAGGTGCTTTGGGCAGTCATGGAAGCCTGTGCAAATGAGAATCTCAGAAGCAGTTTCTGAGCCGGGCAGTGGTGGCGCACGCCTTTAATCCCAGCACTTGGGAGGCAGACGCAGGCGGATTTCTGAGTTCAAGGCCAGCCTGGTCTACAGAGTGAGTTCCAGGACAGCCAGGGCTACACAGAGAAACCCTGTCTCGAAAAACAAACAAACAAACAAACAAAAAAAAAAAAAAAAGAAGAAGCAGTTTCTGGGGTTAACCATGCCAGCTACAAAACAGTGGTGACTGCTCATGTGTATTTATGGAATGCCCCAACAGGATATTTTTAAAAAGTGTGTGTGTGTGTGTGTGTGTGTGTGTGTGTGTGTGTTGCTATGTGTGTATGAGTGCAGTGTCCATAGAAGCCTGTAGAGGGCGGCAGACCCCTTGGAATGGGAGTTACAGGTGGTTCACCAGCTCTCCAGCCCAGTTTTTTAAATTTATTTTTGATTTTCATTTTAGTTTTTTGTTTGTTTTTTGTTTTGTTTTGTTTTGTTTTGTTTTTGAGACAGAGTCTAACTCTATAGCCCTGGATAGTGTGGAATTCACTATATAGATCAACCTAGCCTCAAACTCACAGAGATCCACCTGGCTCTGCCTCCTGAGTGCTGGGGTTAAAGGTGTCCACCTTCATGCACAGCCTTAGTTGTTCCTTAAGTCAGTCAAGTTGACAATCAAAAGTAATCATCATAAATGTCTTCTCAGGTTGGCGAGAGCAGTTCAGTTCTCACCAACAGATAATCCATCAACAAATAATCAAGGCGCAGCCCAAGTAAGAGACACCAGACAGACAGACATAGCTTACCAGAGGCTAGAGAGATAGCTCCATGGTTAAACATATGTCCTTGCAGAGGACCATAGCTTACTTCCCAGAACACACATGGCAGTTTCTGGTTGACCATCCATAAACTCCAGTTTCAGGGGATTTCATGCCTCCTGACCTCCATGGGTACCAGGCCCACACATAGACATACACATAGACATACATGCATGCAGAACAGTCATATGTATACAATAAAATAAATATTAAAACAAAACACACAAAAATTAAAGAAATAAAATAAGAAAATAAACAAGTAGGTCATTAATGAAGCACATTTTGTGTGTATATGTGTCTGTATGAGGTATATGATGTGTCTGTATGAGAGAGGGATAGAGATGCAGAGAAAAGACAGAGACAGAAAGAGAAGAGAGAGAGACAGAGATAGAGACAGACACACACACACAGAGAGACAGAGAGATAGAGAGGTTTTCCAAAGAGGATTATCTAGGGGAGAAAACCCACCTTGAATGGAGATGATACCTTCATGGGATGGGGCCCAGACTTTAATGAAAAGTGGGGGAAGAACCGGTTGGGCACAACTATCCTTTCCTCTTTCTATTTCCTGCAGAAGGAAGTAGACCAGGCCTGAGCCACCTTAGGGGAAAACCCACAGCTATTATTCTGTAGAAGGAACACAGCCTAAAATGGTAACACGCTCTCTGAGCAAATACTTTCTCCAGGAGGCCAGGCAGGAGGGAAACAAAAAGTCACATGCCTGGAAGCTCACAAGTCTGAAGGCTCACCCCCAACAGTCTGGAGGTGAATGAGAAGTTTCTGGAGGTCTGGAGACAGAGCCACTGACGTGCCTCAGGCTGCATAGAGAACTCCAGGGTTGCAGATTTGGGGACATATTGACCATGTTGGGGTGGACTTTCTGGTGATGTGGCTGCTTTTGAGTGATCCCTGCTCTTTGTAAGTGACCCCTTACCCATAGTCCTGTGAGTAACTCCTATAAAAACTCACTGTTACCAAACTGGATGTTGGTACAATCGTTTCTTTGGTCTGCCATGGCCTCCCTCTCCAGGGTGAATAGATGAGTGTCTTGTGTCATCCCATGAAAAGTCTGTCACACAATAGGTAAGCAAGCAGTTGATCTGTAGGCAAGCACTATATCCTAGTCCCCCATACCCCTCAAATATCTTAAAATGTAGTCTCAGTGATCCAGAAGTGCGCAAGCTGGCGAGGCGGGAGGCATGTACATGACAAGTAGGCACGGAACAAAGAAGGCATTATGGTCATGACTGGTGGTTCTAGAAGGCCAGGGAAGCTGCAAAGCCTCGAAGGGATGCTGACAAGAGTGGTCTGGAAAAGTGTCATGCATGAAGGGAGCGGGTCTCAACAGAGAAATGGTGAAGCAAGCTTCCCTGGCCCACCCTTCTCAGCCAGCTGCTGGGAAGTTCTTTGTGTTGCAAGAGACAGAATGAAATGCTAACTTTGACCTTTCCTTGGAAGGGAAGATGCTGTCATTAGGGGGCACTAACAAGCAATAAGCCACCCCAGCGACTTCAATACTTCAGCACAGGGTAGAGAGGGTGCCTGTCTTTCAAGTAAAGTCCAGTCTTTGACTCTATTAATAACTGACCTCCCAGAGTCTCAATAACAGCTTTTGCTTCCAGACATTGAATCATGAGAACTGAGGGGAGCACAGGCTGCCCTGGATTGACCCTCCCATGAAATGCTGATGAGAAGGGACCCTGTGGCTCTCTGTATCTCTTTGTTAGTGGTGTATGGTCAATCCCAGTGTGGCCTGTGGTTTTGAGTCCTTGTGAACAAATCACAAGCCCTGAAGGCGGTGCCCAGATGAAAACGGTTCTTGAAATGTGTAGTTCCCAGTATCCATTTTATTTCATCGTATCTCTTGGAACTGAACCCAGGACTTTGTGCAAGTAGAGTATCCTCCCACTAAGCTACCCTCTTAGCCTCCTGGTGTCCACTTTAGCTGGGAGAGAAAGTCAGGATGTGAGCATCAGGAAACAGATTCATTCTTTGGGCCTCAGTATCAGATCGCTGGGGTCAAGTACAGAAAATTGACCCCGGTGGGTTGGGCAGGAATTGAGGTGCTCTGTCAATACTTGGGAGCTTTTTCCTCCACCTCCCATTCTGCAGTTTAACTTTGATCTTCTTTGGGCCGTGTAGCTGTCAACTTGAAAACGCATCTAGCATAACTCTCAGACCGCCTGTACTACATTGTGGTTTCTTCATTGACAGGTGGGCCTGAGTTCTGTGCCTTGGTTTTCTTTCTGTAAAATAGAATACAGCATCATTGGAAGGGCTGGGTTAGAGACCACATGCAGAGCCCAGCACGTGGCATGTGGAGGGGGCTCAGCCGACATTGCTGCTGCAGGACTAGACAGACTGTTGTAAAGGAGAGGCCATGATTACTAGTGTATGATTACTGGTGGCCACAGAAGCTGCTGTAACCCTGCTTCAGAGTCCCAAGGGCTGCTGTGCCTTCTGCAGTTGTAGCTGCTGTTTCTAAAGCATCATGCTTGTGTGCTACTGTTTTTTTCTGCTAGGTCCCACATGTGACTAGTGGTTTCTAGGGCCTGCCGCAGAGCTCAGTAGTTACTTAGAATCAAAGACAACAGAAAAATGAGTTTAGAATTCTATACAACCCTTTGGTCCTGGTCATCCAGGACAAAGGTCAACTTGACACAGCCTAGGGTCATGTGAGAGAAAAGCCTTGATTGAGGAATTGTTCCTATCAAACTGGCTTGGGGGGGGTTGTCTTGATTATTAGTTGATTTATGAGGTCCCAGCCCACTGTGGGTGGTACCACCCCAAGTGGGGTAGGGGGGTATATGAGAAAGTTAGATAAGGGTCTGGAGACCCTTAGTAATCAGGAGTACTTGCTGCTCCTCCAGAGGATCCTGGCTCCTGTCTGGCAGCTCACAACCATCTGTAATTCTCATCTCAGGGGATCCCATGTATAAACAGATAGAAGACAGACAGATAGACAGACATCTCACAACCAACTGTAATTCTCATCCCAGGGGATCCCATGTATAAACGGACAGACAGAAAGACAGACATCTCACAACTATCTGTAATTCTCATCCCAGGGGACCCCCATGTATATTATAGACAGACAGACAGACAGACAAATAAATAATAAAATAAGTAAATAGGCACTCAGTGTCTGTGGGCTTTAACAAAGAGAAAAAGCTAGTTAAGCACGTGCCTGTGAGTGAGCCAGAGGGTAGTAATCCAGCATCAGTGTTCTTCTGTGGTTCCTGGTTCGAGGTTCCTGGCTACAGTCCCTAGTGTGACTTTCTTCGGTGATGGAGTGTGATGTGTAAGTTGTAAGAAATAGACCCTTTCCTCCCCTGAGTTACTTTTGGGCTGAGTTATTTTGTCAAAGCAACTGAAAGGAAACAAGGATGCCTTTAAAACAGCCTTAAGCATGGAAGGCATAGTCTGGGGCCGCCTGCCCAGTGCTGCCAAAATGACTGGGGCTGCTGAGTATTTAGAAATCAAGCCCAGAGCTAATGGCTCTGGTTCAGGATGGCTTTCTGGGAAGGGACAACTGGGGACATGGACAGAGGAACGAGGAGGCATTAGGACTGCAGGAACTGAGTGGAAACAGTTGGCCTTTGGGGCCAGACACATGCAGGGAGCAGCTGTTCTGTGACCAGGCATCTGTGACCAGCCAAACGAGAGCCTGGCCTTGCCTTGGCTGACTGCCATCGAAACCACTTGCTGGAGACGTGGTTGAGGCATGCTAGGAAAATAAGAGCTGGTCCAAGGGGTGGTCACGTGGGGGGCTTTGCTGATCTCTGACACTGGATAGCCTTCCTTGCCTGGTGCCAGGAACTGGGAGACAGAGCTCTCTGGACTTGAGTC
This sequence comes from Grammomys surdaster, assembly GCF_004785775.1. Taxonomy (NCBI): domain Eukaryota; kingdom Metazoa; phylum Chordata; class Mammalia; order Rodentia; family Muridae; genus Grammomys; species Grammomys surdaster. The sequence goes on from NW_021604591.1 coordinate 4,022,685, forward strand.
AGGGCATGGATTGCCAGGTACCCAGAGAACACACCAAGAGAGGAGCCCCTACCACCTAGGAGGAAAAGAAAGAGAAGAAACCAATGGTTAGTGTAGGAAGGCTGCTGTGTTCACCATGGTTCATGTTTCTCCACATGGAGGGTCTCCCCTGAGATGGCTGCTACTTCTTCAGCTGCTCTGTGGCTTCCAGAGACAAGGACAGAGGTTAAAGACTTCTTGTTCCATGTCAGACAGACTTGTGGTCAAGTCTCCGCTGTTCTCTTACTAGGTGTGTGATGCTTACTGATCCTAGCTCTCCAAGACGTCTCAATAAAATGACAGTAGTTCTAACTAGTATAGCCATCCTTCAGTATCATGGGGATTGGATTCAGAAACCCCTACCAATACCAAAATCCAGGAGGGCTCAAGTATCTGGAGAGAGATGACTCCCCAGTTAAGAGAACTGGCTGCTCTTTCAAAGAACCTGGATTTGGCTCCCAGCATTCACATAGCAGCTAACAACTGCCTATAACTTCAATTTCAGGGGATTTGACACCCCTTCCGGCCTTTGAGGGCATTACATGTACATGGTACATGGCATGTGTGTAGGCAAAACACTGATGTACATAAAATAAACTTAAAAAAAAAACCCAACCTCCATCAGATTGACTTGTGGTATCCATGTGAAGGCATTTTTTGATTGTTAATTAATGTAGGAGGACCTAGCCTACTGTGGGTGGTGTCATCCCTAAGCAAGTAGGTCTGGGTTATATGAGACAGCTACCTGAGCAAGCCAGAGAAAAGATGTTAGTAAGCAGCATTTCTGTCTCCAGGTTCCTGCCTCTAGGTTCCTCCCAGTTTCCCTCAATGATGGTCTGTAAGATAAAATAAACCCCTTCCTTCCCAAGTTGCTTTTGGTCAGTGTTTTATCACTGCAACAGAAAGCAAATTAGTGCAGACAGATCTCCCTGCATTGCCTAGGCTGGACTCAAACTCCAATGACTCTCTTGCCTTAGGGCCCCAAGTATTTGGATTATAGATGTTTGCCACCATGCTTATCCCAGGTAGAAAACAGACAGTGTGACAGCTCTCTTGAGGAAAGGATGTATTGGGCTCCCTATCTTGAGCTTCCTAGAGCTCACAGTCTGTCAGAGATGAAGTGTGACAAATGTCACAGCAGTGGAGGAACATTTGGAAAGAGCTTTGTCGGGTGTTGGAAACAGCCTGGGGGAGAGAGGGAAGTGCTGGACTGCTACTGGAAGTTGCCTCCTGCTGCCCTCTCTGGCCTTCCCCTGGGAAGCATCAGCTAACGGGCCACTGAGAAGTCAGGAAGCTGAGTTGTTAGGCTTTGAGGTCGAGTTCTTTTCGTTTCCTTCAAGTTTTGAGGTCTGGATAGGAAGTTGTTGTAGGTTGAAAAATGTAAAAACTGAGGCCAGGCATGGTGGCACATGCCTTTAATCCCAGCTACATGGGCAGCAGAGGCAGGAGGATCTGTTTGAGCTCAAGGTCAGTCAGGTTGACCTAGTGGGTTTCAGGCCAGCTAGAGATACACAATGAGACCCTGTCTCAAAAAAAAAAAAAAAAAAAGACAAGCAAACCTGCATAGGTATCTGGCAAAGGATCATATAAGAATGTGCACTGGAACTGAGGAAATGGCTTAGTGACTGGAGTGATGACCTAAGGTCGAGTCCCATAACCTGCTTAAGAAAACAGGATGTAGTGTTTGACACTTGCAATGCCAGTCAGTGCTGGGCAGGCAGGGATAGGTGGATCCTCGGAGCTCCAGGCAGAGAGCCTGTCTCAAAACTAAAGGTGGACAGTGCTCTGAGGAATGGCACTAAGGTTGACCTTGGGCCTACACACACACACACACACACAAACAGGCATGCACATATGCATACATGGATGCTTCTCCTCTTAGAGGTTGTATAAAGGCAACTGTGCTAACTACAGTAAACAGACAGAGCCCTGGCCTTGGAGGAAGGAGTTGTGTGTGTCCTAGTTCCACTTACTGTCCCTATCTAGTAAGTGAGCAAACCACTTTGAGCCTGTGTATCTTTGCCCATAAACTGGGGGTGGGGGGGCAGTGAGAACAACTACCTTCTAAGGTGGTGGTAGGGTCACATATAGTTCACAAGAGACAAACGTCAAAAGATGAACAAGCAGATGCATACTGTTTACTCGGGGATCTAAGAGTCAGGATCAAGTCAGTTGGTCTTCTAAACAGCAGGATGCTAAGAAAAACAAACACCATAAAAGGGTTAAAGACTTATGGTGCCTGGCTTGCGGCATCCATCTGTAATCCCAGTGTTTAGGAAGTGGAAGTAAGAAGAATATGGGATCAAGGTTAGCCTCAGATACATAGTATATTGGAGGCTAGCCTGGGCCACATGAGACCTTGTCTCAAACAAACAGGAAAAAAAAAGACTAACACTTATTGAGTCTTCACTGTATCTAAGCATGATAGACACATCTCATTTAATCCCATAAACACTCGGTGAGATTCTCTTATTCCCATTTTATTATTTTACTTTTTATTGTTGTTGTGTGAGAGAAAGTCCCACTCTGTAGCCCAGGCTGGTCTGGGACTCACTATGTAGCCCCAGGTTGAACTTGAACTTGTAGCAGTCCTCCTGCCTCAACCTCTCAAGTGCTGGGATTTGATAAACAAGCTTCCCAAACCCATTTTGTAGATGAAAACTGAGGCATAGAGAAAGGAAATGACTTACCCCAAATCTTCAAACAGTGAGTGTTAAGGCTTGAGTCCACACCCAGATGTTCAGGCTCAGAGCACATCTCTTTTTTCAGTTCTAAAGGACTATGTATACCATCTCATTTAAAGGAACCACAGAGGCTGTGGCCATAACTCAGCTAATAGAGCGCCTTCATAGCATGCACCAAGCCCTGGCTTACTATCCGGTGCCACATGAATTGACAATGGTGGCATGAACCCCTATCCACTCTCAGGGATGGATGCTGGAAGATCAGCTCAAGGTCATCCTTGGTTGCATAGTAAGTTTGAGGCCAGCCTGGGGTACCTGAAACTGTTATTTCCAGGTGGTAGGTGTGGAACTAATGCACACAAAGACAACTTCAAGATCATAAACTAGTGGTAATTGGTGTTAAGACTCCAACTCAGAGCCCGCTGTGAGCCACCACGCTGATGCTGTCATTTAAGTACTTTTGTAACAGCCACTTATGTTGAGGAAAGAGTTTCTTGCTCACAGTAAGCTGGTAGAGTAACCACCGGTAATGTCTCCCAGTCACTCTGAGCAACGCAGACAGGGCGGAGCAGGCTGTAATGGAGATCTCCGGGACAACGTGGCAGTAGGGGTAGAAACTCTGTTCTGAGTGAGCCGCCCCAACGACAAGCTTTGGCGGCGAACGTCACCTTAGCGTTTGTGTAAGAGTTCATCAACACGAAAATGTGGCTAGGCATGGTAGTACACATAAACTCAGCTCTTGATGAACTGAGGCCGGAGAATTGCTGGGAGTTCAAGGCCAGTTGGGACTAAATGGGGAGACTGGTTCAGAAGAGGCGTAAGGGGGACAAAAGAAAGAAGAGGAAGAAGGAAGGAAGGAAGGGAGGGAGGGAGGAAGGAAGGAAGGAAGGAAGGAAGGAAGGAAGGAAGGAAGAGACATGAAGGAAAGCAGGAAGGCAAGCAGGCAGAAGAAGGAGGGAAGGAGGAAGAATGGGAGGGAGGCGAGTGAGCTAGATTTGTCTTTTGACAGCTATTGTTCTCTTTAGAACAAGCATATCTAAAGAGCAAGCATAAACTGGAATATCTACTACCCTGCTGAGTCCCAGCTCCGGGTCCAGCCTAGTACTGCAGTTCAGTCCGCTCCATCGAGGTAGTGAGCAGCCGACGCACGAGGGCGCTCGGGGTTGTGAGTAACTTGAGCATCAGAACACTGAGTCAGAGACTTGTGGTAGAAAGCGTCACTCATCTAACCCCCACCAGTTTAGCTCCAGGAAAGGGCACCGCGGAGCAGGCTCGGTGGGTCCTGCAGACCTGCAGCACAGGGTGGGCCCTGGGCCAGGGCGGGCGCAGCATTCTTCGCCCAGAGGGTAGGATGCCTTTGCGGGTGGGTTGGGGGTGGGGAACTGTGATCAGAGGCTGAGTGATCGATAGCCTGCGTGGCTATGAGGCTCTCCTCCGCCCTCCTGCCGGCTCCAGGACCAGTCCTGTGTGCTTCATAAAATCTTACATAACCTCGCCCACTGCCATCCGGATCTGAGCAAACCGGCCCTCTGTGCTGTTGCTCCTGAGGACCGCAAGGTCTGCTGCTTGGCACCTCCATGGGTGTGCTGCTGTGGCGTCCCCCTGACTGGCTGGTTGGCACCTTAGTGCAGGCTCCTGAAGAGGCAGAGAAGATGGTTTTGGGTCCTGGTCTTGAAACAGGAGGCTTTTTATTTTAGACCAAGCAGAGTGTTGAGTAATTTGCACCTTACCTTTCCTGCTCAGGGACCTCTCTTTCTCTCCTTAAAGACATGCATGGTGGCACATACTTTTAGTCCCAGCACTCAGGAGGCTGAGGCAGGCGGATCTATGTGATGAGTTCGAGGCCACTTTGGTCTTCGGAATGAGTTTTAGGAGCGCCAGGACTATACAGAAACAAAAACAAGCAAGCAAACAAACAAAAAATAGGCTAATCATATTTTAAAAGATAACAGATTTTGGTGGGAAGGATGTCTCAGCAGTGACAGGGTTAAGAGCAATTTGCTGCTCTTCCAGAGGACCTAAGTTCATTTCTCAGCACAGCACCCTCTCCTGGCCCCCTCAGGCACCTGCACACACATACATAAATGAAATATATATAAAATAAATTTAAAAAAAGACACTTGATGCTGAAGAGGCATCTCTGATGTTAAACACTTGCTGTTCACCGGGCAGTGGTGGCGCACGCCTTTAATCCCAGCACTTGGGAGGCAGAGGCAGGTGGATTGCTAAATTCGAGGCCAGCTTGGCCTACAGAGTGAGTTCCAGTACAGCCAGGGCAACACAGAGAAACCCTGTCTCGAAAAAAACAAACAAACAAACAAACAAACAAACAAACAAACAAAAAACCTTGCTGTTCTTGTTGAGGACCAGTATCAGTGATTCTCAACCTTCCTAATGCTATGAAGACTTTTTAATATGGTTCCTCATGGTGTGGCGACCTCCAACCATAAATTTATTTTTGTTTCTACTTTATAACTGTAATTTTGCTACTGTTATAGCGAATATTTGTGTTTTCAGGTGGTCTGAAGTGACCTTTAATTCAATGTCCCCAAAGGGGTCGAAACCCACAGGATGAGAACCACAGCTCTATGGTACCAGACGCCTGATGCCTTGTCTGGCTTCTGAAGGTACCTGCGTGCGTATGTACATACATGCATATGAATTTACACACAAAAAAAGTAACTCCTAAAAATAGCTAACAGGCTTCATTGTGCTTTGGACAGGAATGCTGGCAGTCACAAGGCAGGGAGGGGATGCAACCTCAAGACGCCGTACAGAAGTTGCAGGCAGGTGGACAAGTTCTTGGGGAAGGGCTTTTGCCCTGTGGATTTCTTTCTTCGATCCCTAATTGTGTTTTATAACTCATGTCAGCTGTGCTGCTTTAAGAGCGAACGGCTGGACTTCTGACATCACTCAGATGAAACATGAAGACACGACCTTGAAAATCCAAACAGTAACTCAGACACTCGAAACCCCAACACTCCATGAATCACCGGCGGCTCTGCAAGCCCGGAAGTTGCGTTTATTCAGCGACAGGTTTGGGAGACTTCTATTACTCAGCCAGTCTGCTGACAGATAAATAGTACTCCCCGAGGTTTATAGTTATGACAGTGACCACACGTGAACAATGTAGCTGGCATTGCCTGTCACCTACTGACACTCAACACAAAGAATCATTAACTTAGTGGGTGGCAGACTCACCTCAGTTTATCCTCCTACCCTGCTACCCTCCATGAAAGCTGGTGTAATTAGTCTTCTGGGAGATTATTCTTCACTCAACTTTCCTTACCTGTGTTTGACTTCCTTTCAGCCAGCTCAACCTTCACGTGACTCTGGCTGCCTCTGCCCCTCCCTGCCTCGCCGACTCATCTCTACCCACCGCTCCTGCCTGACCACCCAGGAAACCACATGTCTAAATTACACCCTGTGGAATTTGATTATAGCTGATTAAATGCATTGTTACAGATTGCCCTGACTTGCTCTCAGTTTTCTTCCTGAAAGAAGAATCTTCTGTTTTCTGTTTTCAGTGGACGGTGGTTAACGTAGAAATTGGAACTGTGTAAAGTGCAAAGAGGAAGTAAGCGTCAGTGGAGTGGGTGCTTCATCACAAATTGGTTCTCTATACTGCACACACTGCCACAAGGCCTCGGGACCACAGCAGACCGTAGAAGAGGGGAGGGAAAGATTGTAACCCCGATGTCGGGGCGAGGGTGAAAGTGAAGTGATGGTGTTTTCTGGATATATATTCCATAACCATATACCATATTTATACCATATCCCGGTAGGATCACCGTGTTCACAGCTCACAGCAACTGTAGTTGCCTTCACAAGACCCGTACAAGATCCAGTCTTGTCAGTCACTCCAGCATGGAACTTAAGGCATTCATGAGCCCCCACCTCTAACTGAGGAACTGTGGACAGTTAACGGATTATGAGAGAAGGGGCAGAGAGAGTTTTCTTTAAGGGCGTGGTTTCCCAGATAGTTGACCATGCTCCAGGGGATAGCCCCACACCCAGAAGTATGTGGGCAGCACAAATTGGACCTCATGGATTATTTAAAAAACACAAAAGACAGGGAGTGTATGGAGTCAGGAGTTAATCTGAGAGGAGGTAGGGAGAAGAGTGGAGAGTGGGTATGACCAAAATATTCTGTATAAAATTCTCAAGGAATTAATTATGTATCTATATCCCTGTATAAAGGACATTTATCTATATCTATATCCATATCTATGAAAGGAATAATCCAGGCTGAAGAGATGGATTCATAGTTAAGCTTGTACTGCATTCACCGCACGCAGTTCACAACTGCCCGTGACTTCAGCTCCAGAGGATTTATTTGACATCCTCTTCTGATGGGCACTCACATGCATGTACACACATAGACACACGTGCATGTACAAATTTAAAAAAAACCTTTAAAAAGAATAATCTGAATTAAACTATAAGCCTTGAGAAGGTAAGGGCCACCGCATTCACTTAATCTCAGATATATCAGTAACATGATCAATAAAAAGTTGTCGATATATCAGTAACATGATCAATAAAAAGTTGTCTACAGATGAGTATCAAAGTGTGATGTCAGGTTGTATGTGTGTGAAGGTAACCAGAGTACATTATATACATGTATGAAACTGTCTGAGCCGAAAGCTGATAGCTTATATAAAGAAGGGACTTCATTGGTGAGGAACAAAAGGAATACTTGAAGAATATTTTGCAATAGAAAAATTGTAAGCACACACAAAGTACAATGAACTTGCTTCAAAGTCACACATCTCCGGTAATTGTCAATGCACAGCTAATCTGCGTCACCTCCTCCTTATCTGCCCCACCCCCATGACTCCAAAGTAGTCATTGCACCTGTAAATATTTCCACATGTATCTCTCATATGAATATCTATGGGCCCACAAGATGGCTCAGCAGGTATCAGCGCTTGCCATTAAGCCTGACAACCTGAGTTCGATACTCAGGATCCACCTTAGGAGTCCACTATAATTTATGTATCATCTGTATACTGGGACCCAGACAGAGCTCACATGTTGTGATTTGTCACTCTGTCTCGTGAATTCCTCAAGACACAGGTCATCCTTTCACCCCCCTTTACCCTTGCTTGACTTTTCTTTCCTAAGAAACTGTACTGGGTTTTTCTGATGTTACCCCACAGTGTGCTGCTCAGCAGGTTTTTCTGTTGTGTGTGCAATAAATGAGTCGTTTTGTCTTTGGCCAGATGTAACCACAGATGTGGTTATATTTTGTTTTCTTCGTATATATCTTGCAATAGTTTCTAAATTCCCCTCTTGCCATTTCTTATACTTAGATTCAGAACTTGAGAAGGTAAAAGCAGTTCTTTAGCATGAAGTTAGTAGAAAGCTTTTTCAAAAGATAGCTTTGGAAACTAGATGATAGTGGGGCACTTGGCAAAATTACTGTTTTAAATATATACTTTATTTTCTGTTCATTGTTGTTTTGCCTGCATGTATGTCTATGTGAGAGTGTCAGAAGCCCTAGAACAGGAGAAACAGACTGGTGTGAACTGCCACGTGGGTGCTGGGAATTAAACCTGAGCAGCCAGTGCTCTTAACTGCTGAGCCATCTCTCCAGCCCCAACATTCTAACAGATTCCGTCCGTAACTGAGTGGATGGCATTATTTAATTGATTTTTCCTAGTGTTGATAGATGCACCCTGGCTAGGTAACATGTTGGTATTCGAGGATGCTGGGGGTAGTTGTGTGATGTGTGTAGTTTTGGCACTTGGAGGTAGAGGCAGTAAGAGTTCAAGGTTATCTTTAGCTATGTCTCGATTTCAATGCCAGCCTGGACCACATTACAGCTTGTCTCAATAAAATAAAATTTTAAAAGGTAGATAGCTGGAAACTTTTTCACAGACTTCCTGAAACATAAATAAAAAAGAAAGTCTGGAGCAAAGGCTTAGCAGTTCCTAGCACTGGCTACTCTTGCAGAGTGGACCCTGGTTTGATTCCCAGCACACACACAGTAACTCACAACCATCTGTAATTTGGGTTCCAGGGGATCCAATGCCTTTTGACCTTCTTGAGTATCAGGCATGCATGTGGTACACACACACACACACACACACACACACACGCACACGCACACGCACACGCACACACACAGAGGCAAAACACTCATTCACTGAAAAGAAAATACATCTCTGAACTCAGTTATGATGCTTTTACTAAGAAAGCTTAGCAACTCTACTGAACAGGAATGAGACCTGGCATTTCGAACACAGGAAGACAAAAGGGTCCCAGGGGCCTTTACACAAGCAAGGACAACACGGAGAAGCTTTTTATTGTTTTTGTTTTTGAGTCACGGTCTCAATATGTAGGCTTGGAACTCACTATATAGAGACCAGGCTGACCTCAAACTCACAAAGATCTGCCTGCCTCTGCCTCTGCCTCTGCCTCTGCCTCTGCCTCTGCCTCTGCC
>NW_021604591.1:4031844-4033143 GCF_004785775.1 Grammomys surdaster
TCTGCCTCTGCCTCTGCCTCTGCCTCTGCCTCTGCCTCTGCCTCTGCATGCTGGCATTAAAGGCACTACTGTAGAAGTGAGTATCTGAGCCTGAGTCTGTGTTGAGACAGAGAGTGAGGTGTCAAGAATGAACTCTGAGAAAGGCCTCTGTCCCATGCACTACATCAGTTGTCATGCCAACAGCTGTCACATGGAGAGTTCTTGGGAATGCTCTGTTTAGTCAAGGAGGAGGCACACAGTACAGAGCCACTAAACGACAGGCAGGGTTTGCTTTATTTTATTTCTTCATTTACTTTTCAGCTTGTTCCTACAAACCCACCCTCTCTGGATAAACCATCAGGAAGATGTACATAGCCTTAGACAAAGAGGCTTTGTCTCAAGTGTGCCCCGCTGGCTCATGTGTTTGAACACTTGGTTTCCCAGCTGCTGTGGAAGGCTGTAGAGCCTTAAAGAACTGGAACCTGGCTAAGGGAAGTGGCTCAGGGAGGCGGGGCAGGGGTGGGCAGAGCCCAGTGATAGCACCTGCTACCATAAAGCTGTCTGCCACCATGCCTTCCTCTCCTTAATGGGCCAAACCACCTCAAATAGCCAGAATAAACCAGCCACTCTTTAATTGTTTCTTATCAGGTGTTCGGTGCCACCAAGAGAAGAAAAGTAAGGAATCCAGCCTCGCTTGCCTTTGGAAGATTCCCTCCCAGTCTGAGGTATCTTCCTCAGAAAGCCAGAGGGGCTCACTTTTCTTTTACTTCACCTTTTCCAACTGTGAGCATATGTGCCATTTATAAAAATAAAATTCACCTTAAAACTCACATATCAGGGACTGGACGGTGGGCACAGTGGGAGGGAGTGCTTGCTCTGGAATGATGGATCTGGGTTTGAATTCCCAGAACCCACGTAAAAAGTCAAGCATGGCTATGTGTGCCTGTAACCCCACCACTGGGATGGGGGTCTTGATGATCCTGACAACCACTTCCAGTTTAGTGAGAGACCGCCGTTTCTAGGCAGTAAGGTGGAGAGCGATGGAGAACACCTACCATCTTGCCCTGACTTCTGAACATGTATGTTAAGCTGTGCACAGCCACACACCCATACACATGCATCACACACTCATATGCCATACACATGAATAAAAAAGTATGAGTCATAAAGTTTGGTAGGCCACACCTTTAATCCCAGCATGTGGAAGGCAGAGGCAGGTGGATCTCTGATTGTTCATGGGTGACATAGTGAGCTCTAAGTCAGCCATGGGTACACAGAAAGACCCCGACTCAAAATTCTGCTGCTGCTACTGCTACTGCT
>NW_021604591.1:4033543-4055358 GCF_004785775.1 Grammomys surdaster
CTGCTACTGCTACTGCTAATAATAATAATAATACAAAAAACTTTCGTGCCTCAAAAGGATGGTTGCTTTTGCACAGAACTGGGGTTTGATTCCCAATATCCATATGGCTGCTAACAACCATCTGTAACTCCAGTTCCAGGGACTCCAATGCCCTCTTCTGGCCTCTGTGGTACCATGCATGTATCTGATACACACACACACACACACACACACACACACACACACGTATTTTACAAATGTTTATTAAGAGACTAGGCAAGAGTGGCTGGAAAGACAGTGACCAAATGAGTACTGCTCTTAGAGACGACCCAAGTATGGTTTCCAGCACCCTTATCAGGAGGCTCGGAGCAGCCTGTAACGTCAGCTCCATCTGATTTCTGTGCATACCTGCAATCATGTGCACATACCCACTGCCCGTATGCATAATTTAAAATAATAATAAAAGTACAACAAATGAAACTGAGTCCAGTGGCAAGAGGCTGCCTTCTCCCTTCCCCCAGTTCCCCATCTTGTACGTTTTAAGCAGTTGTCATTACTGGGTGGAAGGGTGTGTTTGTGTATGGATCTGGGCTGATCTCCAGAAGGGCTGGGGCTCTGTAGAACAACACATCTTAGAACACACAGCTCTTAGAGTCCTGGTGGGCGACATTCAAGAAGGAGAGAGGGAGAAACCAGGACTCAGGTGTTCATTCAGAAGACATGTGCTTGCGCAATTCCACTAAGTGTTTTGTTTTTGTTTGTTTGTTTGTTTGTTTAAAGCAGAATCCACAAAACATATTCACAGGACTTGACTTCTTGCTTAATTTCTGTCTCCGGTGATCCATATGGTTAAGGGATAGAAATAATTCAGGACACTTGAGCTGATGGCTCTTTCCTCTCCAAAGCTTCCGAAAATGCTCAGTGAGTGTTCTTACTGAATGAGGCTTCTGTTGTTGATGCTAAAAGTATTTACTTACATTGCTGTTTCCCGTGTACACTTATGTATTATCCAATATATGGATTATAAGAGGGGTGCTTACATTTTTTACATAATTATTTAGTGTGCAGCCAACAGCAACAACAGCAAAAAGAAATAAGAAAAGGAATTAGAAACCAGATGTGGTAGTGCACACCAGTGTCCAAGGCCATCCTTGGCTAAGTAATGACTTTGAGGCTAGCCTAGGCTACAGGAGATCCTGTCTCAAACAATAACAACAAAGTAGTGAAAAAAATCAACCCAAGCCTGGCAAGATTTCTGCAGAAATAATTAGTTTCTGGCTTATAGACTTTTCTAAAAAAAAAAAAAATCAACCATTTTCTTCCTTTCCTTTAAAAAAATATGTATTTATTTTTATTTAAGTGTATTCATATTTTACATGGGTGTATGTGTGTGAATTATGTGCATGCCGTACCCATAGATGTCAGAAGCGAGCATTACATCCCTTGGAATTGTAGTTACAAATGGCTGTGAGCTGCTTATGGATGCTGGGAATACAACCCTGCTCCTCTTCAAGAACAGCCACTTAGATGGCTCTTCACCAGTGAGCCATCTCTTCAGTTCTCTTTCCTCCCCTTTAGGATGATTCCCAGACCTTCATTACAGGGAGTTCTTGATCAGTGCCTGAGCTGAGAGAGGAAGAGAAGAAAGAAACAAGATTGGACAGGATCGGACAGGGAGGAAATTTGGCATTCTATGCCCTAAATTGGTCCCATAGATAGTGATTAAACTGTGTTTGATGTTCAGAGTTGTCTAGAGTTGGGTAAGAGAGCCAGGCTTTAATTACCTGCTCCCCTACCCTTGCATGCCAATGGCTGTTGTGTTCAAGGGGCTTCATGAGCTATTGAAACACATCTGGGCCACAGCATAGTCTTGTCTATAGAGTCAAAACAACATCAGCTCAGTCAGAAGCTGAGATGCGCAAGACCAAAAGTGTGCACATGACTGAGGTAGGAATGGGTTGTTTCTCACCAAGTCCTGGATTTAGGTGACAATGCTCTTCCTAGGCACTAAGTCTGCAGCCCCAGTAAGGCTGCCATGGCGTGGACAGCAGACACTAGGCCCTTAACTGTGGCCCAAGCAGATTAGTCTCTCCGAAGTAGGGCTGAGTTGCTTATCATTTACCCATGTCACACAGCCACATGCGGTTTTATTATCCTGCCCAAAATAAAACTCTCTATTAGAAACTGAATAACCATAAGATAATTTCTAATCTTCACCCCACTTATAAGGCAACTGTCTTGCAATTTAGAGCAAGCTTTAAAAAAGAGATAGATTCATCTCAATCTGCCTCCCTCGCCCCACCCCATCTGCTTCAGTAGCAGGGAATCTTCGTTTAATCTGACTCCAGGTCCTTCTTTGTCTTTGAGAAAAACACTCCGTGTTCTTTTGTGGCTTCTCTGTGTCCCAGTTGCAGCTTCAGGAACTCAGATCAGTGCCATTGAAGTTGTAATTTAAAGCTTTCGGAGGCCCAGGCTCTCCCTGCCCTGGACAGTTATCAGCTCTCATGATCGAAACCACTCATCCTTTTGTTGCTTGCATAATAGAGAAAGTAGCTTCCTGCTCCTGGTGACTTGGCAGAATATGAATACAGATGGAGAAGGCATGGAGGGAGGGAGGGGAGGGAGCAGGAGAAGAAACAGAGGAGAGGGGAGGGAGAGGGGAGGAAGAGAGGAGAGAGAGAGAGAGAGAGAGAGAGAGAGAGAGAGAGAGAGAGAGAATGCTCACAGTGGGCCCGTAAGGGTCCTTTACCACTCCATCCTCTGAAGTCTTTTTCATTAGAATGAATTTTTGCTCCTCCCCAACCCCTTTCCTGGACAATGTCTCATATGGCCCAGGTCTGAGACCAAGAATGGTCTTGAACTTCTGACCCTCTTGCCCTTCAAGAAACCAGGTGACACCTGCCAGATCTATACTCTTATTTTTCCTAGCCCACACCTCAGGTCTAGCACTTGAAAGGCAGAGGCAGGTGGATCTTTATGAGTTTGAGACCTAGTCTGCACAGCAAGTTCCTGGCAAGCCAGAGCTGCACTAAGGTTTGATGTCTAGTATCACATGAACTGGGTGTGCTTGCCATACCTAGAATCCCAGCACTCAATAGGTAGAGGGGGATGGAGCCCTGTAAGTTCAAGGCCAGCCTGGCCTACATATCAAGTAGACCATATGGGCCTTCCAGGGCTACATAATGAAACTCTGTCTCAAAAATGTTACGTGTACATGTATGTATACAATTTCTGTATGTTTTAATGAGGATACGATAACTATGCATATCTAGGAGTTTCTGTACGTAGGTATGTTGTGTCAAGATCACACTGTCATAATACTCTATTGTTTAGAGCAGCTGGCATACTGATTGATCATTCATACATTTATCACATCTCTGACAAGAGCACTCAGAAACATCTAATTTAAAATTTTAGGGGCTGGCAGGAGATCTCAGTGCTTAAAGGGCTTGTCATGTCAAGCTGACTAGCTTCATGTTAACTTGACACAAGCTAGAGTCATTTTGGAAGAGGGAATGTCAATAGAGAAAATGCTCTCATCAGATTGGTTTATGGGCAAGCCTGTGGTACATTTTCCCTCTTTTTAAATATTTTCTTCTTTTTTTTCACCTTCCTTCCTTCCCTCCCTCTTTTCTTCCTTCTTTTCTTCTTCTTTTTTCTCTTTTTTCTCTATGTGTAGCCTTGGTTGACCTGGAACTCATATGTAGACCAGGTTGGCCTCAAACTCAGAGATCCACCTGCCTCTGCTTACCAGTGCTGGTATTAAAAGTACCACTATGTTGAGTTTGGTGCATTTTCTTGATGGATGAGGGGGCCAGCTCCCTGTGGGTGGGGCCACCCCAAGCTAGCAGTCTTGGATGTTACAAGAAAGTAGACTGAGTAAGCCATGAAATCAAGCCAGCAAGCAGCAATTCTCCATGGCTTCTGTTTTAGTTTCCCAGCCTCCAGGTTCCTGCCCTGCTAAGTTTCTGCCCTGACCTGCCTTGGTGATGAACTGTTACTTGGAAGTACAAGAGGAAACAAACTTTTTCCTCCCCTAGATGCTTTTGGTCATGGTGTTTCATCACAGAAATAGAAATCCTAACTAACATAGCATGCGAGCCTGAAGACACAAGTTCAAACTCTGGGACCTTCACCCTTCCTTCTACCCTGCTCCTAACCCCTGAATCTTTGGTAACCACTCTCTTACTAGGTGAAAGTGTCTGATACACCAGCTTCTTAGATTCTACATATAGGAGAGATCATATAGTATTTGTGAAAACAAATATCTTATTTATACAAGACTGTATTTATGTATGTTGCTTATAATGCCTTCCTGGCCCACTCACATTACCACAAATGATAGGATTGTATCCTTGTTTATGACTGAGTAGTATTCCATTGCATAGACATACCGCAGTCTTTCCCCTATTCATCTGCTCTTAGACAATTACGGTTATTCTATTTCTCAGCTTTTATGAGAGTACTGCCCTGGATGTCTCTGATATGCTGACTTCATTTCTGGGGTTAGATCTTCAGTAGTGCAACCGCTGGTTCCTAGGTTATATTTTAGTTTCCTTCCATCTTTTCTAGTCATATTTTTCATATGTGATACATATATATGATTGACTTGAGTCTTCCTCATATGAGATGATTTTCCTTCTATCTCTTTCTGCCAAAATAACTACATTAAGTTATCCATTTAATCCAATTGGGGGATTTGTATTTCATGACCATATAAATGTTGTTTAATGGAGAGCCAAGGAAAGTCTGGAATTATGCAGGCAGAATTCTTGAGAACAAAACTTAGGAGAGATTTTGTTCTCTGATAATTTCACAACTGTATACTATGTATTTTAATCACATATACCCTCCATTTCCCTGTTACCCTCCTCCCAATCCTTCTGAACCCCTTTTTCATTCCCCTCCTGCTTCCATATCTTTTTGGATTTTGTGACCCACAGAATTTAATTACAGCTGCTTGCATGAGCAACTCTGTTTATAACTATACATGGTATTGAGTCTGCTTTATATACAGATATAAATAAATTTAAAAACATAGACTTAGCATACCCTGTGATTTTTAAAAGATTTGTTATTATTTATTTGTTTGTTTGTTTATTTATTTATTTGCGTATGAGTGTTTGCCCTCGTGTGTGTATATGTTCAGGCCTCCATATCCTCTAGAGCAGTTGTTTCTCAACCTTGTTGATGTTGACCCTTTAATATAGTCCCTCATTTTGTGGTGACTCCCAAGTTTAAAACTATTTCATTGCTGTTTCTTAACTGTAATTTTGCTACTATTAAGAATCATAAGGCAAGCCGGGCAGTGGTGGCGCATGCCTTTAATCCCAGCACTTGGGAGGCAGAGGCAGGTGAATTTCTGAGTTCGAGGCCAGCCTGGTCTATGGAATGAGTTTCAGGACAGCCAGGACTATACAGAGAAACCTTGTCTTAAAAACAACAACAACAACAAAAAGAATCATAATGTAAAAATCTGATATGCTGGATGACTGATATGCAACCCCTGTGGATTGGTTATTTGACGCTACAAAGGGTCTGGACCCACAGCTTGAGAACCACTGCCCGCGGGCTATCGTTACAGATGGTTGTGAGGCACCAAGTGGGTGCTGAGAATCAAATGCTGCTTCTCTACAAGAGCAGCAACCACTGTCAACAGACGAGTCATCTCTCCAGCTGCTGCTACCCTTTAGATTTGTAAAGAATGAAACTACTGTTTAAATTGAAGGGAGACTGGACGCAAGCATTTATAACTTAACTGAAGGTTGTCATGACATAGAAGAACTTGTCACTGTCAACAGCAGTGCTGGTGGTTGAACATCCTAGTGTCTGTCTGTAAATGTTACCTTTCCTCCTGAGAATTCAAATGCATGGATTTAGAGAGTTTCTTTATTCCCCCTCCCTTCCTCCCTTCCTCTCTCCCTCCCTCCCTTCCTTTTTCCTTCCTTCCTTTTTTCCTTCCTTCCTTCCTTCCTTCCTTCCTTCCTTCCTTCCTTCCTTCCTTCCTTCTTCCCTCCCTCCCTCCCCTTTTCTTTCTTTCTTTCTTTCTTTCTTTCTTTCTTTCTTTCTTTCTTTCTTTTGAGATGAAAAATTTGGTAAGAAACACAATATGCAGGGTGGTGGCACACACACTTAATCGCAACACATAAGACTCAGAAGTAGGAGAATCTCTGTGAGTTCAAGGTCAGCCTTGTCTATAGAGTAAGTTTTAGGATAGCCAGAGTACTTAGAGAAATCTTGTTTCGAAAAAAGAAAAAAGAAAAAGAAAAAAAATACAGGAAAGAAGAAAAGAAAGAAAGAAACTCACAACTCAGTATAATGAGGAAACTGTAGAAGTTATTCAGTTGAATAGCTTTAACTTCTCTTGAAATTATTCAGTGCAAGATGATGAAACTACCTAATTACTTTATTATGTTTCCAAAATGGACAGCTCACACAGTGAAACACCTGCATTATATCATAAATTTCTTTTCTTCTCCTTTGTTAGGGCAGTTTCAGTGTGTGTGTGTGTGTTTGTATACTTGATTATATCAACTGAAATGGGAAGGCCCACCCATGGTGGATGACACAATTTTCTGGGCTGGGTAAAAGTGGAGAAATCTAGCTGAGTGCAAACAAGAAAGCGTGAACACATTCATTCCTCTCTGATCTTGACTGTGGGTGTGACATGAGTAGGTACTGTAAGCTACTGCTGCTGTGATTTCTCTGGTATAACACTGTAACCTGGAGTTGTAAGCCAAATAATCCCCCTTTCCCTAGGTTGGTTTTTTTTTTTTTTTTGGTCAGGGTCTTTTATCAAAACAACAGACCCACTAGAGGACACTGGGATACCAGAAGGACGTTTGCACGGAGGTGCTTTCAGACGTTAGTAGCTGTAGGATCTGTAGCTGTTTCTCCACCTTTGATTCAATTCTCTGGACCTGGTTTCCAGCACTTTTGGAAACAAACAGGGTAAAGATTTGTGAGTGTCATTGTTTAATATACAGATTTGTTTTCAGGCCATCTCCTCACTCCAGCTTTTTTTGCTGCCTGCAGGCTTCATTTAATGCCTGTCCATTATTGTTAATGTTTACTGGCCCTTCTTTCCTAGAATATAGGCTTTAAACATATTCAAATACAAGTCAAGTTTGGTGGCTCATATCTCAGGAAGCTGAAGCAGGAAGATTGTCATGAACCTGGGGCCAGCCTGAGCTATATAGTGAGATCAGCCTTGTCTCAAAAGCTAAACATGTCCAAATAGAACAGTTACATGAATAAAACATTTTTTAAAGAATTATTTATTTATTTTATGTATATATGAATACCCTGCAGCTGTCTTCAGACACACCAGAAGAAGGCATCAGATCCCATTACAGATGGTTGTGAGTCACCATGTGGTTGCTGGGAATTGAACTCAGGACCTCTGGAAGAGCAGTCAGTGCTCTTAACCACTGAGCCATCTCACCAGCCCGAATAAAACATTTTTAAAATAATCATCAATTTAGATGAAATCTTACATGAAATTAGGCATGGTGGCAGTGACACCCAAGGTTAGCCTCTAGCCTACACATGCATGCAAATGTATGTATACATGTATACCTCCCCCCCCCCAAGACTTTTAGGGTAGCAAGAGGGACTTTTAATCTTTTGGGGGAGGATGCTTTTGAGGGAATCTGGTCTGCCTCCTCAGCAATTGTCTTAGTTAAGGTTTCTATTGCTGTGACAATACTCTGTGATCAAAAATCAAGTTGGAGAAGAAAGAGTTTATTTGGTTTACACTTTCACATCACTCCATCACTGAAGGAACTCAGAGCAGGAACCTGGAGGCAAGAGCTGATGCAGAGGTCACGGAGGAGTGCTGCTTACTGGCCTGCTCCCTGTGGCTTGCTTAGCCTGCTTTTTTACAGAACCCAGGACCACCATCCCCGGAATGGCACTAACCACAAAGGGCTGGGCTCACCCACATCAATCACTAATTAAGAGAAGGCCTTAAAGTGGGTTTTTATGGAAGCATTTCCTCAGCTGAGGGTCCCCTTTTTCAGATGATTCTAGCTTGTGACAAGTTGACACTAAGACTAGTCAGCACGGCAGTCCTCTACCTCAGACATGTCCAGCGACAGCATCATATGGGATGTGCCCATTCCAGTGTCTCATACAAGAATGTCAGCATTCATCAGGCTGAGGCCCAGAAAGGCTCTCACACCAGGCACCGGCTGTGCTCAGCACTTTTCACAGATGATCTCGGTGATTTCACAACAGCCTATAGCTTTTATCTTATCATATGTGCAAGGTGTTGGAGACTCAGATAACTTGGATGACATGCCCCATGTCACGGAGCCAGGAAGTGTCTATGAGAAAACTACATCTGCGCAGACTTGGGCTCTGACCTGGTTCCATATACAATCCCTATAAATAAATGTTCCAGTGATGAGAATCCCACCTGCCTCTGCCTCCTGAGTGCTGGATTAAAGGTCAGAGCCTCTACACCTGGCTCAGTTATTCGACTTCTAAGTGGAACTTGGGAGAGTAGGAGAAAACCCTTTGGGGTTACTCAGGCAGGAAGACTGTGGCCCTAAGAAGAACTGTCCCACGGATATGAAGCGCAGGACTCGTCAGCTGCATCAGTGGCTCCTGTGGAATTTCTGGGAGGTGGAGTGGGTAGATTTCTGGGAGGTAGAGTGGGTAGGAACTGCTCCTTCTCAGTCACCCCTGGGGAACCTCTTGAGCATAGATTATAGATTTTAGTTCACTCTTGGCTCACTCCAGCCTCTTCTGCTTCCAGGTTCACCAGTCTTTGTACGTTTTTCTCTGCTAGGGCTGTGAGGTCACAGTGGATCAGGAGCCAGCGGCTGTCCTGAAGATTGGCTCCCAATTCTGTTTCTGCCTCACTGTGTAGCCTTCAATTGTTGCTCAGTGAACACTGGACTTGAGGCTTCCTACCTGTTTTTCATTTTGTCTCTTTGGTTTGGGCTTTTCTGAGAAAAATTCTCATGCTATACCCCAGGCTGCTCTGAAACTTACTATGTAGGCCAAGATGGCATTTCCACTGCCTTGACCTCCCTACCAAGTGCTGGAATTACAGGCATGAGCCACCTTGTCCAGCTTCCTATCTGTTCAAGAACTCCCAAGATTCTCTCATCTTTGAGGCACATCTTTTTTTCTATTGAGACAAAGTCTCGCCATGTAACCCTGACTAGCCTTGAACTTGCTGGGTAGCTCATGCTGGCCTTGAACTCACAAAGATCCCACTGCTCTGCCTCTGCTGGAATTAAAGGTATGCGCCAACGTGCCTTGCCTAATCTTTCTTCTTTGAATGCTGGGATTTTCTTCTCCCTCCTATGCTCACATAAACAACTTTAAACATAGTGGGACGCATGCATGCCCCTCTCCAAGGTATGGTAGAGGTGTTGAGATGGTTCAATGGATAAAGACAATTTTCAGAAAGCCTGGTAAACTGTACACACGTGTACAAAGTAATAACCAAATGTAATTGTTTTGTTTTTGGTTTTGTTTCTGTTTTTGTTTGTTTGTTTTTCGAGACAGGGTTTCTCTGTGTAGCCCTGGCTGTCCTGGAACTCACTCTGTAGACCAGGCTGGCCTCGAACTCAGAAATCCACCTGCCTCTGCCTCCCAAGTGCTGGGATTAAAGGCGTGCGCCACCACTGCCCGGCACCACTGCCCGGCTAAATGTAATTGTTTTTTAAGTAGGAGGGAAGTTGTTAGGAAGTAGGAGGGGTTCAGTGGGAAGGGGAGGGTTTTGAGGTGTAGAAATGGGGGTAAAAATGCCAAAATTCAGTAATGCCTTTGTGAGCTTGTTAAAGAACATTCAAAACCAACATATAGCTGCTGAGATTCCACAAGTCACCTCTCACACGGACACAGCAGTGCAGACTGCTGCTGCTACTGCTACTGATGTCTCAGAGAAGTATTTTGGGAGGCCATGATTCCCTTCCAGAGGAAGCGAGCTTAGAGTCTACGGACAGGCAGCCCACCTGTGCCAGGCCGTGGCAGCAGAGGGCTGTGTTGGGCTCCTGCTGCAGGCAGAGGTTCTGGGGAGCTCTGTCTGCTCCCCTGTGACTCATTGCGGTCCTTGTGATTGTGTAACAGTGAGGACAGACAGCATGACCTATGTGTTTGTGGCTGCCACCGGCCTCTCCCAACCCATGTGCTACAATTTTTTCCAGCCTCCTCTGGGATATGCACTCCTTTTGAGTTCATCTTTGGAACGTGCCTGACAGTGTGATCAGAAAACAGGTGGGACAGGAACTGTTCCATTAATGGGAGGGAGCCCAGCTCTTATGAGAAGCTGGAGTCAGCATGTGGAAGTCTGCATCACCAAGCCCTGGCTTGCCCTCCTCTGCCATCCTACCCTCCAGCGCGCCTCACCACACCAGGCTCCTCAGGCAGGAAAAGCGAAGTCCTGAGTAGGGAAGGCCCCACAGATACATAAAGGGGATAAAGTGTCAGTATTCTGTGGCTGAGTCAGTGGGTTTTCCAATATTTGGAGCAGAGGAAAGGAAATAAACCCATTTCTCAGATTCTTGGTTGTACCCTCCCATCTCTCAGCCATTCCAAGGGAACCCCAAAGTGTAGACTTTTGCTTTCTCCTCATATCTGAGGCTAAAGCCCATATCCAGGTTCATCGGTCCCTGAATGCTGTCCCTGGGCAAAAGCTTCTCTTTCCATCTGTGTTCACAGCCCCTGCCCCCACCCCCACCCACCCCTACAAATAAAACACTGCAACACACACAAACCAGCGTTTGGAAGGCGGAGGCAGGGAGATTAGGAGTTAAAGGTCAGATGTTGCTACAGGATCCACAACACAGACACAGACACACACACACACACACACACACACACACACACACACACACACACACACGAGGATCAAGGCCAGCCTGAGCTACATGAGACTCTGTCTCATCCACAAACAACAATCCCCCAACCCTCCACCGGAGAGAGTGCAGTCAAAGCCTCCCTCCCACCCTGTTGGAGTCACCCCACACTTGCCCTTTCCCTTTGCAGACTGCTGGACTACGAGTCTGCCCTTTCTGCCTGTGCTTCTTTATCTGACACTTACATGGTGACCTTCTCATCACTCAATCCCTGGGTCTTTTTTTAGTCCTCATCCAATTTAACCTCTAGGGACATGTGACACCCTGACCAGCTGCGCCCTCCTCTGACTGCTGTGACCTGTTTCTGAGGTCCCTGCTGCTCCCATCTCTGGTCTGCACCTCTCTAAGGTTTTGTGTGCGTACCCGTAGGTAAGTAGGTGCCACGCCCTTCTAAGAAGGATTTGAATAGCAAAACCATACTATACTAGAGCAATAAAATGGGGACCTTGATGGGGGGTGACAGAATGAAGACAGGACTGGAGCCATAATTAATGGTAAGCTTTGATTCTAAAAGACTCGATGAAATCATTAGCTCACCGAACAGATCTGGTCATGTGATTCTGCTTTTCAAAGTCCAGGATGACACACCGCTGCCCAATTCCTTCCCTCTGACTCTCCCAGGCTAATCCCACCGAGCTTTCCAGCTCATTTCCTGTCTCTGGGCCTTGATGTAACCTGATCTCTGCTCACTGGGTATGGCTTTTCTCTCTGGCCCACTTGATATCCATTTGCTCTTTGAAAGATCTTCTCAGGGGCTGGAGAAATGGCTCAGTGGTTAAGAGCACTTACTGTTCTTGCGGAAGATCCAAGTTTGGCTTCCAGCACTCACATCGTGTGGCCTGTAAGTCCAGGTCCAGGGGATCCAGCGCCTCTAGCCTCTGCAAGCACCCACACACATGCGTATGCAGACACATAGACACACACATACATACTTAAAGTAAGTATTTAAAATAAAGTATTTCTAGCATTACCGTAAAGTCTTTCCCACTCCTTAAGATAACTTCTCTCCTCGCTTATCTTTCTCTGTCAGTAACAAGTAAACTTCTACAACCCTCAGCTTCTGTCTCTGAACAGTGGACATAATTATGGAACTCACTTCACTGTGAAAACAGGGTTGCATCCACTAAGCGCTTCACGTGGTGTCCGGTCTATTCTAAGCACTTGCTAGTTTCAAAGTTCTATTTTACTTCCTGTTGTGATTGGAGCACGAAGCGCCTGTGTATTTGAGCACTTGATTCTCAGCTGATGGCGATATTCTGGAAGACTGCAGAACTTTTAGGACGTGAGTCTTGCTGGAGAAAGTGGGCCACAGGAGGGAGACCTCAAGGTTTTATAGCCCAGGCCAACTTCCTGTGTACTCTCTGCTTCCTGATGTGGATGCAACGTGACCAGACATTCTCTGGCTGTCATGGCTGTCTACAACCAGGAGCTGTAATAAAACCTTCCTCTGTCAAGTTGCTTTTGTCTGGCATTTTTGTAATGTATATTTTAAATCTTTAAAAAAAGATTTATTTTTATTTTCAATTATGTGTATGGTTCTGTCTGTGTGGGGGTATGTCCATGTGAGTATGTCCTCTCATATAGGGGAGAGGTGTAGGATCCCCCTCGAGTTGGAGTTACAGGCTGTTGTGAACCATGTGAAGCAGTGGGGGCCAGGAATCAAACTTGGATCCTCTGAAAGAGCAGAAAGCACTCTTAACCCTAGAGCCATCTCCCTAGCCCCTCCTGGTATTTTGTAATAACAACGTTGAGAAAAGTAACTAACAATGCCTGTTTATAGTGGAGAAGGAACGTGATAATTATGGTTTTCCAAAGTGAATTACCATCTCAATGATAAAGTTTAGAATGTATCCCTGATCCCTCTAGCTGAGGCCACAGGCTATTCTGTCTCCATAGCTCTTACTTGTCACCTCTGGAAACAAATTTTCTACCCGAATGTCGATCCCCTCAAGTCCTAGGCTTGCGCAAGCCGCTTGGTGAGCATGTGTGCACAGGTGTCCTCTCCACTGCCCTCTGCTCTAATCCTGTTGCCTCAGTCTTGCTGAGGTCATTGTCTTTGTAATTCTTTGCTACAGTCTGGTCTCAGCACGTACCAAGTCTGCCAAATGGATTCAGAAGTCAAGGAGAAGTCGGTTCAGTTCCTGTTGGATCTGAACAAGGGTCACCAGGTCCAGCCAATGTGCTTGCTGTCTCTTGATGCCAGAACAGCCCAGATTACCTGAATTAGTGCATGTGTACCTCGGCTCAAATATGTCTCTCCTTCTCTGGTTTTATTGTCCTGCTTCCTAGGATGTCACTTGGGTGGGGATACAGCTCAGTAGCAGAGTCTTGCTTAGCATGCTCCTGGTTGGGTTCACTATTGGGGGGGGGGAATCATGTGTTAAACTGAGCCAGGTGGACAGATGAGGTGGCTCAGTAGGTAACAGCACTTGCCATGCAAGCCTGACAACTGGAGTTCTGTCCCTGGACCCATAGTGGGGAGAGAGCCAATCCCTCAAAGCTGTCCTCGGACCTCTACAGGAGTACCACGGCATGTGTGGCACAATATCTTAACACAGGTGTACACACACACACACACACACACACACAGAGAGAGAGAGAGAGAGAGAGAGAGAGAGAGAGAGAGAGAGAGAGAGAGAGAGAATAAAAAAGAAAGTAATCCTAGGACCTGGAGGCAAAGGCAGGAGGTTCTCTGTAAGCTTCCAGCCTACATAGTGAGTGCCAGGGCAGGCAAGGCTATGCAAAGAGACTCTGTTGAAGAAGAAGAAGAAGAAGAAGAAGAAGAAGAAGAAGAAGAAGAAGAAGAAGAAGAAGAAGAAGAAGAAGAAGGGAGGAGGAGGAAGAAGAGGAGGAGGAGGAAGAGGAGGGGGTAGGAAGAGAAATAGGGGAGGAAAAGAGAAGGAGGAAGAGGAGGAGGAGGAATACCAGCAGAGTCCTTGTACTTCAGTTACTTAGCAACATGTTTTTAGCTGGAGAATGGAGAAACTGAGTAATAATTATACAATTCCAACAGGTAACTAGTACATTGAGGCAAAAAGAGAAGGGTGTTAGGAACACGGGATATACTCTAAGAAGGTGTCACAGTTTCCATATAATTACCCTTGTTTATGTGTTTAAAGATAGAGTCTGTCTGTGTAGTTCAGGTTGACCTTGAAATTGCTATCCTCCTGCCTCTGCCTCTTCAGTGCTGGCATTACAGACCATGTCACCATACCCTACTGCAGGTGACATTTATATGAGAGTTCAGGTTCTTTCTTCCATGACTTGTGTCGGTTTTTTTTTTTTTTAAATGTAGAGGAACACATTGGAGCCTTTGGATCACCAGGTAAGGCACCCTGGAAATGGAAACCACTTTCTTGGGGATCTTGGAGGCACCATGTGCTTGCAAAAGCACCCCTGAAAACGTGCTGAGACTGACACAGGTGTGGAGGTGCCTCAAGGTGGGGACCTTGGACCCTGCAAAGCAAAATTGCTCACCTAGGCTGAAACTGTGTGGAGAGCATCGTGTCTGAGTCCAGAGCTGGGGCTTGGGCAGTTCTCTACACTTCTCCACAAGTCACATTACAGGTTGGGGAAGATGAGCTTGTGTTCCTATCCACTTTTGTCCTTTTATGGTATTGGGAATCTAACCTAGGGCCCCAAGCATGCTAGACAAGTGTTCTACCGTTGAGCTAAATACCTAGACTTGTGTTTACTTTTATTTTGAAACAGGATGTTACTAAGTTTCCTGGGCTGGCCTTGACCTTGTGATATTCCTGCCTTAGCCTCCTAAGTAGCTGGGATCACAGGCGTACCACACCAGACTCTATAGTTCCTCCCTTTGCAATTTTCATATGATGTCTTTTCCCTAAAACAAAATATTAAAAAGTTAAAGCCAGGTGTAAACCCAGATCTCAGAAGGTAGGGGCAGGATGATTAGGAGTTCAAGACTGGTCTCATCTATGTAGCAAATTTGAGACCAGCTTGGGCTACATATAATTTCAAGTTTTACATACAATAAAACTTAAGGAACAGAATGAGCAGGGTGGTGTCCATGTAGGACCAGACAAGTCCACATCTAGCAAGGCAGATGCAGTCAGCAGGCACCACAGGCTCTGGGGTATCCTTCAGAGAGCTGGAGAGTACAGTAAGCTAGCTGTTTGCAACTGGGCCTGGTATGGCCCACACAGCGTATTCAAGAACTTAAAAAAAAATGGGACTAGACACAGTGGTGCAATCTTTTAATTCCAGCATCCAGGATATAGAAGCAGCCTGGTCTATCTAATGAGTTCTAGGATAGACAGGGCTATGTAGAGAGACCCTGTCGTTAAAAAGCAAATCCAGTAAGAACAAAAAGAACTTCAAAAGAGTCACCACAATTAAATATCAGTACTTAGGGGCTTCTATTGACAAGTGGGAGGGTAGGATTGCCTTGGCCTATATCCCCATGTTGTCACCATTTGCCAGCTAACCAGTCCAGTCTGGAGCACCTGTTCTCTCACTGGGTCAATTACATCTCTGGCCATATTCTCTGATGACTTAGCCATCTGTGTCCTGCCATGTGGGGTCAAGTCACGCTCAATAAGCTTCCCAGTGAGTACAGTTCCAAGGTGGGGTGGTATAATTTGACCTATTGGGTGAGTTGATAAATGGGCAGCTGTACCATGTGATGCTGGCTGGCTGGGTGTGGTGGTGCACACCTGTAATCTCAGCATGTCACAGGAAGCAGGGGTAGGGAGGGATCCGAAGAGTTTGAAGCCAGGCCGAGCTGCTACGTACTGAATTCCAGACATGCCTAGAGAGATCCTGTCTCAAAAAAGCTGAGTGAAAGCCTATAGGAGCCTGATCGATAAAGAATCTGCTTGCAATCCAGAACTCACAGCTTTGACCCGTGCATTTATAATCCTAGAGCCTCGGAGGCCAGACAAATAGAGAGCCTCGGAGGCCAGACAAATAGATTACTGGGATCACCAGCAAGCCAGCCTAGCTTGCTGAGCTAACTCCAGTAAGAGACCCTGCCTCAAAAAATCAAAAGGAACAGCTTCTGAGGAGTGAGACCTGAGGTTCACGTGTACATCATATGTGTATCCTCTTCACATGTACTCACATGAACACACACCCATGCACACTAACCCCCCAACACACACACACACACACACACACACACACACACACACACACACACAAGCACACACAGAGAACAGGCCTGGGATGTGGCTAAGCACTTGCCTCCTCGTAAGTTTGAAGGCCTGGATTTCATTCCCGGCACTGCTGAAATACAGATAATACATAACTAAATAAAAACAGACTAATGAACAAATCAGTTAAGAGGCTGTGAGGTGTTACACAGATTGATCGCCATAGTTCCAGATAAGGTTGTAAAGGGAAAGCCTCTGTTTTGGAAGCCCTGGTTCACACTGGGCACTGCTTGAAGTGTTTATGTGCTATTTTATTTTATCCAAAATGCTAGAGTCACTCAGCCTGTTTACAGACTTAAACAACCACCTCAGACATTCAGATGCTACTTCCAACCTCATTTTCACACACAGAGAAACTGAGGCACAGGAAGGTGAAACGACTTACTGTGTTTCATGAAGGCAGGAACTGTATAGGACTGTGAGGAGAACCCAGACAACCAGCACCCACTGCCCCCATGCCCTGTGACACTGTGTGAGGCTTCTTGGTGTATCTGTCTTCTCTCATTTGTGAAGGGCCTGCCTGGGATGAAATCATCCAGGACTCCAAGATATATGCCAGCTGTGTGTGTGTGTGTCTGCACATGTGTGTGTGTGCACATGTGTGTGTGTGCACATGTGTCTGTGATAGTGAAGAGCAAAGCGTGGAGGGACCAGGAGAAAAAGGAGATGTGGGTAAAGGATCAGGATGCGGTCTTACGGGTGGGGGGATGGGGGAGGGAGAGATGCATGTTTAAGTGCTTGTGGTTGTCTGTCCGTCCACCTGCAGATCAGGCTTCCAGCTTCGGGGTGTGGGTGAGCTTATCAGCCTTTCTCCAGTTCTGGCCCTGGGACTGCAAGGTGGGGAAGAATTTTACTAGCTTCCATTGTTGAAATTCCAACCCCTGTGAACAAGGATCAGTTACAGAGTCCTCCCCTGCATGGTGTCAGCTGAGACTTAGGGCTGGCCTTTCAACCTCACGAAGATTAGTCTCTCCCAATATCCCCTCCTCTGCCAGAGCTAAGCCCTTCCACAGTCACTCTCCTCAGTGGGTGGTCTGGGCTAGCCCACAGCCAGGGAGAACAGATGGGTTCATAAGTCTTTTCCTTGGGCTGTTCCCAGGGTGTCCACATACAGATATGTGGTGTGGGGACTGCCACAGAGGCTTTCCCAACAGTGGCAGCACCTATGCACCACTGCTGCATAGTAGGACACAGTGTTCAGGTCATTCAAAGACTCTGTGAGGGCACGGTAGAGATCTTGGTTGTTCAGTTGAGGGTTCAGAAAACAGACTCTAGATTCGACCCCTTCCCTCTGATCTGAATTTGTCCAATGTCCCATCCGTGTGGTCGTCCTCGTGGTCCCCACCCCATCCTTCACCCCTGCAGCCATCTCGTCCATATTCCTTACACCTTTGTGCTAAGCATTCTCCTTGCCTTCATTCATCTGACATGGTGACTCGGGGCTACCTTCCAAGATCTAAGGCAGAACCCAGATGCTTCCTCTTGGACCTGTGTCCCTGAGTCATTTTCCTGGTGATCTTCTAGGGCCTTGGCCTCATTTTATATGTCTGTCTGTCTGTCTGTCTGTCTGTCTGTTTCCTAGCTGTGGATCTCAGAGCTCTCCTAAACCCTAGAGCAACGACCTACAAGTGCCCACAAGGCTACCTACCTTGCTTGGCTGTACTTCTGGCCGGCTGCTTTGCTGATGCTGTTTCCTCCCCTCCACCGGCTCTGGCCCTGGCATTGCCCTGTTGTCCATCACAGCTGGAGCTCTCCTGACTCCCTGTCTTACTGGCCTGGCTAAACATCTGGCATCAGGCTGGGCTAGTAGGTCATTCTGTTCACAGTCCCTCCCAGCCCCAGGGTGAGACCTGGCTGCCCTGGCCCTCCTGTATTGTGACTGGGCACATGAATAAACAACTGTCACGCTCAGGAAAGCCCAGAGTGATGACTTCACGGGGCATGGTTCTCCACCTAGATCTGCTCCAGTGGCCTGCAGAACACACGGGAAGGGTGCAAAGATGTAGGAGAGCTCAGTAGAAGTCACGTGTCGTTCTGCTCACTGCTCTGAGGCTTCTTTCCTTTACATTCATATGTGTGTGTGTATTTGCATGTGTGTATGTTTTTGTCACATGGGTGCACATGTATGTGAGGGTGTGTGTGTGCCTGTGCCTGTGAAGACTTAATATTGGTGCAAGGTGCCTTCCTAGATCACTCTCCATTTTATTTCTTGAGGCAGGGGCTCTTGCTGATCCTAGACCTTGCCAATTCTGTCTAATCTAGCTGTCCAGATTGCTAGGGTCCCCCGCCTTTGACTACTAGAGTTATGGGTGGCCGCCAAGCCTGCTGCCTGGCTTTTATGGATTCCTGGGATCTGAGCTCCCATCTCTGTCAGCACTTTTCAGCTCCCAATACAGTCTCTTTCCTCACAGAGAGGATTCCCAGTTGCTGCAGGTGACAAGTGGTGGTGGCTTAAAAGACCTCCCTCAGTTGTGTGTGTGTGTGTGCACGAGCGTGTGCATGTGTGCATGTGTGCGTGTGCATATGTGTGTGCATGTGTGCGTGTGTGTGTGTGATGCCACACATGCCTCTAATCCCTGTACCTAGAAGACAGAGGCAGGACAATCATGAATTCAAAGCTAGCTAAGACTAAAGAGGGATCCTGTTTCAGAAAACAAAAGCCAAACTAAACAAAAAAGACAAAACCCTTCCTGTGGTAGCTGCTTTGGCTGTTTTTGTTTATTTTATGTTTTGGAGGGTTTTGTTTGGCTTTGCTTTGGTTTTGTTTTTTGTTTGTTTGTTTGTTTGTTTTGTTCTTTT
Organism: Grammomys surdaster; assembly: GCF_004785775.1. NCBI lineage: Eukaryota > Metazoa > Chordata > Mammalia > Rodentia > Muridae > Grammomys > Grammomys surdaster. The sequence continues at coordinate 4,052,373 of NW_021604591.1, forward strand.
GGTTTTTAATTTACTTTTAATTTTCAGAGTCTCATGAAGCTTGTCCTCAAACTTGCTGTGTAACCAGAGGTGACATTGAACTGCTGATCCTCCTGCTTCTGCCTCTAAAGCAGTGGAATTTCGAGTAGCTTATGAGGTCTTGGGGACAGAACCTAGGACCTCACCCAGCCAGGCAAGCAGTCTACCAACCGAGCTATATTCCCTCGTGTCCTCTTTATTTACTGCTTGAGGTGCTTTGTTGAGTTCTGCTCAGATGAGACAAACCAAAGCTATGAGCAGCCATGGGCTCTTCAAGCCAATTGTCCGTTTTCTGTACCATCTCCAGGGATATAAAAGTGACTGTACCCCAAGTTTGCCAAAGGCTTGGGTTGGCTCTGAGGTCCCCATCTGAAGACTGGATCTTGCTTTCTTCCAAAACCTATGCTGACTGGTGACTACAAGAGGAGTTCTACTCTGAGAGAGTCCCTTGCCTCTCTGACCCAGTTCCGGGAAGTTCCCAGGGATGTGTCCGATCCCAGTGCCAGCCCAGGCACTGAAGGTCAAGCTTGTCCAGAGAGAATTCCAGGCCCCTTTCCCTTGCCCACAGAGGCAGACTGGGAAAGAGACTAGTATGCTAATATGCAGACCCAGGAAGTGACAGGGATATCAGAAGGCCAACCCAAAGCTGAACTGCCTTTCTGCTTCGGATAGTTGCTGCTGCTCTCCTGGTCTCCAGGGTGTGTGTGTGTGTGTGTGTGTGTGTGTGTGTGTGTGTGTGTGTGACCGGGTGTCAATCCTGGCCTTCTCAGGACACCTGTGTTGAGTCTGATGACCTCAGCTCTCTAGGCTTGTGTAAGTCTCCAGGGCTCTGGCCCACACCCACACCCCATGCAGCTTGGCAGAGCCCTGATTCATTTCCACGTGGTTGGGTAAGCAGTGTCTGCAGGCTGACCTTGGGAAGAGGAGCCAGGCCCGGCTCACATCCATGGTTAGCCCTAGCGAGACGGCGTCCACGTGAAACAGGAGACACTGGACACGATGTCTTTTTCCACCCCTCTCATTCCCTGGAGACCACATCCCAGTTGTGACATCACCTGTCTGTGTGTCCCCATGAAGCTGGGGGTGGCAAAACTCCCTGCTCCAGATAAACTATCAATGTCCCTTCCTCAGTTTCCTCACTTTACCCCGTCCCTCTAAGCATCTTCACTAATTTTCCCTGACAACCATTCTGGGCCCCACTTCTTACTGCTCCTTTGGTGGCACCTTCATTTTTGTTGTGAGAAAGGGTTTCACTGTATAGCCCAGGCTGGTCTAGAATACCTGTGTCAGGCTCCTGAGCCGAGGTTGGGATTATGCATGGGTGTGAGCTACCACGCCCTGCTGGAATCCTCCTTCTTTTGGACGCTCCACGTCTCTATGCTTCCCCTCTGGATGCTGCCACCCGCCACACACCTTTTTGGAGTCATTTCCCATGGAGAACCAGAGTCATTGTTGACTGTTTACCTTGGAATCATTGGGAGGAAGAAATGCGGAGGCACACCGTGAGAGATTTCAGAGGTTAGCTATGGAAATAGGGAGATATTTTGACATTTGAGGAATTTTTCTGCTCAACATCCAGGCGTGCTTTGAAGAGAATGGTGCATGCCTGTAATCCCAACACTGTAGAGATGCAAGAGGATCAGTAGTTGAAGGTCATCTTCAGCCTTAGCTAGCTCCTGGCTAGCCTGGGCTATGTGAGACCTCATCTCAAAATAAAAAAACAACAAAATAGTTAGATTTTTGAAGTCATACATAAATGATCTAAGGGAGTGAGGCTTTATTTATTTATTTATTTATTTATTTATTTATTAAAGATTGAGCCCAGAGTATCTGGCGTGCTTAACAGGTACCCTGTTTATTGTGCTGCATGCCAGTCCTGGAGCTTTATGGATGCATTTGGTTACCCTATGATGAACTGTGAATGAAATACAGCAGCCGAAACCAGGGATGCTACCCTGGATCATTGATTGATATATGTTAATGACCTCACGTACCTAACTTGCAATAGAAGAGTCAAAGGTTTATGTGTACCTAATTTTTACAACTGCTCCATTTCTCTGTTATTTTGTGGAGTAAACTGGGATTTTGCCAGGGGAAGGACTTTACGGTGAGATTTCTGCCAGGGTTGCAAATGTAGGGCTCCAGCTGGGATGCCCAGAGGCAGGAGGAGGCCCAGCACCTGCATCCAACAGCACCCTTGATGCCTTGCCAGGATTCCTACACAGCCTCTGTGCAGTAAATTGTCACTCCCCGTTCTTGTCAACATCTGTGACAGGATGCTTTTAAAATCATCCAGGACCAGGAAAGGCATTGAGAGCTTGAAGATCTCATGAAAGCGCTGGGGCTGTGGCTGTCTCACCCCTCTGCCTATACTACATTTTTTATTTATTTATTTATTTATTTATTTATTTATTTATTTATTTATTTTGGTTTTTCGAGACAGGGTTTCTCTGTGTAGCCCTGGCTGTCCTGGAACTCACTCTGTAGACCAGGCTGGCCTCGAACTCAGAAATCTGCCTGCCTCTGCCTCCCAAGTGCTGGGATTAAAGACGTGCACCACCACTGCCCGGCTGTTTTTATTTTTTAAGATCTATTTTATTGTTAAGTAAGTGTGTGTGTGTGTGTGTTTGTGTGTGTGTGTAAGTGCTGGTGCTCTCAGAGGCCAAAGGCCTTGAACACTTTGAGCTGGAATTAGAAGCATTTATGAACTGTTCAACATGGGTGCTGAGTGCCAAACTCACATCCCCCCGATCAGCAGTGCATGCCGTCTCTTCAGCTCCTGTTTGTTTCTTGAGATGGGGTCTCACTATGGAGCCTGGCAGGCCTGAAACTTGTTCTGTAGCCAAAGGGTAACCTTGAACTTGCAGCCGTTTTCCTGCTTTCTGTGTGGCAAGTGCGCTGCCATGCCCAACTTTCTGACCTTAAAAAAAGAATATATATATATATATGTGTGTGTGTGTATATACAC
>NW_021604591.1:4055758-4059332 GCF_004785775.1 Grammomys surdaster
ATATATGTGTGTGTGTGTGTGTGTGTGTGTGTGTGTGTGTGTGTATACACATATATATACATATACACACACACACATATATACATATATATATATTCAGAGAGGTGAAAAAAATGCCTCCATGAGATAGAGCTGTAGGCAGGCCTGTAAGACATTTTCCTAATTAGTGATGGATATAGAAGGGTCCAGCCCATTGTGGGTGGAGTCACCCCTGGGTTATTGGTCCTGGGTTCTATAAGAAAACAGGCTGAGCAAACTGTAAAGAGCAAGTTAGTAAGCAATTCCTCTCTCCCTTGACTCCTCTCTCCATGCTCCTGTCCTGACTTCTTCCAGTGATGGACTAAGAAGTGTAAGCCAAATGAAGGATTTCTTCCCCAAGTTGCTTTTAGTCATAGTGCTTCGTTAGCAACAGTAACTCCAAGATACCAAGTGTGGTGGTGCACACCTGTAATCCCAACACTTGTGTGATGGGAGCAGGAAAATCATGAGTGCAAAGGATATCCTCAGCAACAGAGTAAGTTCAAGGCCAGCCTGGGCTACCTTAGATTCTGTTTCAAATGTAGTCATGCCCATTAAACTAGTGTTGTGTTAGGAGGCCAAGTGGTGGCGCTGGTTGGGTAGACAACTAGTATTAGTTATGTCTGATGCAGCTGTTTCAGATGGTCTAGACTGGGTATTTCTGGCTGATGAGGATTTGGAGGATGATGAGTTGAAAAGTCTATAGGGCTGTGATAACATGACTTGGGCCTAGAAATCAATGTTTAAAGCATTTCAGAGAGCCTTTGATCATTGATTTGTTCTAAACTGATTGGTAACTTAAAAAGCAATGGCTAAGAGAACTTCTGATTTACAATTCATCTGATTGGGCTAGAGAGATGGCTCAGTAGTTAAGAGTATTTGACTACTCATCCAGAGGTCCTGAGTTCAAGTCCCAGGAACCACATGATGATTCACAGCCATTATCAGCCCTCTTCTGATGTGCATAAAGACAGAGCACTCATACAATTCATCTCATCAACAGCCTGTGAAGCTGTTTGTTTGTTTGTTTATTTATTTATAGAAAAGGTTTTACTCTGTAGCCCAGGCTGCTTTGAACTCAAGATCTATTTCTTTGGCCTCTTCAATGTTGGTATCAGAAGTGTGCCACACTGCACTAGGCTGTATCAACATTTTTGACTTTCAATAGAGTGTCTAGGAAGCCATAGCAAAGAAGTAAGGGTGGGAATAGGAATGAAGGAGAAGGGTGTGGAGGAGGGGTCAGGGGAGGCAAACTTCCACCTTAAAAGTTTAAGAGCGTAAACCCAGGATTTCATGCACTGTGTAGTCAATGAGCTTATTCATGTATTGTGTATGCATCCATGTGGGGATATATGCTCATGCATGTAGCAGCCAAAGGTTGACAGAAGTACTTTCCTCAATTGCTCTTCATTGTATTTGGAGAGAGAGTGGATATCATGGATGAACTTGGAGCTCATCCATGAGCTAGTTGGCCAATGACCTCCAGCTATCTACCTGTCTCTGCCCCTCAATGTTGGAATTACAGAAGAGTAGCCACTGTGTCTGCATTTACCTGAATGCTGGTGGTCTGAGCTCAGGTCCTTCTGTTTGTGTGACAGGTGGTTTATAGACAAAGGCATCTCCCAAGCCTGCCTGCTTGCCTTTTGAGTCCAAGACTCTTACTGTGAGAGGAGACACAAATTCTTACATTTACCAACAACCCCACAGAAGTGACTAGGATGGTACATTGAGGGATGATATGTGTATGTATGTGTGTTGTGCATTGTATGTGCCTGTGTGTGTGTGTGTGTGTATGTGTGTGTGTGTGTGTGTGTGTATGTGTAGCTGGAACTTCCAGGGTAAGGGACTAATATCAGTTCCCTCCAAATCCTGCCTCACACGATCCTGACCAACAGCTTCCAGAATGGATATCCAGAGGAAGAACTTTGGAACCAGTCAGAATTGTAGTTTTGGCCAGGCAGTGGTGACACACGTCTTTAATCCCAGCACTTGGGAGGCAGAGACAGGCAGATTTCTGAGTTTGAGGCCAGCCTGGTCTACAGAGTGAGTTCCAGGACAGCCAGGGCTGTACAGAGAAACCCTGTCTCAAAAAACCAAAAAAAAAAAAAAAAAAGAACTGTAGTTTTGCCAAAATTATATTGAGACCAGAGCAATGGCCCAATGGGTAAGGACACTTCCTGCCAAGCCTGATATTCTGAGTTTGACCATGGAACCTGCAGGGTAGAAGGAGACTACCATTAATTATCTTCTGTCTCTCTGTGTCTCTCTCTGTCTCTCTCTGTCTCTGTCTCTCTGTCTCTTTGTCTCTCTCTCTCACACACACACACACACACACCACAAAATAAATATACAAACAAATGTATTCAAGTTTACATATAAAAAAGGAACCACATTAGTTTACCCAGTATGACTGGATGAGCAACCTACAGAACTCAGAACCAGGCTGGACACTGTGTACCTGACCTGCCCTTCAACTGTGGGGCTGAATGTGCAGCTCACCCTCCACACAAATGAAACTGGAGCTAAATGAAATCTATATGCAGTAAGCGCCTTAAGATACTGAACTATAGAGCACGTGCCTTTAAAAGTGACTCGCATATGACAGAGGTATAGCAGCAGTCTTGGAACTCAGGAGCCAGGGCTCAACATTCACACCTGTAAAACAAAGTTAACATACTTCTTTCTTCAAAGTCTTGGGGACTGTGTGAGTCAGCCAGCAGCCCTGGGACAATGTGTTCAATAAACACAGGCTGAGGAAGGTTGTGATTAAAAAGAAAAGCAGTTCAATAGGAAGCTAGAATAAACTACAGAAGCAAGATCGGGATGGACGCGCTTGCTGCATGCACTTGCCATCTTGAATTTGATCCCCAGAGCCCGTGGGGTGCGAACCCTCTCCCAAAAGTTGTGCACAGTGGCACCCACACACTCACGCTTACATACACAACAACAACAATGATGACCTTGAAATAAACTGCTAAAGAGCAGAGATTACTCAGTGGATAATGCACTTGCTGTACAAGCTTGAGGAAGGGAGTTCTAATCCCCAACACACATGTAATTGAGGAACGAGTGGTAGCCCGGCTGTAATTGTAGCACTGAAAGGTAGAGGCAGGATCCCTGGGACAAGCTGGCCATCCAGACAAGCTACATTGGCAAGGATGAATACAGTAGTTAATGACTGAGGAAGATTCCTAATATCAGCTACAGCCCCCCCCTCCTCTTCCTCTCTCTCTCTCTCTCTCTCTCTCTCTCTCTCTCTCTCTCACACACACACACAAACAAACACACAAATATTGTAAGGAGCAGTATGTTTCGTGGTTGTGGTGACTCATGCCTGTAATTCCAGCACTCAAGAAGCCGAGGAAGGAAGACTGAAGATTTAAGACCTGCCTGTGTTATACAAATCAAGTTCAAGGTCAGTCTGGGCAACTTAGTAGAACTGAGAATCAGTGGTAAAGTGCTTTCCTTGCATACCCAAGACTTTAGGTTCAGTCTAAAGCACTGCAATAGTGTGTGTGTGTGTGTGTGTGTGTGTGTGTGTGTGTGTGTGTGTGTG
>NW_021604591.1:4059342-4063176 GCF_004785775.1 Grammomys surdaster
GTGTGTGTGTGTGTGTGTGTGTGTGTGTGTGTGTGTGTGTGTGTGTGTCTGTGGAGACCAGAAGACTTACAGAGAGTTTAAGATGCCTGTCATGGGTACTGGGAACTGTCTTCTAGAAGAGCAGCAAGAGTTCTTAACAACTCTTCAGCTTTGTAGTGGTTTGAATATGCTTGCCCCAGGGAGAGACACTGTTAGGAGTAGGTGTGGCCTAGTTGGAGGAAGTATGTCATTGGGGAGTGGGCTTTGAGACCCTTCTCCTAACCACATGGGAGCCAGTCTTCTAGTGGCTTTCAGATGAAGATGTAGAACTCTCAGCTCCTCCTGCACCATGCCTGCCTAGAAGATGCCATGCTCCCACTTTGATGATAATGGAACTGAACCTCTGAACCTATAAGCTGGCCCAAGTTAAATCTTGTCCTTATAAGAGTTGTCTTGGTCTTGGTGTCTGTTCACAGCAGTAAAACCCTAACTAAGACAAACCCCAAACTTTACTTTTGAAATTGCAGCAGCAGCAGCATTTTTTTTTAAGACTAATTTATTTTATGTATATGAGTACACCATGGCCGTCTTCAGACACACCAGAATAGGGCATTGGATCCCATTACAGATGGTTGTGAGCCACCATGTGGTTGCTAGGAATTGAACTCAGGACCTCTGGCAGGGCAGTCAGTGCTCTCAACCACTGAGCCATCTCTCCAGGCCCTGCCACAGCATTGTAGAACAAGCATGTAGCTCAGTGTGGCCTCTGGCTCTCTATGTACCTAAGGATGGTCTTGGGCTCCTGGTCCTTCCATCTTTACTTCCTGAGTACTGGGATTTTCAGGTGTACATCACCTTGCATAGCAGATTTTTGAGACTTTAAAATGATTTTTATATATTTGAAATTTATAGTCTGGAAAATAGGAGAGCTTAATTTTATGTAACTGGCACCTGGTGGTAGAATTTAAATTAACAAAAGACTAGCCAGGTGGCTCAGAAGGAAGAAGTATTTGTGCAATCCTCATGAGCTGAGCTTGAGGCCCTGAACCCACAGGAGTGGGGAGAGAACTCCTAGACTTGCTCTATAACCTGCACGTGTGAGTTGTGACACACACACACACATACACACACACACACACACGCCCTCACACACATCATATATATGTGATAAAAATAAATAGTGAAATAAAATTAACTACAAAGGTCACCAAAAAATGTATTTTGTGCAAATTATCTAACACAGGCTAGACTTAAGGTATAGGGCACAGAGGCAGTGATAAGGGCACATTCTGCTCCAGGATAGCAACTCAGCATATGGATCTAAATTAGTTAATACTTAATTCAGTACGAGAAACTGAATAATAAGCCAGGCAATGGTGACGCTCGCCTTTAGTCCCAGCACTTGGGAGGCAGAGGCAGGCAGATTTCTGAGTTCGAGGCCAGCCTGGTCTACAGAGTGAGTTCCAGGACAACCCAGGGTATACAGAGAAACCCTGTCTCGAAAAACAAAACAAAAAAAAAAAGAAAGAAACTGAATAATATAATGAAATGAGATATGAATACTCAGCTGAAAATAGATTTTTTAAAAAGGAAAATGGTAAACCTTGGTTCAAAGAACAGGTGCAATGGGCTGAACTCTGCTCCCAGATACAACAGATTAAACAGTTCCATAATTCAGCTGGTTGTAGCCCAAAGATGAAAAACACAAAGAGCACATGCTGCTGCACTCAATCAAGACAGACATTACTAATCTATTTCTGCTTCTCAGATGATTGAGTCCTTTGCACAGATTTAAAAAAAAAAAAAAAAATGATTTTTTTTCCCACGAGAAGATAGGTTTGGGAGCCCTTGTCCTTATGCAAGGTCAGGGTCCTTTATCAGGTTACTTGGCAATCCATTCTAGAATATGACTGTGGAAATGAAGGACAGTTGGATGGTGTGGTTTGACCTTTCCTGGGGAGACATGAATGATGTCTATTCACCCTAAGTAGGGCACTAACGACTAACCAGGGAAATGATCCCCCCGCCCCAGGTCTAGCTTAGTGACCCAGTGAGTTTATTGGGGTTACTTACAGGGGCATGGGTGGCTGGAAGGAGAATACATCACCTAAAGCCCACCCCAGAATGGATGGCAGCTCATGAAAGCTGCACCCCCTAGCTCCTTGAGCAACTAGCAGGCAGTTGCACAGATGGTTCCTCTGTGTTAATTGCTTAGGGGAGGGGACTGTAAGTATTGTGACTCCTTGAGTTTCACAGCATTGAACATTTCATTAGCTTCCCAAGCCTTATGAGCCATAAAACCCTCAGCTTTTCTTTTCTAAACAAACCAAATATGCCAATAGAGTTTAGTTACCTCCCTGTCTGTAGACTAGGACACAGGAAGATGAGCTTCCTGGTGACATTCAAAAGCACAGAACAAAGCACTCACCACTTGGGAGGTGAAGGCAAGATTGCTGTAAGTTCAAGACCAGCATGGATTAGATAGTGAGTTCCAGATCAGCTGGACTACACAGTGAGATCATCTCAAGAAAACATGAACAAAGGGCTGGAGAGATAACACAGTGGTTAAAAGCACTTGTTCTTGCAGGAGACCTGGATTAGGTTCCCAGCACCCATGTGATGCCTTGCAACTACCAGTGTCAAGGGATCTGCTACTCTCTTCTGAATTCCTTGAGCACGAGGCATACACCATGGTTCACGTATTCACAAGTAGGCAAAACACTCATATGCGTGAAACAAAATACAGTCAAACTGTTAACATAACAAACCAACCACAAATGCAAACAAGCAAATGGAAAGAAACAAAGTGGAAAGATGTGTAGGTAAGTTGAGGCAAGAATATCTTCTGGCCATGTTCTGAACCTCATGTGGGAAAAAGAGCCATGAAGGGCAGGAGCACTCCACTGAAGTGTAAGTGACATTGGTATCTGACTTGTAAAGCTAGGGCTTCCTAAAGCTAGCAGAAAAACCAGCAAGTCAGGACAGCCAAATATCGTCAAAGCCTACAAGAGCCCACATGGAAATAAGCATCATAACCCTTCCCATGGCTTTGCCTCCTCCCAACCACTCACCCAGCATCCATAACTGCACAAAAGTCGCCTCTGCAACATGACAGCCCTTCTAATGGCCAGTCCCCAGCTAGCTGAGAGACATATTTCCCCGACACAAGGGGCCTGAAGTAATTTTGTAGCGGTTCTGTCAAATGAGTTAATGTGGCCAAGCCAAGCACACAACACCAGAGAGAGGGGAAGCGAACTCTTGACTCATCTCCAGTCTGCTTTGCTCCAGCCCTTGCCTCTGACTTTGCAACACAGTGACGGGTCTTGAGATAACTTGAAAAAGGAGACTTAGCAAAGGGCGTGGTTAGATCTTGGCCAGACACTGCCAACGTTTTCTAGAAGATGAAGAGTCATCTGAGGCAGGAATGCATGAAACGAAAAGAGTGGGCTTGCACGTGTCCTCTTGTGGGTGGTGCTCAGCTCACAAAGAGAACAAAAGACACAGCAGGGTGGAAGCCAAAGAGGCATGTGGTTGCTTGGGGACTCTGTGTAGGAAATGAGTCACCTGTCAGGTTGCAGAAGACTGGGAACATCACCTCCTAGGGGTGGATCTTCTTGCCTGGGTCATTTTCCCTCCTCCGTCCCTTTCCCATTCCTCTCTGCCTCCTATATCCCTAGTTCCCTTTCCATTCCCCACACCATCTCTTGTCTATCCCCAAACTTCTAAGGCCACGTTATCCAGAATGGCCTCTTCTTAGCCTCACTAATGTGAGACTAAGAATATACAAGACAATGTGTATACATTATTGCCTTTAGTCCTTGCGATGATAAGAATACATTCCTACCTTTAGTCCTT
>NW_021604591.1:4063186-4067084 GCF_004785775.1 Grammomys surdaster
CCTTTAGTCCTTGCGATGATAAGAATACATTCCTACCTTTAGTCCTTGCAGTGATAAGAATGCATTCCTGCCTTTAGTCCTTGCGATGATAAGAATACATTCCTGCCTTTAGTCCTTGCAACAATAAGAAGATACTTCAGTGAACTCACCACTATTTATTTCCTGTTAGAAGGCTCCATGACAAGGTAAAAAATGTGAAGCAGAAGTGTTTTTTTTTTATTAATTTATTCATTTGTCACTGTCCTCAAAATGTTATACAGCCAAGGATGACCTTGACCTCCTAATGTTCAGATCTTTACCCCTCATAAATGATAAAATTGAGTTTCATACCAGGTAGTGTCCGCTCCTAGCCTCTAGTGGACTTTCTTTTCCAATGTGTTGCTTTAAAGAACAGTGTGATCTTTAGCGACAGCATTAGAAAACTTGGAGAATTTGTACTTCAGAAGGATGTTATGTCCTTGGTGTTAGCTATGATGGGGGAAAATGGCCTCTAAAAAGTTCCTTGTACTGCTGGCTTTTCCCAGGAGGGTGTTACTAGCCTTCTGTCAGGGTCTTCACTAACGTGCTTAGGATCCCTTCTCTCTGTCAGCTAAAGCCAGTGAAGTCCTCAGGCAGTGGGTAGCTAAAAGTGTCCCTAACGTAGGTCTGTCTCCCTCCAGTTGATGACAACCCTAAAGTACTTACTACGAAGTCAGGGTCAGGTCTTTCTTACTGGTTACTGTAGTGCCAGCACCTGGCTCCGAGCCTATGGCAGATCCCTGTGCACGAATGGGAGGTGACTGACAGGTGATGGCATTTCCCCATCGCACTGCATGCTCTTTAGTTGGATCTCATTCAGCGTCTTGACTGTATCACTTCAACATGCTGGTGATACTTATTTAATTCATTATATATTTGATTTTATTATGCATTCTGTTTATGTATCAAACTTTTATCATCTTGTGGCAAGGAAATCAGATTGTTTCAATACAAGCCTTGAGTCTGCTGTCGTGTGAGCACCTGTGGCTGTCCCATCTGTACTTCCTATATACAGATGTCTACATACGTAATGTCTCATTTTTAAATGTTTGGATGAAGACTCATGCAAGACTGCTCACTAACAAATTCTGATCAACAGACGCTACCAGCCTCTTGCCCTGTCTTGCTTTGACTCCCTTTATGAACTTTAGCTGATGGATTTTTTCATTTCTTTCCTAATGTGACACTTCCCCAGTTTGTTTCAGGTAGTATCTTGTCATTCATCTTGGCCTCTTCCTTCAAAAAAAGTTCTTTGTTGTGCCTCCTTTCTTTCCTCCTTCTCCTTCTGTCTCCTCCACCTTTTTTTTTTCCAGGCAGAGTCTCAAGTAGCCAAGGCTGGCCCAAAATTTGGTTTGTAGTTGAAAATGACCTTGAAGTTGTGGTCCTCCTGTGTCCACATCCTGAGCATTAAGGGTATGTGTCCCTCCATCAAAAGACTCAAACCCAGAGCACTATGCATGCTAAGTAAGTATTCTACTGAGACCCAGGCTGCTAAAGTTAGCTGTATATCTAAAGATATACCACGAATGTGAAAATGAGTGTAGAGGTGGCTGTTCCCATGGCTATGTGTCACCCATAATTCATTTTCAATTTTGAGTGAGAAACACACTGAAGTCCATGCCAACCAGTCCGCTGGCACATCCTCTGGCCATTTCCGTGCAGATCCATCGTCTGCTGTCAGTTTCTGCATTTCCTCCCCATTTCCTTGTTTTCAAAGACCCTGAAAGACATGGGAATTGGCATTTATAGAAGATGGAGATACTTCTGGGGAGTTCATGTCTCAGAGCTACCCAGTGTGGGAGGGACAGGCTGTGGGTAAGGGGCTGGCCCAGTCAGAGAAACTACAGTAGGAGTTAATGTTTTGGGAAAACCAAGGCTGTCATCATAAAGCAAGAAGGCCCTGCAAGCTGCTGAGGGGCTGATGGGAGCTGAGGCACAGTGAGGGTGGAGGTGAGCTCAAGAGACCTGGAAACACGTTCAGAGATCCACTGCTAGAGGCTGTCCTGGTCAATAAGCCTTGGCCACACAGTTGGTGGAGCCTGCGTGTTGGAAAGTCCTGGGACTGGGTCTGGGGTTTGGAGAAAGGCAAGGATTGACGAAGAACTGACGTACCACTTCCTGTGAGGCAGGGTCATGTATGTCTCAGGGATTTACACCTAAACTGGACATTTCAGAAGTTACCTGTGAGCTAACCGGCCCAGCCCTCAGGCCACAACAATGGCTCACATAGGGCAGCTGAGGTAACTTCCTGCAGAGAAGTGGCCTGGGGCTGACCTGACACTTCACTGGGTGGTCTGAGCAAATTGACCAAGACCAATTCAGCCAGCTCGATGACTCCACATACAAGGCTTAGGTTAAAGGAAGCTGAGCAGAGGTCATACCTGTGGCTCACACCTGTGACCCTAGAGCTCCAGAGGCTGAGGCAGAAGGTTTACGAGGTTGAGGAAAGCCTGGGTTACACAGCAAGGCCTTGTCTCAAAACAAAACAACCAACACCCCACCTCCCCCAACCATGCCAACAATGAAAGCAAACGAAACCAACTAGTCAGATGAGAAGTTCCATGTTGGTAATCCAGGTATTGGGAGGTGAAGGCAGGAGGATCAGAAATTTAACATAGGTCAGGGCTACCAGAGGCTCTGTGGGAAAAAAAAAATCAGATCAGGGTGTGGTGGTGCATGCCTTTAATCCCTGTCTCTGAGAAGCAGAGGCAGACAGAGCTCTGTCATCACCTAGTCTTGGAGAGCCAGGGCTAGATAGAGCCTCAAAAAAACAAAAACAAAAACAAAAAACAACAAAAAACCAAACTCTAAACAAACAAACAAAAACTCTAAACAAAGTAAAATGTCTAAATATAAACAAACAAACAAATAAATACCCAACAAATCAGGGCCTGCTAGATGTCTCAGAGGATGAAGGCTGCTGAGACAGATGACCTGGGAATCATCCCAGGACTGGTATAGTAGAAGAGAACTAACTTCCACAGCTTTCCTCTGACTTCCATATGGGCATTGTGGCATATGCACTCCTCTCATAAATTAAGTTAAAAAAAAAAAAGAAGCAATAAACCCAATGTTGTCCATTTCACAGGCCACCACGGACCTTTGCTGCCTCAGCCTTGAGGGTCCCTCTGAACAACTTATCCTAACTCAGCACTAATGATCTAGATAGCTTCCAAAGCTGAAGCACTCCCCTGGCAACCAAGCAATCCATCGGACTCTGGATTAGCAATTCCACGAGTCAGTCTGTTGGAGCATTACAGTTCTTACACCGAACAATGAGATCTTAGAGAGTTCAAAACAGAGCAAACCTGTACTTGTCAGAGTTCTGTCCATGAGTCTTCTTGGAGATGAAACACTTCAGATCAGAGTAAACATTTAAGTACTTGTGACCAAACAGGACTCAAAATGGCTACAACTAAAGACCAGAAGATGCCAGGTTTGGAGATGCACACCAATAGTCCAAGGGTACAAACAGGAACAAACAGGCTGAAACAGGAAAAAAAGTTCAAAGCCAGCTTAGGCCTAGCAAGTCCTATTAAATGAATGAATGGATGAATGGATGAATGAATGAATGGAGAGAAAGAGAGAGAGAGAGAGAGAGAGAGAGAGAGAGAGAGCGCTAGGCTTGGGGGTATATACTAACAATCATAGCAAGAAGATAGAAATATGTGGCTCTCTGGTTTCCAGTCTAGCCTGGTCTACATAGCAAGTTCCAGGCCATCCAGGGCTGTATATTGAGACCATGTCACAAACAAAAAGCTAGGCTTGGTGTAACACACCATAAGCCCAGCATTTGGGAGATGGAGGCAGTAGGACCAAAAATCCTAGGTCATCCTTGACTGCATAGAGCGTTTAAAGCTAGTCTTGGCTACACAAGCCC
>NW_021604591.1:4067184-4069869 GCF_004785775.1 Grammomys surdaster
CAATGATTTAGTGAGTAAAGGTGCTTTCTGTGCAAGCACTGGGACCTAGGTTTAGGTCTCCAGAACCCAAGGAAACAAGCCACATGTGGCCATGAGCCTGTAACTCTGGCACTGTAGGAGGCTGAGGCAGGAAAGTCACTGGGACTTGCTGGCCTCCAGTTTAACTCTGAGTTTTGTGAAAGGCCCAGTCTTGGCGGAAAAGATGGGAAGTGATTGAGCAGGTTACCCAGTGTCCTCTCTGGCCTTCACGAGCATGCATGGGTGTGTGCACTTGTACATACATTTATGTATATACCAAACACACATGTATACACACACACTAAAGATCTGAAAGTTTATTGTGACATTAATGATCTTGATGTGTCCTACTGGCCCAGCAGGGGGAGGGCAGGCAGGACCCACCAGCCTGCTGAAGGCCCAGGCTGACCAACTTAGTTACCATCCAGGCTCAGATCCAGTGCTTCGAGTCAGTCCACCCTGACATCCACACCATCCATGAATCACTGGAGCAAGTGAAGGAACCAGTCCAGCATAACCAGAGCCTCAGGATCACCATGACTGTAGAAAGCAGCAGGATATCCAAGAGATGCTCCAGTATTGGTGGTGCGTCAGAAACTAGAAACCTTGAACCAGACCGACCACTAGTTGCAACGAACATGTGCATGTAAAGCTGTTTTTTTTTTTTTTGTAGGGGGGAGGGGAGGACCTTTGTTGTACACTGCAGCTAAAGCTGGTTTGTTTTTTTTTTTTTGGTAGGGGGGGAGGACCTTTGTTGTACACTGAAGCTTCCAGACACCACTAAGATGATTAGTGTGTGAAGGAAAATATGAAGGAACTGAGAGCGTTCCATGTGTGGGGGAGATGAGCGGAAGTAGACACTCAACAACTGAGAACTCAAAGTCGGAAGAACATGCTGCTGCCCAGTGGGGTTGGCAGGGTGGTGCACAGCAGCCTGGAGCTTGGGCAGACTCAGCCCCTGGACAAGCTGCCCAACAGGATGATCGCCCTGTTTATGAGTAGTGACAGGATATCCCAGATGAAGAATGGATTTCCTGGATTAGACTTCCTCCAAAGATCTCCCCGGAGGCCGTGCTGGATTCAGCAGTCTGTACTACTGCCCCTGTCTATGGTGAAGCCTCAGGGCCATGTGGATGTCTGCAATCCAGGATGCTACTAAGGGCCATGTCTGGGACGTGGTCCTGCTGCAGCCAAGAGCTATGTTGATGTCTGAGGCCATGCTGTCACATGAGGGCCATGTGGTTTATGCTACTGTCTGAGGCCATGTTGATGTCACCGTCCATGCTGTTGCCTAGGGCCTTATCTGGGTTCATTGTCCTGATGCAGCTGGGGTTCATGTTAGTGTCTGTGGCCCATGTTACCACCTAAGGCCATCCAGATGTCAATGGTCTGTGTTTTTGTCTGAAGCCGTGTCAACTTCCATGGGCTGTGCTGGCATACAGGGCCATACTATCACTTGTGGTCCATCTGTGGTCTATGTTGTTACCTAAGGCCATGCTGGTATCCGTGGGCCAGGCTGCTGCTGGGGTCCATGTTGGGCTCCATGTTAGTGTCCATTGTCCATGGCCTGTGTTGTCCTGGAGTCCATGTTGATGGCCTGTGCTACCTCTGAGAGCTATGATGGTGCCTGGGGCCCAGGCTTTGGTAGAGGCTCTGTTATGTCTGTGGTCGGTGATGGGAGGCCAGGCGGAGGTTCTGTGCTGATGCTGGAAACCACGTGGACATTTGTAGTCCCTGGTGTTGCCAGAAACCATGTAGAGACCCGGGATCCATGCTCCCACTGACTGTGAAGGTCAAGGAAGCTACTTTTGCAGTGGTATTGATAGTCACATAGTTGAGAAGGAGGGACATAAAAGGCTACTGTGAAGACTCATACCTCAATTCCTCCAAAAGTAACAATCTAAAAAAGGAACTCATCAACAGAACTCTTAAAATTGTGATAAGGATGCTAAAGCCTAGCTCTCCATGATGGATGGCTTCTGGCGGGGCTTCAGGTGGAGAAGGATTTAGTTTTCTTTAGAGGCCTGGCTACTGGGAGTTTAACCATGCTCCAGGAAGTATATGGGCAACACAAATTGGACTTTTTTTCCTTCTTCTTTTTTTCTTCTCTTTTGGGGAGTAGGAGGGGGGTAGCCATGGGAGGACTGGGAAGTGAGAGTGACTGGGGTTCATGATGTGAAATTCCCAAATAATCAATAGAAATATTACACTGGGAGAAATCATCTTGATGCATTTGAAAGGGATGTTCAATTGTTCTGTTGGATACATCATGTTAAGATGATGAGGGACTGATGGCTGACAGCATTGTAACAGGATTATCAGATTTCTATGAATTTCAATGAATTTGGAACACATTGATATATTCATATAAATTCTAGTAAGACCCAGCATTACAGAGATGGGTATGGTGATACATTCCTGGAAACCTAGTACTCAGAAGACTGATGCAGGAGGTTTGCCATAAGTCGAAAGCCATCTTAGGCTATAAAATCCTGTCTCAAAAACAGTCAGGGTATGACAAGACAAGCCTTTAGTCCCAGAGGATATCTGTGAGCTCAAGGATAGCTTAATCTACATAGTGAGATCCAGGACAGCTAGGGCTGTTTCGAGAACCTGTCTCAAACAAAACAAAACAAAACAAAACAAAACAAAACAAAACAAAACAAA
>NW_021604591.1:4069879-4076574 GCF_004785775.1 Grammomys surdaster
AAACAAAACAAAACAAAACAAAACAAAACAAAACAAAACAAAACAAAACAAAACAAACAAAGCAACCATAGGGTTCAGTCGATAAAGTGACTGTCAAGGAAGTGAGAAGACCAGCGAAGACCAGAGATCAAGGCTCAGAACCTGCACAAAAGCTGGGTGTGGTAACCTCCACAGTGGTGAAGGAAACTGCAGACAGGCGGATCCCTGGAAGCTGCCTGGCCAGGGAGTCTAAACTACTTGGCCAAGTTCCAGTCAGTCAAAGACCTTGTTTTAAATAAAAGGTAGGAGCATCTGAGTAATGATACCCAGGTTGTCCTCTGAACACCACATATATTCTTCCGGGCCACAGAGTTCTAAACAGCAATGACTCTGAAACTAGTTCGTTATTATTAAATGCCTAGGCCATAAACTTTGGCTCCTTCCCTGACTAGCTCTTAACTTATTTAACCATTTAATCTATTCTATGTCTACCACTTGGTTAGTTACCTCTCTCCTTCCGTCTGTGTGAGGGTGTGAGTTACAGATAATTTTGAGCTGCCATGTGAGTGCTGAGAATTGAACCTGGGTCCCCTGGAAGAACAGCCAGTGCTTTTAACCACTGAGCCATTTGTCCAGCCTCCAGTTTGTCCAAGGGTATTTTGTCTGCATTTATGTCTGTGTACTGTGTGCATACAATGCCCACAGAGACCAGAACAGGGAACAAGATCATCTAGAAACTGGAGTTACAGGAAGTAGTTAGCCACGGTGTGGGTGGCTGGGAATCAAACCTGGGTCCTCTGGAAGAACAGTCCGTGTTCTTAACCACTGAGCCATCTCTTCCCTTCATTCTTGATTCTAGTCTTAAATTTCTGTTCATCCTGACTCCACTTCCTAAGCACTAAGAGTCCAGCTGTGCCACCAGCTCATCCATTCTGAAGTAGTTTAATTGCTTATTCTACGAGGTTAGCCATTGATGGATTTCAGGAAATGTTACCTGATAATACCTGCCTTTAGAATAGTGTTTACTTAGGTGTAGAGAGATGGTTCAGTGGTTAAGAACACTGGTTGCCCTTGCAAGGACCCAGGTTTGATTCAAAGCACTGACACAGTGGCTCACAACTGTGTCGTAACTCCAGTTCCAGGATAACTGATGCCCCTTCTTGACCTCCGTAGGCTCTAGGCATGCATGTGGTGCACAGACATACACGCAGGCAACATACACATACAATTTAAAAAGAAAAAAAAATTTGGCTTCTTTGAGAGGAAGGCGTGGGAAGGATAACCGCATGGAAGTTTTCCTGAGTCCCTCTTCATTTATGTAAAGACATTCAGCACAGCAGGCTGCTATCCTTTCACTGAAGGTTAAAATGTTTTCCAGGAGACATTTCTACACCCCCTTTCCTCCAAAGCCCATTCATAGCCGGAATGGTCATTCATGCTAAGGATATTTTTATCACCTCTGACATTTTACTCATGTCATCAAGAGGGTCAAGGATACCTGTTCTTTTCTGGATTGACTGGCCTAATTCTGAGCAGGGCTTCTCACTGTAATCGGATTTCAGCCTAAGTAGCATGATCTGCACAGAGGAAGAACAGTGTAGGAAAGCCACGTAACACAACGTCGGGGTTCAGCAGCTCCTTACCGACCTAAATCTCTGTTCTTAATTTCAGAGACTTTCAGGATCTCATCTCCTCTCCTCCCAGTACAGAGAGGGAGGCATCCATACCAATAAAGACTTCTAGCTAGGTGGAGTGACCCAGGTCTGCAATGCCGGTACTCCAAGGCAGAGACAGGAGGATTGCTATAAGCTGGAGGCCAGCTTGGTCTCCGGTCAGAACTATATGGTGAGATGCTGTCTCAAAAGAAACAAACAAACAAACAACAATCAAAACAAAATAAAATACAAACAAATACGATAGATAGATAGATAGATAGATAGATAGATAGATAGATGATAAATAAATAAGGATTTCATGGTAGTCTAATGGAGTGGTTGTTCAAGATCATCTTTAGCTAAGTAGTTAATTTGAAGTTAGTCTGAGCTACTTGAGACCTGTTTTTTGTTGTTGTTGTTTTGTTTTGTTTTTAAGTAAGTAAATAAGATAAGTAAATATTTTCTCCACAGAATAATTTGTGATTTCAAGTTATTTTTGTTAATGTTCATAAATCTCTCCTCACTGAAAATAGATCTCAAAATTACAAAATCAGTCAGTTTCTTGTGTTCAAGTTGCTGAGTCCAGGGCAAAGATCATTACTGACAAGGGTAGGCAGGCTGTCTTTGTACCAGATTAAGATACCTTACACTGTCATTCTGAGCGTGAGAGTTTGAGGTTTTTGTTACTGCTCTTCAGTCCTGGGAATTGAACCCAGGACCTTGCGCATGGTAGACAAATCTCTGCCACTGAACTGCACCTCCCACCCCCACCCTCACTCCTACCCCCCACCCCTCCTTCTTGTTTTTAATTTGAGACAGCGTTACACTATGGAGCTCAGACAGGCTGGCCTTGAACTCTCTAAGAAGCTCAGGCAGTAGTTGAACTTGTGACCCATTGCCTCTGCCACTTGAGTGCTGAGATTGTGGGCATCTGTCACTATGTCCAGATGGATTAGACTTCCTACAGTTTCTGTGGCCTCAATTACAGAATACCACTGTTTTTTTTTTGTCTTGCCCTGGCTATCATGGTAGCTTGCTATGGAGCACAGGGTAGTCCAGAACTCTTGGTAACCTCCCTGCTTCAGCCTCTTAAATTCCACGATTATAATCACACCCACTTTTTATCTTCCCTTTCTTTTAAATTTTTTTTTACTTAGTTTTATTTCTGTCTATGTGTGTGTATCAGTTACCTTTCTGTTGCTAAGATGAAATACCACAACCAAAAGCAACTTAGACACAAAAGCATTTATTTTGGCTTATGGTTCTGGAGAGATAAGGGTCTGCCTGGGCCGAGAGGCCTGGCAGCAAGAGCAGGAAGCTGAGTTCACGTCGTGACCACAAATAGGAAGCTGAGAGCAACCTGGAAGTAGAGCAAGACTGTTAGCTCTCGGGTCACATGTGATTCCCAGTAGAGAATTGGCTTCCTGATTCTTGGTGTGAAGCTTACGCAGCTAACTTCAATTTTGCAATTCTCCTGCCCACTGAGTGCTGGGGTCATTGGTGTGCACCCAGCTGGGACTCATCCTTTGAATCTCACTCAGTCCACCTTCCTTAGGAAGCATGGCCGTTCTTGCTTCCCTGTCTGTCTCCTCCATAGGGCTGAGGGCTCCTGGAAGGTGTGAGGCTTGGAGTTTATTTTCTCTTATTCCAACCCCAGAGATGGCACTTCTGCTGGCTCATAGGAAGCCCCATTAAGTCGTTGATAAAACATGAACACATGTGTCTCTTTGAAAGAAGAGAGAAGCCGGGCGGTGGTGGCGCATGCCTTTAATCCCAGCACTTGGGAGGCAGAGGCAGGTGGATTTCTGAGTTCGAGGCCAGCCTGGTCTACAGAGTGAGTTCCAGGACAGCCCGGGCTATACAGAGAAACCCTGTCTCGAAAAACTGAAAAGAAAAAAAAAAAGAAAAGAAAGAGGAGAGAACCAGCCACCACACCAGCCACTTGAGCTGGGAATGCCTGTGAAGTCGGCATTGCGTGGCTGGGTCCTGCGTTGGGGCTGATGGGGTCACTGATCATGCGTCAAGAGCAGGTGGTGTCTTCTGGACCTCGGCACACATTGTCCCCCGTGCAAATAAGGCTGCACATGAAGAATTTCCAAATGAAAAATGAACCATCACAGAAAGTCATTTCCTCCTCGTTCTCTAACGTCCCCTCCCCGTGGGAACTCCTGAAGCTCAGACTTAAGACTTTATTCCTAAGTGAGGGCTAGGCCTCTGTACAACCTCACCTCTGTATGTTCATAAGGGCAAGGGTAACTCGTTCCTGCAAGGTGTGGGCTCTTAGCCTGGAAGAGCGGTGGGATAAATTTCTTCAACCTGTGAGATGGTTCAAAGGTAAAGACACTTGACAGTAAGCCTCCTGGTGATCTAAGTCCCCAGGTCCCACACCATGGAAGGGGAGAACTGACTCCCACGAGTTGTCCTCTGACTTCCGTACTTGGGCTACAGCACACGTGCACTCACCTACACAAATAAAAGAACAATGTAATAAAAATTTAAGTCCAAATTACTTGGTGCTCACTTTTTGGTACATTATTTTGTTTGTTAAAACTGTGCAATTAGGGGCTGGAGAAATGGCTCAATGGTTAAGAGCACTGACTCTTCTTCCTGAGGTCCTGAGTTCAGGTCCTGAGGTCCTGTGTGGGTTCCCAGTACCCATACAGTGGCTTACAACCATCTGTAACGGGATCCAATGCCCTCTTCTGATGTCTGAAGACAGCTACAGTGTACTTATATACATAAAATAAATAAAATCTTAAAAAAAAACTTTCGAAATTCTGGGGCAGGGGGTAGAGAGATGGCTCAACACTTAAGAGCACTGACTGCTCTTGCTGAGGTCCCGGGTTCAAATCCCAGCACCCACATGGCAGCTCACAACTGTTTATAATTCCAAGATCTGACTCACACAGACATAATACATGCAGACAAAGAACCCAATGCACTGCCAGGCAGTGGTGGTGCACGCCTTTAATCCCAGCAGCTTATTTATTGGTTGCAAACTGTCTGATGAGACAGGATCTCTACATGTAGCCACAGCTGGCCTGGAACTTGCTCTACAGTCTGGTTGGTATCAAATTTGTCGTCTGCTCCTCAGTGCTGGCATTACAAGTGCGGATTCCCACGCTCAGTTCTTACTTAGGTTTTTGAGAGTTCCCCCTCTGTCTCAGGCTGGCCTGGAACCCAAGTTGGCTTCTAATGCTCACCCTCTTGCTTCAGTTTTCTCAGTGCTCGGATTACAAGGCACTGGGAAAGCATGACTGGAGGACCTCAGGGTTATTTTAATCCCTGATCTATACATGAAGAAACTTGGCTGCAAAATGTGAGAGATGTGCCCAGGGTCATGCAGGTTGCAAGAAACAAGGCCAGGACTTTAGACCCAGGCTTATAGACACCAAAGTCCACATTTTTTTCCCCACCATGCTGTGGAACCAGCCGATTCTCTGAAGGCTTACACGGGAACAGATTTTCTCTTCTTCTCTCTTTCTTTCTTTTTTTCTTTTCAAGACAGGATTTCTCTGTGTAGCCTTAAGTGTCCTAGATAGACCAGGCTTGCCTCAAATTCACAGAGATCCTCCTAACTCTGCCTTCCGAGTACCAGGTCTAAAGGTGTGTGCCATCATTGTCTGACCACATTTCCTATTTTTTATATAACCTATAGGGCTGGACATCTCATTACAGAGCTGTCTTTATAGGACTATACACCCCATCACAGTGCTGGATACCCCAATTACAGACTGAATACCCCAATATAGGGCTGGGATACCTTATTAAAGTACTAGACATCCAATCACAAGGTTGAACACACATTCTAAGTCTGAACACCTCACCCCAGGGCACGACACCCCATCCCAGGACTGGACACATCAGGAAGGGACAGACAGAGAGGAAAAGGCTGGTGATTCCTGATGTCCTTTGGTTAGTGTGTCTCTTTGGGAGGTGGGTGGCTGGTGATACACCCTACCCAAGAACAAGAATGGAATTGTGAGACCTAAAGTTATGTTTTAAGTTTAAATTACTGTGCTTAAGGGATCTAGAAAAAAAAATCATCTAACCTGTAAGCCCTGCTTGCTCAAGGACATAACTTCCTGGCATGCTGGGCTGTTGTTCATATAAGATACAAGCCACTTGTTTTTGTTTCTGTAAACAGCTTACTTGCACCAACTGCACAGGATGCATTTGACCACAAGTAGGCAGGAGGAAAGTAGGCAGGGAGCATGTCAGGATGTATATTTACCCCTGTCTGGATGAAGGCAGGAGGTCCATGACCTTGTGAGGTTTGCCTTATGAGCCACTGATTAATGTAAATCATGGCCATACTCTGGAATTCTGAGCATGGCCATGGCCAGTGACCATCCATCCTGGACAGTATTTAATAAAGCTGGATTGAAATTTGCCTCAAAAATTGTGATCTTATTCTTGTCCAGTGGGTTTAACAGAATTCTCAAGGCCTGAACATATGTAATTTCCTTTTTCTAAAGATTTATTTATTTTTTATTTATATGAGTACACTGTAGCTATCTTCAGACACACACT
Organism: Grammomys surdaster; assembly: GCF_004785775.1. Taxonomy (NCBI): domain Eukaryota; kingdom Metazoa; phylum Chordata; class Mammalia; order Rodentia; family Muridae; genus Grammomys; species Grammomys surdaster. The sequence continues at coordinate 4,076,047 of NW_021604591.1, forward strand.
AGAAGAGGGCATCAGATCCCATTACAGATGGTTGTGAGCCACCATGTGGTTGCTGGGAATTGAACTCAGGACCTCTGGAAGAGCAGTCAGCACTCTTAACTGCTGAGCCATCTCTCCAGCCCATATAATTTCTTTATAATAAATAAATAAGTCTCATTTGTCCAGACTGGCTTCAAACCTACCATATAGCCAGGGAGTTGGGACCTTTGACCTCCATCTCCCAAGTGCTTCAGTTTCAGGTACAAGCACCACATCTAGCTTAAACACATTTCTGCCATGTCCAGCTCTGCATAAGATTCATAATCTGCTAATACAGATTCCTAGCATCTATAAGAAGCTAAAGTTGAAGCTTTGGCGCTGTCTGTGTTTAACACTGGACTTAGAAGAGACCAAAACAGCCAGCCATGAGGGCATATGTCTTTAATCCCACTACTCTTAAGTTCCAGTACATCCAGGGCTACAAAGAGAGATCTGTATGAGGGAGAGAGAGAGAGAGAGAGAGAGAGAGAGAGAGAGAGAGAGAGAGAG
>NW_021604591.1:4076584-4079136 GCF_004785775.1 Grammomys surdaster
GAGAGAGAGAGAGAGAGAGAGAGAGAGAGAGAGAGAGAGAGAGAGAGGTGTTAGGGACCACAAAATTGTCACCCAAAGAGAGTCCACTGTGGGAGTGGGTTGCCTCTAGAGGCTAGGTTTAGTTTGCTAAGAAGATATAGAAATGGACTTAACAAAACACAATTTTCTTTTTAAATGTACAATAATGATATCTTATGTTTGTTTTAGTACGGCATTTTAACTTCTAAATTACTGTTATAGCAAATAATGAGAAAAGCAAACAACAGAGTTGTTTGCTATATCCAGATTTTCATGCAGGCGGCTCTACCTATGGCCTCATACTCTAAATCTACTGACTTCCTCCCCTTCTTTTTTTTTTTTCTTTTAAAGATTTATTTATTTATTATATATGAATACACTGTAGCTGTCTTCAGACACACCAGAAGAGGGCATCAGATCTCATTACAGATGGTTGTGAGCCACCATGTGGTTGCTGGGATTTGAACTCAGGACCTCTGGAAGAGCAGTCAGTGCTCTTAACCACTGAGCCATCTCTCCAGCCTGACTTCCTCCCCTTCTGTCCCTTTGGCTTAGTTTTAGGTCAAGGTATTTAGAAGATACACACACACACACACACACACACACACACACACACACACGAACCCCACAAACAAATGAAACCTCAAAAGTAAAAAAGAAGAACCAAGAGTAAGCACCTCCTCAAGGGCCAGGAAACTGAAACAACAACAAAACTACCTTCGGATTAAAGACCTGGTTCCAGATGGGTTCCTGGGCCTCAGCCCAGTGCAGAGCAGCCTCGGGGCAGCTTGGGACAGGAATGTGGCAGAAAGACACAACCCAGCTCCTCACGTGGCTTGTGGATTCCAGTCTACAGTGTATAAAAGGAACTTTCTCTTTACTGCTGATGCCCCAAAGGCAGAACGGTCAGCTGGCAAGTCAGAGAGAGAGGGGGCTGGGAGGAGGGTAGATAATGAAAGTTCTCTCTCCCCCCCCCTCTCTCACACACACACACACACACACACACACACACACACACACACACACACCCTGCACATAGCCCCAGAGAATCTCTGAACTGCAGCTGGTTCTGGTCCTGGCCTTTTACCTTCTTCCTTATTAGCTGCAGACCTTGCTTGTGATAGAGCAACTTGATTTACCTTGGAGGCCAGAGGGTGGGGTGGGCCTGGTTTATGAAATAAGTAAGAGACTACGTAGGGTTCTAACCCATTTGCTGTGTGACTGTGTTGTGTTACCCCCCCTTTTTTTTTTTTTTGGTTTTTCGAGACAGGGTTTCTCTGTGTAGCCCAGGCTGTCCTGGAACTTACTCTGTAGACCAGGCTGGCCTCAAACTCAGAAATCCACCTGCCTCTGCCTCCCAAGTGCTGGGATTAAAGGTGTGTACCACCACTGCCCGGTGTTGGGTTACCCTTTAGGAAAGCTATCCCCCCCCTTTTTTTTTCTGTGAAAGGAGGAAAAGGACAATGCCCTTGGGTTCAGGTCCCATGGCTATATAGCATTTTGTGAATGCTTAGAAGGCTCCTGCTTAGTGAATGGTTGCCCAGAGGGAATGCAGGGGAAAGACCCTGAGATCTGCCCCAGTGGGGGAGGATGATGGCTGGAAGGAAAAGTATCATCAGGACCCCCAAGACCAAGTTCTTAGGACAAAGGAAGTGTATTTCCCCCAGAGGGACAGAGGGCAGGGAATAAGAGACAGAGACAGGAGATGGCTAAGAGAGAAGGGGAAGGGAACAAGGGAAAGGGGGCAGAGGTATTTGTCCCGGAGGACAAAGGACTGCCACTGGATGGAAAGGAAACAGATGTGACCCATAGGAAAATGGCAGTTTATAAAGGTACAAGAGGAAACTCCATGTTAGGATGAGGTGCTTAATTTTAATTGGGCATATTAATTAGGTGAACTAAAGGGGGCTTTTGATTGCTAGACTTCTATGCTTTGATGGTGGCTGGACTTTGGTAGTCAGCCTGGGAAGGAGGAAATGGCCAAATAAGGGAATGGACCTTGGGGGCTAGCTCTAGGAATGTAATCTAGTGCTTCTAGAAAGGCAGAGGGGACAGGGCAAGGCCACACTCCAGCTGGCCAGAGATCATTCAATGACCAGATGGCCAGTAGGACTGGCCATCGTGTGGTGTTGTACGCTGCTCAACGTGGAAGTTAAAATCCTCAAGCCCAAATCTTGACATTTCTGGTATTCACTTTAGTACAAGTGACGATGATCCTACAGCAATTTCCAGAGCAATGCCTCCTCAGGCTGGTGTGGGCTGACATGAATTGATAGGGACTGGGAATGTGGGAACGATGGCTCACTGTACGTCACAGGGGATCGTCATGCTTCCTTTCGCCTTCTCCGTATTGAGGGTCAGAAACGGCAAGCAATCAACAAGCATGTCCTTCCTCTCTTCCTTCCTTTTTAAAAATGAAGATGTGCGCATATGTGTGTTAGTTTCTTTTCTCATTATAGTGATAAAAATACCAAAGAAGCAATGAAGCAACTTTGTGTATCTTGCTGGCCCTCTGGGTTTTTTTTTTTTTTTTT
>NW_021604591.1:4079236-4100461 GCF_004785775.1 Grammomys surdaster
TTTCGATGCAGCTAAGAGTGTGCTCCAGGCTGCCCTGTGGAAGTTTACACGGTGAAAGAGTTTAGTTTGACAGAAATCGTTTCTAGGAAGGTTTTCTAGGTCCAGAGTCCCCTTGACCTTTCCCTATAATTATCTTTTTTAGTGCTAGCCTAGGGCAGCAAAGATAATAATCCACTTACTGGAAGGTTCCTGTTGACACAGGTTTCCCGTTGGGAACTTTTGAGACATTAGGGAGCCCTGGGAAGAAGAAATTGAAATCAAGTGTGGGTATCCAAAGTGAGAAGTACACAACTTGTTCAAAATTCCACCACTGGTTTGGCTTCAAGTCCCAGACAAGCATCTAGAGTTTACTGTTTTAACTAACAGTAAAACTGAACGTTCAAGGCCTTTGTCTCAGGGGCAATCACCAGCATCCGTTCAGCCGGAGATTTAAAGTATCTCACCCTGACCTTTGTCTGTCCTTGATATTGTTTCCAGACTCATTCATTAGGAAAATGTGGCAAGGCCTGGGGCACAATAATCAGTAGTTGTTGACTGAACGAACGGAGGCCTTTGCATGCTTTTCCACAGGACTTTCATAACCCGGCTGATAAAGATGTACCAGAATGTAGGCTGAATGTAAGGGTGGAACCTGGCCCAGAGATGCCCAGAGAATACCTTCCAGGTGTCTGGGAGGCACAGCCTTTACACTGGGCCATCTATCCACCACTACCTCAGAAAGCTGCCTATGACGTAGATGATATAGACATTGAGTTTTTCACATAACCTATGGGGCCATGCTGGGCAGGACAGAGTCCAGAGCAAAGGCCTTGCTTGGCTTTTTCAAAGCCCCACTTCCTTCATCCTGAGCATAAAAGATACAGCTCATCATAGGCAACCTGAGAAACACAGAAATGATTTGGGAAGAGTGACTGTGACGCTGGAGAGATGCTCAAGGCTTAACAGTGCTTGCTGCTCTTACCCAGGACCCAGATTCAGTTACCAGCACCCAGATCAGGTGGCTCACCCTTTCCCCGGTCTCCATGGGCACCAGGCACACACATGATGTACATCACACATGGGAGGCACTCTTAAATATACGTTAAAAAAAGAAACTTTTTAAAAAAGATTCATTTATTTTTATTTCATGTGTTTGGCTGAATGAATGTATGTACACCATGTACTGAGCTGGTGTCCTGTCCTCAGAGACCAGGAAAGGGCATCCATCCATCAGATCCCTGCAGATACACACTCACATACACATAATTAAAAACAGAAAGTATCTTCCAGGAAGTGCATTATGATCTCTTTGCTACCCTAGGCTAGAACTCAAAAAGATCCCTCTAACTGGAGTTAGAGATGGTTATGAGTCACCATACGGGTGCTGGAATCCACACCTAGGTGCCTTGCAAGAGTGCCTCTGACCCATCTTGCCAGACACTAAAATAGATAAATTAAAGAAAAAAAACAAAACAAAACAAACAAGAAACAAACTTCTCCAGACAGAATAAATACAACCAGGCTAACAGTTTAGTGTATTCCTTTACACTATTTGTTTAATATTTGAATATATTTCTCTGATGGCTTAATTTTATACTACTTTTTTACTTAAACAAAAGTTATTTGATGTTTTAGGGTTTTTATTTTTTTAGTTTAGTTTTGTCTTAAAATTTTATGTTTATGTGTAGGTATGCTTCATGTGTACAGTACCCAAGGAGGCCAGGAGTGGGAATTGGATCCCCTGGAGCTGGAGTTATAGATTGTTGTGAGCTGCCAAGTGTAGACACTGGGAACTGAACCTCGGTCCTGTACAAGAGCAGCAAGTGCTTTTAACGACTGAACCATGTCACCAGCCCCTATCACCATGTCACCATGGGCCCATGTCACCATGCTGGCCCTATTTTCTGTTTTTAATTATGTGTGTGCACATTTGTACCTGTGAATGCAGGTGCTTGAGGAGTCCAGAAGAGAATGTTAGAGCCCCTGGAGTCAAAGGCAGTGGTGAGCTTCCAACAGGAGTGCTGGGAACTGAACTCTGGGCCTATACGACAGTGCACACTCTAACTGCTAAGCTATCTCATGCTTCATTGTTGCTGTCTATGAGACAGTGTCTCACACTGCATAAGCTGGTCTCAAACTCCAGTTTTCTCTACAGCTCAGCATGATCTAGAACTTCAGATCCTCCTGCAGATTCTGTCTCCTTAGTGCTGGAATCACAGATATGCTCTACCATACCCAGCGTCAAAGTCTTTTAAAGCATGATTTGTAATGGTTATAAAATAGTCCATAATATCTGTGTTGGTTTGAATATGCTAGTGAAACAAATGTGTGTGTGGGGAAGTGTGCCAGTATATAAAGACGACTTTGTGTGTGTGTGTTTTCTTAGTTCTTAAAGCCAATGACTAGCCTTTTTTTAGAGAATTCTTTCTTTTAGTAAAGCTTCATTAGCCAGGCAGTGGTGGCGCACGCCTTTAATCCCAGCACTTGGGAGGCAGAGGCAGGCAGATTTCTGAGTTCGAGGCCAGCCTGGTCTACAGAGTGAGTTCCAGGACAGCCAGGGCTACACAGAGAAACCCTGTCTCGAAAAACCAAACCAAACCAAACCAAAACAAAACAAAACAAAACAAAACACAAAACAAAAGCTTCATTAGGGAAGTGGCATCTCTTTGGTGGTTAGAGGCTTGTTATTGCTGTCCGGCTGGGAATGTCCCTTTTTGTGATTAGAGATTAAACAACGACAGCAACAAAATAGCTGAAAGACAAAGTTGCTGTAACCAGTTCTCTGGGGAAAAGGAAGGAGTGAAATAGGACCCGGAAGTGAGACATTGGCAGACAGACAGGCCTCCTTCCTTTCAGCTGTTGAGGCTTCTAAGAGGATGTGTCTGGAGAGAGAGGAAGTCTGGACGGGTCACTGGAGTGTCTGCCTCAAGGCTTCTGCTTCCTCCGAAATTATTAGATGAAGAATCTGTAGGAGTGAAGGAGGAGGTGATGGTTCAGGGGCCCGAGGACAGTGATTAAGAGTCAAGCATCTGATGAGTGAAGCTACGAAATGAGAGCCCACCGGGACTGCCCTCTCCCACCACACCATAGCTGTCCCTCTGAGAGGGTTTTAGCAAAGAGGAGGGGCACTGAGAGGAGAACCAAGAGACAGTGACAAAGGGCAGAGACCAGCGAGCTGGTAAGATTAGACGGTAGACAATGTTCCCAGCTAAGCAGTTATGGGTTGGGCTGCCAGACTGTATCTCTAATGGTCCAGGATTCCTTCCTGACACCCCAGCCCCCAATGCCCATGAGGAGGAAACCATACATACCCTACTGTAGGTTCACTGCTCTGCATTTTCCAGGGAGAAGCTCTAAAAGTAGTTCTTTGATTTTGTTATTTTTTGATATTTTAATTTTTACTATTTTTAAGTGTGTGTGTGTGTGTTTATGTGCACGTGTGTGTGCATACATGGGCACACACACAGACACAAACACACAGACACACACACACACACATACATGAGCACAGGAACACAGGTGCCCAGGAAAGCCTGAGGTACTGGATTCCCCTGCAACTACAGTCATCAGCAGTGGTGAGCTACCAGACATGGATGCTAGACATGCAACACTTGCCCCTTTCAATGCTTTTAACCCAAGAGCCATCTCTTCATCCCCAAGGAAGAATCCGCAAACCACTCAGTTGCCCCTGCAATACAAAAACAAGCAAAACCTGGGTCTCCCTCAGTATTGATGCGTGCTCTCAGGCATTACCAGTTTATTTGTCTGCTCATTCCCAAGAAACATTTGTCAGGTCCAGACAGAGGAAGGAGAGGAAGCTATTGGGGTTTATATTTTTCCTCTCTCTGCTGGGATCAGGCTAAGGGCCTTGCGCGTGCTCTCTCAGCAGGTGCTCTGTCTCTGAGCTATACATCCACAGGCATAAGGATGGGGGTTTAAAACTGTGCTCCAGGATGTGAAGGCCAGATTGCACGTAGCCCTTCCCTTTCCTGCCACTTTCAGCGAGGTTGGCAATTCCACTCTTGATCAGCTGGTGCCACAGGAGTCTCTCTCAGAATATGCATGCATGCATGTGTGCATGGCTGAGTATGTGTGTGCATGCTTGTATGAACATGCATGCATTCATGCATGTGTGAGTATAGGGGAGGGGTGTGAGGTATTGGGAGGAGGATGATTCAAGAGATCACAGTTTTTAAAAAGCATTTATTTTAACTGTGTGCGCATGTGTGACCATGGAGGCCAAAGGCATTGGACCCTCTGGAACTGGAGTAGCAGTCTGTTGTGGACCACCTGACATGGCTTTCAGAGTCAAACCAAAGTCCTCTGCAAAAGCAATGTATGCATTTACCTTCTGAGTCAGCTCTCCAGCCCAGTGATCACTCTTTCTTTCTTTCTTTTCTTTCCTTTCTTTCTTTCTTTCTTTCTTTCTTTCTTTCTTTCTTTCTTTCTTCCTTCCTTCCTTCCTTCCTTCCTTTCTTCATTCCTTCCTCTTCCTCCTCTTCCTCCTCTTCCTCCTCCTCCTCCTCCTCCTCCTCCTCCTCTTCCTCCTTCTTCTTCCCCCCCCCCTTTCTTCCTTTGTCATTTTAAAAGTTTATTTTTAGGCTGAGTGTGGTGATACACACCTTTAATCCAAGCATTCAGGAGGCAGAGGCAGGAGAATCTCTTTGAGTTAGATGCCAGCCTGGAGTACATAGTGAGTTCCAGGACAGCCAGGACTACATAGAGAAACCCTGTCTCAAAATAAAACACAACCAGACTATTATCATTTTGAATTCTGTGTGTATATGCTTGTGTGTGGGTAAGTGCACGTGAGTGTAGGTGCCAATGGAGAGCAGAGGTGTCAGATCCCCTGGAAGCTGGACTTACAGATGCCTGTGAGCCACCTGATGGATGCTGGGAACTAAACTCCAGTCCTTTGGTAATCAGTGAGTGCTTGATGGAGCCAGGTCTCTAACCTAGATCACACTTTTTAAACAATGCGATGGCTTACAGTTTGGGGCCCAGCAGGCAGTGGACAACAGTTGTAGGAGAAATGAAGAAGGAGCTCTCAGAAACCACCTGAAGAACAGAGGCCACCTCCCCTCTCCCGCTTCCTATCTCCCAGCCCTCAGCCTCCCAGCCCCCCTCCTTATCCCCCACACCCATCCTCACTCCCCCCAACCCCAACAACCCCAGGCACCAAGGCATTCCTTTCACTTCCTCCCAAAGAAGAGCTTCTAGGAGCCTGGGAGACAACTTCCTGCATTGAGTCACTTTTGCAAGGGTATCTAAGCTCTTACTAAGCCTGGCCCTGAAGTGGCAGGAGAACGCAGAGGCCGCTCCCTGAGGGTCCACAGACAGGAGCCTCCAGCCTCAGATGATGTAAGGTCCCACACTGCTTTTGGATATCATTGTCTGAATCCCTGGATTAACTTCTCACTTCTGAACACTGGGCAAGTGAGAGGCAGCAGTGCCTTCCAGGGACCTGGTAGACAGAGTACACATGTCAGGCAGCACGTAGCAGCTGGGGCAGGGAATGGAGGTGTTGTCATGGCAACTATCAGGGCGGGCCTTTCCACTCACAACCTCTAGGTTCCTTTGTTTGTGTTATGGGTTTGAAAGGCATACATTAAAGCGTTTTTTTCTCTTTTCTTCTCATCCCTGGAAATAGCTGAGGAGGAGAAAGTGAGAGACAGAGCTTTGGGAAGAAAACAGCCTCTAGTGCTGGGGCTTCTTGCAGTTGGGTGGAGTGTTTAGCAGATAGGTGTCTCACATAGCACCTGGGCTGTTCTGGTGGGAAATTCCTTCCTTCTCAGATCATGTGGCAGCTCCCCTACTGTCCTCTCCTCTCCTCTCCTACCTCCCTCAGATTGTATGGTGGGTAGAAGCAAGGCCAGATGAAGCAGAATTCACTGTTATTAAGCCTTATTTAGTTTTGTATAAGTCAGGTAAATGGGTCTGCAGACCCTGGGTAAGCAAAGTACCACTGAGGAAGCATCAAGATTAGAAATAAGGGTTCTAGATTTTGGGCCTCATTTTGGTACAGGATGACCGCAGCAAGGAATTTCTCTTCTTTTGGCTTCCTTTGCCCCTCTAGAAAGTGGGAGTGATGGAACGACTTCCAAGTGTTGGAGAATTGTGTGAGAAATGTCTGGGGAATGTAGCTTAGTCGGCAGAGTGTTTGTCTGGCATGCACAGAGCCCCAACACAGCATGAACTAGGCACAGTTATATATGCCTCCAGTCCCAGCACTTAGGAGGCAGAGGCAGAAGGATCAGAAGTTCAAGACCATCCTTGGCCACATAGTCAGTTTCAAGTCAGCCTGGGCTACACAAGACCCCCTCAGCCTGGGCTACACAAGACCCCCCCCCCAAAAAAACCCAATTATTTGAGGCATTATGCAAATATCTAGTTCCCCACCCCACGATTTTTTATTAATGTCCAAATGGGATATGGAGATCTGTAGTAAGGTGAATGTAAATTCATTTTAGCATGTGATTCTGTTGAAACGCGGGCACTTGGAGAGGAGCCACACCAGAATTATGAATCAGAAGTGGAGATAAAGGCAAGAGCAGTTAAGAGTTGAGTGGAATCTGTCATCTGACGGCTCCCAGGCCTTTACAAGGTCATTTATCTCACGGGACAGAACCTTTTATCATACAAAAAAGGACCATTAGAGAAACCCTCTTAGGCAGGAGTGACCTCAAGGTGTCCTTTAGTCTTACGAACGGAAGACTACTCAACCACTCCTCAGAATCACTGGGGCCTGCCAGCTGTTGCTCAGTGCTTCAAGAGCTGGGGTGGAGAGCAGAGTAGGTAATGTTTCCTTTTGTTTTGACTTTTTAAAATTACATTTATTAGAGAGGAAAGATGGCTCAGAGAATGAAGGTGCTTGCAGACCAGCTTGATATCCTGAGTTCCATCCTTGGGATCCACCTGGTTGAAGGAGAGAACTGACTCCAGAGAACAAGCTGTCCTCTGACTTCCATACGCTCACCGGGGCACACACATACTTTTCTCCAATAAATCAATGGAAACAAACAAATAAATGAAATTACCTGGTGCTTGGAGGGCTGGCACAGTGTTAAGAACACTTGTTGCTCTACCAGAGGACCTGGGTTGGGTTCCCAGCATCCACATGGTGATTCAGAACCATCTGCAGTTTTAATGCCAGAGAATCTGATACCTTCTTCTGGTTCCTGTGGGTGCGGAACACACTTGGTCCGCAGTCACATGCAAACAAATCATCTATACACATAAAATAATAAATTAAGAGATAGATAGATAGATAGATAGACAGATAGACAGATAGTATATGTGAAGGCCGTGATATATATCTGAAGGTTAGAGAAAAACTATCTGGAGTCAGTTCTTCTCTTTCACCATGTGGGTTTTGAGGATCAATCTCAGGTCATTCTTCTCACAGACCTGCCTGATACTTTTTGGAAACCTTGCTCCAATGAAGTCATTCTCTCTGTCTTCTCTGACTCTGAAGGTTTTTGTTTAATAATTCAGCAAATACTGATTGGAAGCATATGCGTGTCTGGGTACTGGGGTGGGGTAAGGTAATGAACACTGAAGTGCCAGGTCTGCTCTAAAAGTGCCCTGGGGAGCCAGGCTTATTGGAAGGTGAAGGGAGAAGGACAGGTGATCAGCCTAAGTTACATGTTAGCTTCATACCAGTGTAGGCTACAGGAGACCCCATACTCCAATGCCCTAAAAACAAACAAATAAAGCTATAAGAGCTTTAAAAAAAAATAAAGGTGCCATGAGGATGTCCAGGAAGGCAACATAGAAGGGACTGCTAACCCAGGCTGGCCAAAATATCTTCTCCCTCCCTCAAACCCCCTTATAAGAGATTTTCCCACATTAAATTCTGTGCAGACACAAACTGGTATCTACTGAGAGCATGGTAGGGTAGAGAAAGGCTAGTCATATTGAGCAGACCGACTGGATTGATGGTAGCCCTGGCAGGAAGAATTCCACAGATGGTGACGAAAAGATCAAACTGGAGATCAGTCTGCATCAAGCAGCTAGAAAGAGATGACTACCTGACACATAGGCGGGAGGAAATCACATATATGGCTGTATTCTGGAATAGCTCAGTACTTGAGTGCTTATCTAGTACACACTGAGACCCTAACCTTGATTTTTAACGCAGGAAGAAAAAGTATCAGTTACCTTTGTGTTGCTGTAATAGAATGCTAGAGGCTAAGTAACTTTAGGAAGAAAGGAGACTTTGGGCTCATGGTTCTAGAGTGTGAGGCTAACAGTGGCAGAGTCCTAATATAGAAAAACCCAAAAAAGTCTATGTGTATTAATAACCTCTGGACGCTCTCCCTGTTGTATAGTTATGGCTATTCCATTACAGGAGAGCCACTGTGATGGCTCTGCCTAGTCTTGATCACCTATCAAGGGCCCCATTGTCAGATTGTTTCTAACCTTAAGAGGGAATTAAACTGAAACACAAATGCCCTTGGTAGACAACACCCATAACACCAGCCAGTTCATAAATAATACACCCTGACTGGCTGACCTCAGTCATCCCAAAGCAACTTGTTCCTACTGAAGCAATCCTAGAAATAAAGGGTGATACCAGAAATGCTTTTTCAGCCTGGCTTATCACCCCAAGGAGTGGAAGTGATACAGACCTGGGGCACTGGCCATGCTGACGTTACCCTAGAAGCCCATTCTGGCCTGGCATACACTATTATGTTTTTTCCTTTGTCTCCTAGCCAGCAGGGAGAAAGCTTGCTGGTTAGTTCCACCTCTGTTTTCCAACCAAAGCATGTGGTGTCTTCTATAATAGGGAATTACTATCTAATTCTAGTGGGCAACCAAGAGCAATGGCAACAGCCTGCATCGTTTTGAGGGCCTTTGAGGTCCTTGACCAATAACTCTTAAAGAGGTACTCATACCTGAGAAATTTTGAGACTGGAAATTTTGTTCAGTAACAGCATTGTCCAGCCATTCAGAGTGCCACCATTCAAATTCTTGTTTTTTAAGATTTATTTTATTTTATTATGTATGAATGCTTACATACCTGTATCTATATTTATCAGATGTGTACCTGGTGCCTGCAGAGACAGAAGAGGACATTAAATCCCATGGACCTGAAATTATAGGCAGTTATGAGCTGCCATATGGGTGCTGGGAACCAAACTTAGAGCAGCCAGTGCTATTAATCTCTGAGCCATCACGCCAGCCTCCAAACTCTCAAAGGTATATGTGTTTGTGTGTGTGTGCGTGCACGCACATGTACAAATTTATACATATCTCTGTGTGTGCATTTATATGTGTATATGTTTGTGCAATATATACATATACACATACATATATATATACATACATATATGCATACATACATACACACACACATATATATATACACATATATACATACATATATATACATATATACATACATATATATATACATATACATACATACACACACACACACACACACACACACACACACACATATATATATATATATATATATACAGGTTCACATCCCTTTTGCCCTGTTAACCTTTCCTTTCCACTACTGTGGGCAAGAAGGAAGGTTAAAACGTTTAAGTATACTTGTTAAAGTTGGTTTTGAAAAACATAAGCCTACAACCCCAGTCCTCTGCAAGAATATTATGTGTTCTTAACCCCGGAGCCTTCTCTTCAGCCCCCCACTATGACTGTTTTAGATTCATCACGTTGACAGTGAGAATTGACCGTCACATCATGTAGCTTCAGGACCACATTTAGATGCAAGGGGAACATCTAAGAAACATGTTGATAAGGGTCACCTGGCTGCCCAACCTAATGAGAAAAGGAGCTCAAATCTGTGCTGAGCTCTGGTGACATTTTTAGAGAGAACTTTTGTATAGCTGGTGATGATTATTAAGGGTGGGTCTACAAACCAAGGTTAATGGAGGAAAGACATGTCTTGCAATACATGGAAGGCCATGATTTCATTTGGAATATCACCTTGAATTGGATGTGTCCTGATTCAAGCTCCAACATGTTGGTGGTGCTTCAGCCTAAAGCATGTGACTACATCATATTTTGTCTGGAAAAGCTTCAAAGAATTGTGACCATTTACACAATATGGCTATGAATAATCACTGACCAAAAAAACCCAGGGAACTTTTATAACACTAAGAATGAGACCTTCTGTTGAACTTTCCAACGCACAGTCATCTTGCAACATATTTCCCAGTAACTCAAGATAGTGGGCTCTCTTTGCAGTGTAGATTGGATAATTTTGTGTTGTTGTAGAGGCCAGACTTGTACATTACAGAATGTTAGTAGCTTTCTTGAATTCAAGCAGCAGATGATAGTAGTATCTTCTGTCCCTCTCTTTGAGACAAGCATTGTTGCTCAGTGTTCCTGAGGGATGAAATTGCCCCAGGTTGAGAACTACTGAGAAAACCAAATGATAGATGTGATTGATATAGCCTCTGACAATGATCCAATTAACTACAGCAGGACTATCGCAGTTACTTTTCCATTGCTGTGATAAAATACCCCAACAAAAGCAACTTTGGGGAGAAAGAATTTATTTGGGTTCAAAACTTGAGCTCATAGTCCATCATGGCGGGGAAAGTCACAGCTCTGGAGTCTTGAAGCAACTAGTCACATGGCATTCACAGCCAAAAGCTAGAGCAATGTGTGTACTCAGCCCGCTCAGTTACTGTCTTCACTTTATCTAGTCCTGGGATCCCACCCCAGGGAAGGGGGCCACCCACTGTTAGAGTGGGACATCTGCTAGGTGTGGTGATGCACACCTCTAATCTCAGCACTCTGGAGGCAGGGACAGGCAGGTCACCCCATAGTGACCTGGGCCAGCTTGGTCTACATAAGTGACTTTCAGTCAAGCAGTGAGACCTTGTTTCAAAACCAAACCAAACCACCACCACCACCACTACCAATAAAAACCTTGAATTTAATTTTTTTATGTATGTATGGGTGTTTTGCCTGCTTGCATATCTGTGTACCATGTGTGTGCATCATGTCTGAAGAGGCCAGAAGAGCGAATCAGAATCCCTTGAAAATAGATTACAGATGGTTGTGAGCTGCCGCGTGAACTGAGAACTGGACCCAGATCTTCTGGAAGAACATCAAATGGTCTTACCTGCTGACCCTTTTCTCCAGCCATTCCTTGGCTTTTTAAAATGTCTGGAGATGTTTCTTTAGGAGATCTAAGGTGGATCCAGGTAGCAGTGATTTTTTTTTGGGGGGGGGGGGAAGGAACCTCTACAGGTTTTATTGTTTATGTTTTTGGAGACAGGGTTTCCTTGTGTACCCCTAGCTGTCCTAGAACTTACACTGTAGACCAGGCTGGCCTCAAACTCAGAGATCCACCTTTCTCTGCCTCCCAGGTTCTAGGATTAAATGTGTGCACTGTGACCATCCAGCTAACCCATAGTTTTGATGGATGGCAAAGCTGCAAGCTGTGGGCCTGATATGTGTTTTTCTAGGGCTATACCTGTCTCCAGACCAGGTACATGCTAGAGTGAAGTGAAATCAGATGCCCTGTCCAGCTTGCACTCCCTCTACAGGGCCCAGTGGCCGCTTTAGAGCACCAGTGTGGCAGACGTCTGGGCTCTCTGCACACAAGGAGTCAAGCATAGACTCCAGGGGAAAGGGAATACAAGAGCTTCTCCTTCAGGGCTCTCTCCTAGGCATGAGGGGTGAAGGGTTAAGGCCCAGACTTAACACAGAGTTGGATGTATGTTAGGCACATAGAGTCTTATGGCAGAGAGGTGATACTTGTTAGCACCTTAAAGTAAAACTTATTTTGTCAAAACTCCCTTCAGAGCAGGCTTGGGGCGTGGCTAAGTTGGTGGAGTGCTTGCTTTGCTCTCTTTGCTCACTTTGCACGCACAAAGTCCTGGGTTAATCCTTAGAACTGCAAAAACCTAGTATGGTTTTTGATACATGCCTGTGATTCTCAGCACCTAGAAGTAGAGATAGGAGGCGGAAAAAAAAACAAGTCATCCTCAACTACACGTGGAGTTTAAGGCCAGCCTGGGCTACATGAGCATGAGATCTCGTATTGAAAGAAAGAAAGGAAGAAAGAAAAAAGGAAGAAGGAAAGAAAGAAAGAGAAAGAGAGAAAGAGAGAAAGAGAAAGGATGGAAGAAGAGAGGGAGGGGGAAAGGAGAGGAGAGAAGAGAGATAAGAACAGAAGAGAAGAGAAGAGGAGAGAGAAAATGGGTTGGTGAAGTTCCATTCTTTCCTGTCTAAGAGGTTTATTTTATTCCAGCTACTCTTTTTTAAAAGTTAAAAAAAAAACTTAAACAAAACAACAACAACAAAAAGCAACTCAAATAATGTCGAGAGCCAACCCTGAATCCAGGACTCGGCTTCAACAACTCTTTTAGCTTCCTCTATTTTCCTCCAACTCATTTGTTTGTCTTGTGACAAGTCTGGATTTGTAGCCCAGGCTGACCTTGAACATGCATGTTCTTTCTGCCTCAGTCTCCCAGGTGCTAAGATTACAAGGGTGTGCACTTCTACGCCCAGACATCTTCAAGAAGAATCCTCTCAGGCCACTCAGGGCTTGCTAGGAAAGCACAGTACAAAGCTGGTGGCAGGTCAGGTGGATTCACAGAGAATCAGGTGAAAGGTGACCATGCCAGGAATGGATAGGACTCAGGCTGTCACTGGGTGGTGAGATTTAGGGTCCTAATCTCAAAATTGCCCACTTCCTTTTTTGTTTTTTACTTTTTGAGACAAGGTTTCTGGGTAGCCTTGGCTGGCCTGGAACTCATGGAGATCCACCTGCCTCTTCCTCTGCTTCCCAAGTACTGGGATTAAAGGCATCTGCCTCCTCTGCCCAGCAGATTGCCCATTTTCTAAAGTGAGGTCTCTGTGTTGACAAGCCACCTTTCACCTGAGAGATGCCCCAGGCTCTAGCTCCAGAGTCCCCTGTACCAGGTGGAACCCTAATCCTCTACTTCCCCCACCACCCAAAAATGAATATTGCTTTTGTGACCACCTCTCACCGAAGAGAGTTAAGGGTGGTGGCCAGTGGCAGGGGACATGAGTGACCAGCGGAATAACTTATAGATGAGAGTTTGGGGACCTCTGGTTTCTGTTTTATTTCAGGTAGAGCTGTAACTCACCGTGTAGACCTGGCTAGCTTTGAACTCACGGTAGTCCTCCTACCTTAGTCTCCCCATTGCTGGGTTTACAGACATATGCCACCATGTCTGGCTGTGACTGTTATTGCCAAGAAACCACCTCAGGGGTCTTCGATCTCACTGTGGTCCCAAGCTGGGAGGAGAATCTTGCCAGGTGGGAAGAGCTCTGTCAGGGCCTAGAAGACTTAAGCTCGGTCCTGATGTGAGGTGGTTAGACTTTGAGTTAGTCAGAACCTTTTCCCACAGATGCCTCCCCAGCATGCTTTGTAACATGCTTCATGGATACCAGGGCTATTGCTGAAGTCAGCAAAGCATCATCAGAAGGGAAGTCCTTGGGACAGGAGATGAAGTCTCCACCACCCTTCCTCGGGCAAAGGCTCCTGATTGACTAGTGCATCCAAGGAAGTCCTGGAGAGTTCCTTCACTAGAGTTAGATGCCTTGTGGATAACTTGTCTAATGGCCTCTTTCCCTCAGTTCTCTTCTTAGCCACACTCAACGGCCAGCAGTGTTTTATACCTAGGCAGCAAATTATAGCTGATGCCTCTTCTGCTTTTTAAATATGTGCTTGTGTTTTATTTATAGCTATTTATCTAGTGCTGGGATTGGATACAGAGCCTCACGCAGGCAAGCCCACAGCTGAGCTACACTCAGCCTTGATTCTGCATTTTATATAACAAAGCTTGGAGAGAAGATCTGGCTGAGTGAACTTAGGAGATGATCGTAGGCTCAGTGTGGAAGTGGTCGGAGTGGAAGTGGAGAAGGCTGAGAAAGAACCCAAGAATAACCACGTGAGTACTTTTAGGAGGTTGGGACTGTTCAGGAAATCCAATTTTTGAAAGACTCTGTCACAGCGGTGCTTGCCACACAAGTGTGAGGACCCCAGTGTGGGTTCCCAGATTTCATATAAGAATCTGGGTGTAGTAGTTCACACATACAGCTCTAGTTCCGAGGAGGCAGAGACAAGAGAGTCCTGGAGCTCACTGGCCAGCTCAGTGGAATCTGAGCTCCAGGTTCAGAGAGAGACACTATAAAAAAAAAAAAAGTAATATGGAGCGCTGGGTTTTGTACCCACCTTAATCCCAGAACTCAGAAGTGAGTTTGAGGCCAGCCTGGTCTACATAGTAAGCTCCGGGCCAGCCAAGGCAACATAGTGAGAGAGTGTTTAAAAATAAATAAACTGTGCTGACTAGTTTAATGCCAAGGAGATACAAGCCCCAGTGATCTGAAAGGAAGGAACCTCGACTGAGAAAATGCCTCCGTAAGATCAGGCTGTAGTAGGACATTTTTTTTTTAAGAGTATCTCCCATTTTACTGTTTGCAGAACACCTATGATCAACAATATAGTCATGGGTAACAAAAACAAGATGGAGAAAATAACCTTTGCTACACAGGTTCTAACTTGTGATACACAACCCAAACTTCCTGCGCCTAAGCAGGTGTATACAATAATCTTTGGCAGTGACCAGGAAGACCATGATTGAGGCCTAGATTTAGTCCCTACCACTACTATTCACCAAGAATGCAACCAAATAGGCCACTGCCACTGTAGAAATGATGGTACATTATAGGGCAGGGAGGGTGGGAGTGCATGGGGGATACCTTCTGGAACAGATTTTTTTTTTTTTTTGATTTTTCAAGACAGGGTTTCTCTGTGTAGTCCTGGCTGTCCTGGAACTCACTCTGTAGACCAGGCTGGCCTCGAACTCAGAAATCTGCCTGCCTCTGCCTCCCAAGTGCTGGGATTAAAGGCATGCACCACCACTGCCTGGCTGCCATCCTACTTTTTAATGGTCTCCAAATGTACCTTGGGGTAGAGGCTAGATACATGTAATTTGAAAAGAATCACTTTCCCCTATTCTGTCCTATATATGTATTCCTTTTCCTATGACTCATTTCTTTCACTTATCTAGTTATACTATTAATAAAAGCCAATGAAAGAGTCAAGGTCTGATTATTTATTTGTTACTCTTAAAGACTTATTTTTGACTGGACTCAGACTTAGAAGTAGAAGCTCTCAGTGAGGACAGCCTACATCTCTTGGCAATCTGTTCTTGGAGCTTTTCTTTGGCTTCCTTCATTCTCTTGGCCAAAAGTTTAGCGTACTCTGCAGCCTCCTCCTTGTTTTTCTTAGTGCGTTGTTTCTTCAGAGCAATACGCTGGCGTTTGTGTTGCAGGACACATGGAGTAACAAGACGCTGGATCTTGGGTGCTTTGGTCCTGGGCTTCTTACCTTCTTTGTCTAAGGGCTTTCTGACAACATACTGGCGGACATCATCTTCTTTGGAGAGATTAAAAAGCTTTCAGATTCTACTAGCTCTTTTAGGTCCCAACCGACGAGGCACAGTGGTATCTGTCAGTCTAGGAATATCCTTCTCTCCTTTCTTCACAATAACCAAGTTGAAAACACTCAGATTGGCGTCCACAATGCAGCCGGGAACAGACTTGCGCTTCCTCTCTCCAGTTCTCCTTGGTCTATAACAAGAATGGCCCTTACTCAACAGCAGGCACACTCTGCCATGGGTCAAAATGTCTTGCTTCATGGGAAAGCCTTGCTTGTCATTCCCACCGCTGATCCGGACCACATAACCCTTCCACTCTTCACCAAGGGCATCAGCAGCTACTTCTGTGGCCATGCACTTCTCATAGAAGGTGCGCAGCTTGCGTTCGTCATCGACTTCAATGAGTTTCTGACAGCCAGTGGTGGGGAAGGAGATATTCAGCTTCATCTTGACACAGCCGACCGCCTAGGAAGCGTCACGAAAAAGAGCAGGACATTTTCTTAATTAGTGACTGATGAGAGGGGGCCCAGTCCTCTGTGGGTGGTGTCATCCCTAGGCTGGCGGTTCTGGGTTCTGTAAGAAAGAAGGCTGAGCAAGCCATGGGGAGCAAGCCAGTAAGCAGTTCCCTTCCATGGCCTCTGCATCAGCTCCTGCCTCCAGGTTTCTGTCCTGTTTGAGTTCCTGCTCAGATTTCCTTCTATGATGAACAGTGATGTGGAAGTGTACACCAAACCCTATCTTCCCCGTGTTGCTTTGTTTCATCACAGAAATAGTGACCCTAATTAGGACATAAAACAAGAAAGGGGTAGAGGGAGACATTGACACTGACCCCTGGCTGCCACACACCTGTATGTGTCTGATAACACACACACACACACAAACACACACACAGACTCACATACACAGACACACACACACACAGAGACTCACATACACAGACACACACACACACACACACACAGACTCACATACACAGACACACACCCACACATGCACACAGACACAGACTCACATACACAGACACACACAGACACACACACACATGCACATGCACACACAAAGAGACACAGAAACACACAGACACACACAGACTCATATACACAAACACACAAGTATACACACACATGCACACATACAGAGACACACACACAAAGACACATACAGAGACACATACACATAGACACACACATAATTTCTCATACACACATGCATGCATGCACATACGTACATATTTTTAAAAAGAAAAAAGAGAGCTGGAGAAGGAAACCCTTACTGAAAAAGAATTAGAAGAAGACAAAGAAGAAAGAAAAGGCTGGGCAGTGGTGGCACATGCCTTTAATCCCAGCACTTGGGAGGCAGAGGCAGTCGGATTTCTGAGTTCGAGGTCAGCCTGGTCTACAGAGTGAGTTCCAGGACAGCCAGGGCTACACAGAGAAACCCTGTCTCAAAAAACAAAAAAACAAAAAACAAAACAAAACAAATCAAAAAAAAAACAAAAAAAGAAGAAAGAAAAGAAAAACAAAACAGAAAAAGAAATGAAAATTCTTGTTTCCAACCTAAACACAGTATGTCAGAACTCAATATAGTGAGGATGATTGGAAAGAACCAGTTCTTCTTAAGGTATTGAGGCTAAGATAGAATAGAAAAATGGGGGAGACAGGCTGGAGAGATGACTCAGTTGTTAAGATCATTGCCTGGTCTTCCAAAGGACCCAAGCTTAGTTCCCAGAACCCACACAGTGGCTCACAACCATCTGGAGCTCTCTTCCAGGGGTTTCCACACCTTCTTCTGTCCCCTGTGGACACTACACACACATGGTGCACACATATATACACAAGCAGATAAAATATCTGTGAACAAAAGATTATAATTAGAAAATTCCATCCTTAAAAAAAAAAAGGATAAAGGAAACTACAGGGAGACAGGAAGGAAGAAGTGTCCCTTACTCTGTCACCTGGTTGACGCTCTTGCCAGCCAAGAACTAAGGACTCCAACGCACCTGACAACGTTGCTGTAAAAGTCACCAACAGTATATATATATATTTTTTTTTTGGCAAGGAAAATGTTCCAAATTAAAAAGGTTAGTAACTGATTGACCTGAAGGTCTCAGTATATACCTTTCTTCTTCTCTGGCCCTAAACCTGAGATTTTCTAGGAATCTCACCAGACACCTCATCTAGAGCAGATCTGTCTTAACTCTCTTGTGCAATCTTGAAGAAGCAAGGTTTTATCTTATCAGATCACTATTCTATCCCGGCTACCCCTGCAGCTGCTTCATAAGCTCACAGACACGAAAGTCCCGAGTTTGATCTTCAGCACCACATAAAGGTGGGCAGGGCAGCACATACCTGTAATTCCTGTAATTCCAGGCAGGAAGAGCAGAAAGTCAAGGCTATCCTTAGCTAGTTAGTGAATTTTAGTTCAGCCTGGGCTACATGAGACCTTGTCTCAAAAAAGAAAGAAAGAAAGAAAGAAAGAAAGAAAGAAAGAAAGAAAGAAAGAAAGAAAGAAAGGAAAAACCAAAAACAACCAACCAACCAATCAAACAAATAAAACAAAAAAAGAAAGAGATGGGATTGGGTGTTCAATAGAACACCTGTTAAGCATTAAAATACCAAAAGTTTTTTTAAAAAATAAAAAACAAAAAACAAAAAACAAAAAAAAAAACTACATATAGTCACTATGAGGACATACGGTGTGACTCTCTAAGAAGTTCACACTCAAACAGGTGGTGATCACACATGTGTCTTTAATCCCAGCAGTTGGGAGGCAGAGACAAGCAAATCTCTAAGTTCTAGGCCAGCCTGGTCTACAGAGTGAGTGAGTTTCAGCACAGCCCTATGTACATATAGAAATCTTCTCTGGAAAACTAAAAACCCCCAAGCCCCAGGAAGTTCACATTCATATATTGGTTGTCCTCTATTCTTTGAAGCCAGCCAACCTGGTCTACATAGTGAGTTCAAGGACAGCCAGGGTTATATGGTGAGACTCTGTTTCAAAAAAAAAAGAAAGAAAGGAAGAAAGAAAGAAAGAAGGATGGAAAAGAAAGAGAGAAAGAAACAAAGAAAAAAATCTAGAAGTGATGGTGCATGCCTTTGTGCCTTTAACTCTAGCATTCAGGAGCTCAAGGTAGGCAGCTCTCTAAGTCTGAGGCTAGCCTGGTCTACAGAATGAGTTCCAGGACAGCCAGGGCTATACAGAATAGCCCTGCCTTGAAAAACACAAAACAGGGAAAACAAACCAACCAAACAAATAAATGCAAATTCCTGGTCTCCGCTCAGACACTGTATCAAAACCCCCAAAAGTGAGAAAGATTGGAGAGACCCAGTTCTTCTCAGGGTGATGAGGGTGAGGAACCCAGTTCTTCTCAGGGTGATGAGGGTGAGGATCCCAGTTCTTCTCAGGGTGATGAGGGTGAGGGACCCAGTTCTTCTCAGGGTGATGAGGGTGAGGGACTCAGTTCTTCTCAGGGTGATGAGGGTGAGGGACTCAGTTCTTCTCAGGGTGATGAGGGTGAGGAGAGATAGAAAGACTCACTAAGGAGAGTTCTTCCTCAGAGTTATCAAGACAGCCAATGGGGCTCAGCAGCCAGAGTTGGGGGTGTCACAGAATTGGAGGTGAGGTCATCTGAAGTCCACCGGGTCTTGTTGCATGGGAGTGAGGGGTTAGGCACTGGTGGAGGGTGTATTCAAATAGAGAGGGAGGCAGGGCTTTGAAAGTGAAGTCTAAAAGCTTCATTAGCCACAGAAAGATATCAATGACACAGAAAAAGACTTGACAAGGCTTCCCTAATGTCCTCAAGGCTATAGTGCTGGTCAGAGCTAGCCCCAATCTTGTCAGCAAGAGTCTCAACCCAGAACTGAGGTCAACAACCTAAGGAGGTTCCTTAATCTTTGACTTTCACTCAAGAAAGGCTGAATCCTTGATGCCACTCCAGAAAAGTGTTTCAGGATGAGTCAGTATGAACAGGGTTGGAGTTTATTCAAAATAGAAAGAATCATGTTCACAGGAAGAATAAGGCACTGCATGCAGGCAGTGAGGTGACTCAGCAGGTAAAAGTGCTTGCTACCAAGCCTGACTATCTGAGTTCGAATCCCTGGGGCTCACACGATAGAAGGAACTGGCTTATACAGACTGTAGTGTGTAATGTAGCTTAAACATCAATGTAATTTTTAAAATGAAAGAATAAGGGTGTTGAAAAATGATCTGTTTTTGTTTTAAAAAGGTGATTGAAAGGCCATAGAGGTCACTTCTCAAGGGAAAGCTGACACAAACCCCTTTCAGGCATGAGGTTTATTACATAGTGAAAAGAGTTCAAGGTGTGATGGGGCCTCACAGTGGAGGGAAAGCGTTAGATAAAACAGTACAGTATATGGAGATCTAAACACGATGGGGCCATAAAGGGAAGGAGAGGTTTCTCTTTAAAGCCTGGAGAGGAGCCCTGGGCTTAGCCATGCATGCCTTTAATCCTAGAACGTGGAAGCAAAAAACAGGTGGAGCTCTGAGTTCAGGGCTAGCCAGGCCCACAGAGGTCAGCTAAGGCTACATAGTGAGCCTCAGTCTCAACCCTCACCCCAAATAACTGGAACCTGAAGAGGAGCTTCATTACGAGTGAGAGCAAGAAGCTGGAGGGATGGCCCAGCGGTTAAAAAGCACTTGCTTTTCTTGTGAAAAGGCCAGGGTTCCATGTTCACCCCATGGGGGCTCAGAACCATCTGTTCTTCAGTTCTAGGGCATCTGTTGCCTTTTTCTGACCTCTGCTGGCATCAGGTAAAAATGTGATGCATAAATAAACATTCAGGCAAAATACTCATAGACATCACGTAACATAAATTAAAAAAAATGTTTAAGAGTGAGAGATGGGGTGGGAGGGAGAGGGAGAAGAGAGGGTTGGCCTGTGTGGGTGCAGAGGAGCCTCTTCGGAGAGCAGCCTTCATTGCCAGGCTAAGACTGAGAAGTCTTAGAGCAATCCTCAGAACAAGGACAAGACCTGATTTTATAACTCTGGGCATTGACAGGAAGTTTGATGTCTTGAGATTTAGTTCACCATAATGTACATGAAAAGGAGCATGGAGAAGCCAGGGATCATAAATTAGAGCTATTATGACCCAACATAGTCTGCTTCTTAACTCTGTCCCAGAGAGAAAGCTATAGGGAGGAAGGTGGCTAAGAGATTTTTACTTATTTTTGAGACACGAGTCTCATAGGTCAAAGCGTCCTCAAATTCCTTATGTAGTTGAGAATGACTCTGAACTGATTCTCCTGCCTCTACTTCCTGAGTGCTGGGATCACAGGTGTGCACCACCATGTGGTACTGGGTTCTGACTTGAGTTTCCTTCATGCTAGGCAAGTGCTCCACCAGCTGAGCCATATCACCAGCCTTGCTTTGTTTTCTTTTATTTAAAAAACTAATTGGGGCTGGAGAGATGGCTCAGAGGATAATAAAAGCACTGGCTGTTCGATTCCTGGTACTCACAACTGTCTGTAACTTCAGCTCCAGGGAATCCAACACCTCACACAGACATAAATACAAGAAAAAACCTGCACATAAAATGAACAAATCATTTAAAAACGTAATCAGGGACTAGAAAGATATCTCAGTGCTTAAGAGCATTTGCTGCTCTTCCAGAGGACCTGGGTTTGGTTCCCAGCACCCACATGGTGGCTTACAGTCTCTAACTACAGTTCCTGAGATCTGACACCCTCTTCTGGCCTCTGAGAGCACTACACACATATGGTACACTGACAAATGTGCAGGCAATACTTCTACACTCATAAAAATAAATACATCTAAGAATGTTAATTAGCATACCTGGTATTACCTTTTGTCTTAGTTACTTTT
>NW_021604591.1:4110461-4129718 GCF_004785775.1 Grammomys surdaster
TAATCAAAAAGCAGTGAAGACTGATACTTGGGAATCTTCAAATGTCTGAGTTGTCATAACAGCCCTGAAAATAGTTCTGAGAACTGTATCTTTTCCAAGTCAAGTCCTAAAGGAAGAGTCACCCTTAGCTCCATCCAAGGCTAGAGGTCTCAAGCAGAAGCTGCATCTTACAACAGTGGTCTAACTATCCATGTGGAGTGAACACATAGTTTCATTGCAATGACTGAGCCAGGAATCACCACCACACCAAAGATAACTGGAGACAAACTGTCCATCATGAGCCCAGCCCACTGTGAAGGAGCACGTGAAGATTCAGCTCAGTACAGACAATCTAGATTGGACAGGGTACCTAAGCACTACCAATCCGAGAAGGATAAACATCAGATCCACAGGGATAACAGGTTCCAAGTGGAATTCTGGATCTAGCCACTTACTCCATCTTCCCTGGCATTTCCCCTGTGAACATACACTGCTACCTGTCTGCTGAGCCAGGACTCTGGAGTGTCCTTACCCTTTCACCTCTAGCCAATCAGCATATGGTGTCCCTCATTTATAGACATTCATTTTGATTCTACCTACTATTCTGTCTGCAGTCATCATCCTTTGCCAAGCTTTTGCCATCTTTGGTCTCATTGACTCAAGGACTTCTTAACTGTTCACTGTCTTCCCAATTGCTCACTTCCCGTATGTGGCCCAGATAGAACCCACTGTGAACACACACACACACACACACACACACACACACACACACACACAATCTCAAAATGAGACCATCCCCCCCAAAAAACCCAACAGCAACACATGCACACTCTCTTTCTGAACCATGCTATCACCTGCTTAGTACTTGGGAGTCAACCTACCGACAGGAATAAAGCTCTTCCTTTCCTGCCTTATCCTGTAGGTTCCCCATGAGTCTTAACCTCACCTTACACTCCTTTCTCCTAAACAGCATGTGTATTCAGATGTGTGTGAGTCTGCATGTTCATATGTACCTGTGCATGGTAAGACAAGAGGACAGCCTCTAGTGAAATCTACCTGCTTTGTTTTGTTTTTAACACATCATCATTATGTAGCTCTGGCTGGCCTGGAACTTACTATGTAGATCAGGCTGGCCTCTGGAACTCTTTATGTGAACCTATCTGGCCTCTAACTCACAGAGATCTGCCTGCCTCTGTCTCCTGATTGCTGAGATAAGCGACCACCACACCTGGACCCTTGGTTTTTTTTGAGACAGGGTCCTATACTGACCTGGAACTTACAAAGTAGGTCAGGTTAGCTGGCCAGCAAGTCCCAGGGATCAGTCTAGTGTCTCCAGTGCTGGGGTTAGCTCTGGGTACTAAGGATTTAAAAAAAAAATCAGGTTCTCTTGCAAGGTAAACACTGTCCCACCTGAGCTAGTCTCCCAGCTTCTCCTGCCTTGCCAGCATCTGGGTCTCATGCATGTTTTGTTTGTTTGTTTGTTTGTTTGTTTGTTTTTTGGGGGGGATTTTCGAGACACAGTTTCTCTGTGTAAGCCTGGCTGTCCTGGAACTCACTCTGTAGACTAGGCTGGCCTCGAACTCTTCAGAAATCCACCTGCCTCTGCCTCCCAAGTGCTGGGGTTAAAGGTGTGTGGCACCACTGCCCAGCTTCATGCATGTTGTTATTCATGAGCTTGGAGATGTTCACCAAGGCAGCTCTCTTTCCTGATCATTCAACCTAAAACAACCTGAAGCACAGTGACAGCTTCCCATTCTGAACATCTGAACATACCCGCTCTTCCCCCTTAGAGCATGCCTTCTCATTGGTAATGTACATTTATTTGTATGGGTTTTTTTTTATTTGTTTGTTTGTTGGATGGTTGGTTGGGCTTTGTTGTTGTTGTTTGGTGTGTATGTGTGTATGTGTCTTCCTGTCTGTGTGTTTGTCTGCCTTCTCCTTTTATTATGAACTCCACAGAGGTAAGGGTTGGACTTGCCTGTTAACCTCTGTATGTCAACTGGATGCAGTCTGTACATTTACTGTATTCTTTTTTTTTTTTTTTTGGCTTTGGTTTTGGTTTTGGTTTTTTGAGACAGGGTTTCTCTGTGTAGCCCTGGCTGTCCTGGAACTCACTCTGTAGACCAGGCTGGCCTCGAACTCAGAAATCTGCCTGCCTCTGCCTCCCAAGTGCTGGGATTAAAGGCGTGCACCACCACTGCCCAGCTCATTTACTGTATTCTTGATGCAGGAGTGGATAGATGAATGAATGTCCACAGGACCAGGGGAAGGGGGCCTTACAGGGTCAGAGAAAGATGTCTCTAGGTCAGTAAGTGTGTCTCTGAGAGGCCCCGCCATCAGAGCCCTCAGAACTGAGTGCTCACTGCTCTTCAAGTGGGATAAACATTAACACAGTACAGTTGCCCTGAAGGTGAACCCTACACAGAAGGCCTTATCTGTTGATATAATCATTAGAAATGTGAAAGCGAGATCAGGATTCTTGGCCAGCCCCTTCTTGAGCACTGACTCTATCCTCAGATTTTCTGTTCTCTCAAATTCCTGAGTTCTGTCTTCAGTCTCCCCCCACCCGCTTGATTCTGTCTTTTCTCTGCCTCTACCATCTCTGTGTCTGCCTCTCTTTGTCTCAGTCTGTGTCTCTG
Organism: Grammomys surdaster; assembly: GCF_004785775.1. Taxonomy (NCBI): domain Eukaryota; kingdom Metazoa; phylum Chordata; class Mammalia; order Rodentia; family Muridae; genus Grammomys; species Grammomys surdaster. Next base: position 4,113,080 of record NW_021604591.1, read on the forward strand.
TCTCTGCCTCACCCTCTTGTCTCTGTCTGTGTCTCTATCTGTCTCTCTGTCTCTGTCTCTCTGTCTCTCTCTGTCTCTGTCTCTCTCTCTGTGTTTGTCTCTCTCTGGAGGACTTTTTCATCTCTCACATCTCTGTGGTATGAGGAGGCAGACATTACTTTATCACCAAGTGCCTAGGAAAATCATTTTTCACAAGAGAAACCCTTTCTCTGTGAGCCCTGTTCTGCTTCCTCATTAAACTTCCCTTTTGAAGATGCCTGTTTTGAGTTGTGCATATAATCAGCACCAATTAAAACCATGACTCGATAGACAGCAGAATGACTGCTGATATGTGGATGTGTGTACATATTGATTAGTAGTCTCCAGAAATTCTCTCAGCTCATATCTGTGGGCACAAGATTCAGTAGGTATAAAGGGCAAGCAGGGAGTTTAGTCTCCTTCCACACTTCCCTCTGCTTCTTGCACAATCTTTCAAAGACCGTCTGCACATTTCTGAACACAGGAGTGCAGCTGTTCTCCCCTCCTCCATTTTACAGTATCTACAAACTCATTCTGTTCTCAGAACAACACTCTGTATCATTAAGCCGAAACCTTTCTAACATAACAGCTGTATAATATTCTATTATTTGGACAAATCTTAATTGACACCAGGCTTTTGTTGTTGCTGAGATAGGGTCTCACTGTGCTGCACAGGCTGGCTTAGAACTCACTCTGTAGCTCTGGCTAGCCTGGAACTTACTATGTAGACCAGGCTAGCCTGGAACTCATGTATATCTGTCTATCTCTGTGTCTGCGTCACACTAGACTAAACTGTTTTTTTACTAGAACACCTTTTATTTACTCATTGATAATTTTATACATAGAACAATGTATTTTGATCATTTTTGCCTCCAAATTCTGCCTCTTACTTTCCCTAGACACCCCCTAAAATCTCTGTCTCTCTCTCTCTGTCTCTCTCTCTCTGTCTCTCTCCTTCTGGCTAGCCTAGAACTCACTATGTAGATTAGGCTGTCCACTCATGGGCCATTTTCCTGTTTCTGCCTTCTCATTGCTGGGATGACAGGTGTATGTCACCTTGTCTGGAGAGAAAGCAAAATATATAACTTAACACAGATTCAAGTAGTTTGTAAATAAAGTCTTAGCAACTAAAATACATTTTAGCTTTTATTAAAACAGCCTTTATTTTTATTTATTTGTGTTTGGGATAGGTAGTTAGGAGGACACAGGTATGTCACTGTATGTTTGTGGAGGTCAGGAGACAGTCTGTGGGTCTCCATGAGGGCCTCGGGGGTGAACTCAAGGCGAGTTCCCAACACTAAGCCATCTTGCTGGCCCCATTTTCAATTTAACCAATTGTTAAATTTCCTTCTACGGAAATATACAAAACTACTATCTTTTCCATAGGTCACATTTTTTTCGTTTGAATTGAAAGTGCCTTGTAATTCAAATTTGCATTAAGAATTCTTAAGCGTATTTATTTATTTATATTTTATTTTATTTTTGGAGACAAGGTCTCACTATCTACTCCTGGCTGACCTGGAACTGCATGTGTTGACCAGGTTGGCCTGGAACTCAAAGGGATCAGTTTGTCTGTCTCTGCCTCCCAAGTGCTTGGATTAAAGGAGTGCACCAGCATGCCTGGCTCATGCATGTATCTGTATGGCCAGAGAATTTGTCTCCTTTTCTGTGATCTTTTCACATTTTGAGCATTTCTTCCCTACATGGAACAACAGTTATTTTTTCATTGGTGTGTAGCAGCTGCTTGTGTGTTAAGGAAATGTTTATGGGAGGTTTACCCTGAGGAATCAAGAGGTTTTTTTAACATAACTAAGCTCACCTTTCTTGGAGACATCTGGCTTTAATTGTGTGAAAAACTCTAATGACAAAAGTCCTTCTATGATCTTGCCCTAATAATTTGATTCTGAACTCCATTTAAGCCATGCCTTTAATCCCAACACTCTGGTGGCAAATCTCTGAGTTCGAGGCCAGCCTGGTCTACAGAGTTAGTTCCAGGATAGTCAGGGATACATGGAGAAACTCTGTCTTGAAAAACCAAACCAAACCAAACCAAACCAAACCAAACCAAACCAAACCCCATAAAACCAAAAAACCAAAAAACCACCACCACCAGCAAAAACCCAAAGCTTAGTGTGGTAGTTCATGCCTGCAATCTCAGAACTTTGGAAGCTGGAAGCCAAGATTTCAAAAAGAGAGTTGGGAGTGGAGTTTGTTGGAGAGATGACTCAGTGATTAAGAGCACTGCCTGCTCTTTTTAGAGGACCTGAGTTCAGTTCCTAGCATTATGTGGTGGCTTACAACTGTCTATAACTCCAGTTCCAGGGACTTGATGCCCTTTTCTGACCTCTGTGGACACACCAGACAAACACGTAGTACATAGATAAGGATGCAGGCAAATACAAATGTAAAATAAAAATAAATAAAATCTTTTCAAAAAGAAAATACAAGTTATTTTTCCGTGTCTGCGTGTGCATGTGTGCGTGTGTGCGTGTGTGTGTGCATGTGTGTGTGTGCGTGTGTGTGTGTGTGTGTGTGTAGCCCAAAGGACAACTTTCATCCAGTGTCATTCCTCAGTCTCTAGAACTCCCCACGTAGTCTGGGCTGACTGGACAGCCAGCCCCGTGTCTGCTTCCCCAGCACTAAGATTTCAATCACACCATCTCATTGGGCTTTTTGAAAGTGGGTTCTGGGGACTGAACTCAGGTCCTCTGTGAGCAGGGCAAGCACTTTACCAACCACATTACTCTTTACTCTTAGATGATCTCCTTTCTTGGCTAACTTCTCCCGTGTCCTCCGATCTGAGATCAAGACATTGTGTGTGTCTGGGCTGTTTGCTCTGTCCACTGGACTCTCTGACGACCTATTCTGGCTTCATGCTAGACGCTCTATCACAAGTATTGTTTTTCCAAAGAGCTTATGACCTTACTTTAGACTAGTGTCTGTATCTGGCAAAGCTAACTAGATCCTACAGAGACGGACTCTTTAACTCTGGCCTAAATAAATCTTTGTTCATCCCAGGGCCAACTGCTTCAAAACAGGTTCTGACACTTTTCAGGAGTACTGGACTATGGGTGTTGACGAAGCCTCACAAACTCCCTGTGCGGTCGTGGCTTCCTTGGGTCATGCTGATTCCAAGAAGCAGAGATTCACCGGGACTGGTTTAGATAATAGGGGGCATTGTGAGTGTGTTTATATCTGGAGATGTGAATCCCAGTCACTGTTTCAGAAGGGGCCGGTGCAGCCAGACCTCACAGGAAGGTCTCCGAGGTTTGTTTTTATATATTGCACATCATTTGTGTAATTTAGAAACATAAGCCTATAAAACACCTTTTACAAGCTTGAATGCAGGTATATTTAAGGACTTCTAGAGAATATTAGCATGCTAGCCTGTGACCAGTACTGGGCAGGAAAGAGGGTACAGGTACTAGGAGCAAAGTGTAAAAAGAGAAGAGTGACATCAGTGACAGCTGGGCACAATGGCATGCATGTAATCACAGTTTGGGAGATAGTGGCATCAGAGCCATCCTCAGCTACATAATGAATCTGAGACCAGCCTGGGCTACATAGGACACTGATTCAAATCGAACAAACAAAACAAAACAAAACAAAACAAAACAAAAAGAGAACAAACAAGCAAACAAACCACAAATATAGGGGTCTTATATTATGGATAAGAGGGTGCTATATAACAATGGTGATCCACTTATATTGGGATGTTTTAAAATTAAACACTGGGATCTGGCATAAGATGGTCCAGTCAGCCAGAGTGCTTGCTGGGCAAGCCTGATGAGTTGAGCTTGATGTCGGGAACCCATGGTGGAAGGAGAGAAATGACTCCTAAAATTTGTCCTCTGCCTTCTACATAGTGTCATGGTATTCACGCATACATACCACACATACTCATAATATATACATAAATCAAGGGCTGGGGATGTAGCTCACTTGGTAGGGTGTTTGTCTATCATGAATAAAACTCTAGGTTCCATCCTTAGAACCACATAAAACTGGGTGTGGTGGTGCACACTTGCACTCAGTCCCAAGGAGGCTGAACAGGAGCAATCAGAAGATCACGGTCTTCCTCAGCCACACAAGTTCCAAGGAAGCCTGAGCTACGTGACACCCTGTCACATTCAAACATAAGTGTCAGGATTTGGTGCCTGCACAGGGGCTGGGTCACCAGGTGGGCAGTCTCTGGATGGCTTTCCTTCAGTCTCTGCTCCATTTTTTGTCCCTGCTTTTCATTTAGACCAAAACAATTCTGGGTCAATTTTTTTGAAATGGGTGGGTGGCCCCATCCCTCAGCTGGGGGCCATGTCTATCTATTGGAGGTGGTCTCTTCAGGTTCCATCTCCCCACTATTGGGCATTTCAGCTAATGTTGGAAATGGGGTCCCAGTAACCTTACATATCCCTGGTGTCTAGGACTTTCTAGAGGTTCCCCCTCGCCCCCACCCCACACTGCTACATATTGCTATCCATTCTCTTGACCCTCTAGGCTTCTCTCTTGTCTCTTCCCATACCTGATCCTGACCACCTTTTCTCCCTTCCCCCACCCCTCTCCTACCCAGGTCTGTCTCTCCCTCTGTCTCTGGTGATTATTTTCTTCCCCTGGCTAAGTGGGATTGAAGCATCCACACTTGGGCCCTCCTTCTTGTTAAGCTTCATATTGTCTGTGAGTTGTATCATGGGTATTCTGAACATTTTGGTTAATATCCACTTATTGATGAGTACATACCATGTATGTCCTTTTGGGTCTGGGTTACCTCACACAGGATGATATTTTCTAGTTCCATCCATTTGCCTGCAAAATTCATGATGTCTTTGTTTTTAATGATTCCATTGTGTAAAAGAACCACATTTCCTGTATCCATTCTTCAGTTAATGGAACATCTGGGTTGTTTCCAGCTCTGGCTATTATAAATAAAGCTGCTATGAACATAGTGGAACATGTGTCATATGTGTCATATGGTCGAACATCTTTTATATGCCCAGGAGTGGTATAGCTGGGTCTTCAGGTAGAACTATTTCCAATTTTCTGAGGAACTGCCAGATTGATTTCCAGAGCGGTTGAACCAGCTTGCAATCCCACCAGCAATGGAGGAGTGTTCCTTTTTCTCCACATCTTCACCAGCATCAGCTGTCACCTGAGTTTTTATCTTAGCCATCGGGACCTATCCCATGTGCAGGAACCAAACCTTGACTATTGCTGATGCCATGCTATGCTTGTAGACAGGAGTCTGGTGTGGCTGTCTTCTGAGAGGCTCTACCAACACGTGACTGAAACAGATGCAGATAGTTATAGCCAACCATCAGACTGAGCCCTGGGATCCCTATGGAAGAGTTAGGAGAAGGACTGAAGGAGCTGAAGGGGATTGCAACGCCATAGGAAGAACAACGTATCAACTAACTGGAGCCTTCAGAGCTCCCAGGGACTGAGCCACCAACCAAGGATTCATCATACATGGGCTGGTCCGTGGTCCTTTCTACATATGTAGCAGGGGATTGCCCTGTCTGGCCTCAACAGGAGGGGATATGCTTGGTCCTGTGGAGGCTTGATGTCCCAGAGAAGGGAGGTGCTAGAGGGGTGAGGTGGGAGTGGGTGGGTAGGTGGTAGAGCACCCTCTTAGAGGTGAAAAGGAGGGGGGATGGGGTGAGGGGCTTGTGTAGGGTGGTTCTGGAAGGAGGACAACATTTGAAATCTAAATAAATAAAATGATTAATAAAAGAAAAAATTAATAAAAATATTAATATTATACTGAAAAAAAAAGAAAAGAAAAACCCTTAACGTCAGAATGTAAGACTTGGAAAGCGAGAGGCAGGGCGTTGGACGGAGGAAAGCAAGGCTGGAGAACTGCAGGGAGAGAGAGCTATGGGAGAAAGCAGACGACTAGACCAGAGCTGACGGTTCCAGGAGTGCATCAGTCAGGATGAAGTGGCTTCTGCTGTAGTGACAAACAACCCCCTCATTTCAGCGCTTAACACTACAAGGTCATCTCTTATAGTACTTCTTCATTCCAGATTGATGGGGCCCCTGCTTCCTGTTGTACTTTCCTAAGGAGCCAAGCTAATAGAGCGTCTTAGTTAGCGTTTTACTGCTGTGAAGACCATGACCGAGGAAAGTCTTATAAGGACAACATTTAACGGGGGCTGGCTTACAGATTCAGAGATTCAGTCCAGTATCATCAAGGTGGGAGCATGGCAGCATCCAGGCAGGCATGGTGCAGGAGGAGCTGAGAGTTCTACATCTTTATCTGAAGGCTGCTAGTGGACGACTGACTTCCAGGCAGTTAGGATGAGGGTCTTAAAGCCCACACCCTCAGTGACACACCTACTCCAACAGGGCCACACCTTCTAATAGTGGCCCTCCCTGGGCCAAGCATATGCAAACTATGACATTCTACTCCCTGACCCCTATAGGCTTGTTCAAACACATGACATAATAAAAAAGGACATTTAGTCCAACTTCCAACACCCCCATAGTCTAGAGCAGTATCAACAATATTAAAAGTTCAAACTATAATCCCGAATCAAGACAGGAAACCAGCTGGGCAAACTCCAGACTCTTCATCTCTGTGTCTGACGTCATAGAAGTTTTCAGATCTCCAACTACTTTCTCAACTTTGTTGACTGCAACAAACTTCTTTTCCTGGGCTGGTTCTACTTCCCGTTAGCAGCTTTCCTTTGGAGATATCCTATGGCTCTGGCATATCGAACATCTTGGGGTCTCCAAGGCAACTTCAATGTAACAGCTTCTTGTTTCAGTGTTTGGGATCCACACATGATCTTCTGGGCTCCTCCAAAGGCTGGCATTACTTCTCCAGCTCTGCCCTCTGTAGCACTCTAAGTTCAGGTTGATCCACTTCACTGCCGCTGCTGGTCTTGGTAGTCATCCCATGGTACTGGCATCTCCAATACACTGGGGTCTTCTTCTGCAACTAGACTTCACCAATAGCCTCTCATAGGCTCTCTTCATGGTGCCAAGCCTCAAATCCTTTGCATGACCCCTTCATACCTGGGCTGTCAATTAAAACTGAGGCTGCACCTTCTCAGTTCCTAAGATGGCATGTCAACCCTGACTTTTGCACCCCCAAATCTAGCCTCTCTAACTAATGTTCTGCTCTGTTCTGTTCTGTCTGTCTGTCTCTCTCCATCACCTCTTTATTCTAAAAAGATATGGCATAAATATCTGTTTCAGTAAAACAAACAACAGAGATGCATTGTTCTTTTAGATTTTTCAGTCAATACTTTAATCTGGACTCCATGTGAACTCCTCTGTGTCCTGAGATACCAGCCAATCCTGCAAACAGGGAGGAGCCAAGCCCATATTTTCCCACCTGGCCCAGCTCCTACAAGTGTGTTGTCATGTGTTCCTCTCTAAAGTAACCCAAGGGAACAACAAGGTTTTCAGGTGGGCGAGGAAAGTATCTTGTAGCCCTTTTGAGTGACAGCTTGCTAGTCCTGAAGAGCAGTAGATCTTAAATAGAGACTATTAGCTTTACAGGCCTCCAGACCATGTTCATATAGCCTACTGTGGTTATATCAGTGATTTATTTTCTCTCTTTGCTTGAGATCATTTTGTAGCTGGATTGACTTTGAGTTCATAGCAATCCCCCTGCCTCATGCTTCCCAAAGCATAACCCTTCACATTCAACAATTGCTAAATTGCCTACTTAGGCTACTTAGGCTATCGTGCAGGAGGCAGGTGCTTGCCCCATCATGGGTGAAGCAGTATGGTCATGATGACTGTCTACTACATCCTTCCTCCCTCTAAACCTGATGCTCTTTAGCATCCATCCAATAATTGGGAAGAGGTATCCGTCATCAGCTCTAGAAGAGAGTGGTGATTCGCTTTAAACCAAGGTGTCTTGGACTCAACACTATTGAGATGCTGGGTTCTGATGGCTAATCTGGGTTGCCAACTTGACATCCCTGGGAAGAGGGAATCTCAAATGAAGAACTGCCTCCAGCAGATTGGCCAGTGGATTTGTTTGTGAGGCGTTTGCTTGATTGATAATTGATGTAGAAGGATCAAGCCCACTGTGGGTGGTACGGTCTCTAGGCAGATGTTCCTGGGTTGTACAAGAAATGGAGCTTGAACACAAGCCTGAAGCAATTCTTCCAGGTTCCTGCCTCCAGGCTCCTGACTCCAGGTTCTTTCTGCCCTGGGCCCCTGCTTTGGCTTCCCGCGATGAGGATCTGTAATGTGTAAGAGGAAGTAACACCCACCAAGTTGCCTTTGGTCAATATGTTTTGTCGCAGAAACAGAAAACCAAACTAGAACATGGGCTGGGTGGTTCCTTGTGAGGTCTGGTGTAGGTGTTTCAGGCTATTTGGCAGAGTCCCTGCCAGTTACATCTGAAGACCTAGGAATAAAACCCCCAAATACCTCAAGATACTGCCAAAAGTCTCCTGGGAGGCAACTCTATCCCATCTTATGTAAAATAACTGTGGTAATCCCCTTCCTCATTTTAAAGAATTGGTTTAAGATTTGGTATACAACCTTACAGCCAATAAGATTAAGAAGAAAAAGAGATAACTGAGAAGTTTCAGGAAATATCTTTTCTTTTTGATGCCAGAAGAACAAGATCCAGGGCCCAGAGACTAATCCTAGGAAATGGGAGATGGGAGAAGAAATTCCCACAAGCTTGAGCAGAGTCTGGTCTTTATATGGACTTCAAAAGTACAGGGGGTGGGGCTAGAGAGATGGCTCAGCAGGTGAGCACACTTACCACTCTTGCAAAGGATCTGAATTTGGGTTCCAGTGTCCACACGGTGGCTCACAAACATTCTTAAGTCCAGTGTGAGGGATTCGACAGTGAGAGACAGTGTCAAACAAAACAAAACAAAAAACAAAACAAAACAGGACAACTGCTGGGCTTGGTGGAATGCTGTAACTCTCAGGAGGCAGAGGCAGGTGGCCGACCTGGTGTTCTAAGACAGCCAAATCTACATAACTGAGGCCTTGGAGAGAGGGGTGGGGGTGGGGGAAAGGGAGAGAGAGGGAGAGGGAGACTGGGAGACAGGGAGACTGGGAGATTGGAGGGGGGGAGACCTAATCAAGGAGGCCTTCACAGGCACACAGACACCAAGCATGTACACCTAAAATGAGAGATAGCTCCCCCACACACACACACCCAAATTTCATTTGGAGTCAGAACCCAGATATACTGAAATTCTCTTACCACCAGTTTTAAGATGAGGCCAACTCAGGGGTGGAAGCAGAGCCAAGAGATTCTCAAGAGAAGTTGGGCAGAGTCCTGACGCATGGGCCTGGCGCCTGTCCCACCACCGGAGAGCCTTTGAATTGAAACAACAAATCTCCTTATTGTTGGAGAAAGGGTATTTTGTTACTTGCTTCTGAAACCATCCTGACTAAAGTCCCTGGGAGAGTGTGGCCTACAGACAGACATCAGTGGTTTGCAGGAACTGCCAAGAACAGGGCCCCACTCATGCCTGCTGGGACAAGTGCTGTCTTAATTATAGGGGGCACATTTTCCATCATCGAAATGACAGGAGGTTAGTAAGGCTACTTGGGGATTTTGCAACTTCATACAAAGAATCCTGAGCTCCTACTGTCAGAGGGTAGGAATGGGATAGCTTTGGAAACAAGGACCAATTGTGCTTCTGGGCCAGTAAGAGATAAAAAGATTAGCCTGGCAAAGGGGTCAAACTGGCACTGAGAAGTCGCAGGGGTCAGGTTTATTTATGTATGTATTTACTTATTATTTAATTTTATTTTTTGAGACAGAGTCTCATGTATTGCAGGCTAACCTTCAACTTTTTGTGTATCCAAAGATGACCATGAACTTCATTTTTTGAGTACTTGGATTACAGGTGTCCTCAAATCCAGTTTATGCCGTGCTGAGGATCAAACTCAGGGTTTTACTCTCGCTAGGCAAGCAGTCTACCAACTGAGGGACAGCCCCAGTCCAGGTGTCACATGGAGATACTGAGACCAGCACATTTGCCTGACCGGCCAGATGCCGGAGCCCAAACACGCAGTGTCCCTTGGATTCTGATTTTCACCTTGGCATGTGGTTGGGGTCCCCTGGAGTCCTGTCCCATGGATTCTGATGAAAGTGGACTGAGATGTTTTGGGGGATTGCATTTTTCTTTAATGTAGAAAACACTGTAAACAGTGTCATCACTCCCAGCTCAAAGCCTTTCTACTTGATGGTGGGCTTCATGGCAGGAAGCTCTTTTCCCAGGTCAATTTCTGTTTTTGGTGAGTAGATATACTGGCATCTGGTACAAGAATGTACAAGCCAGGTGTGGTGGCATACTCTCATAACCTTGTAACCTCGGAGATACAGGAAGAGAGATATTCTCTCTCTTTCTCTCCCTCTCTCTCCCTCTCTCTCTCTCTCTCTCTCTCTCTCTCTCTCTCCCTCACTTTTTCTCCCCCTTTCTCTCTCTCCCTCTTCTTTTCACCCTCTTCCCTTCTTCCCTTCTGCATGTGTATTTTTTTTTTGAGATAGGATCTCATTCTAGCTCAGGCTGGCTTTGAACACATGATCATCTTCTTGGTTCAGCCTCCTAAAAGCTAAGATGATAGGTGGGAGCCATCACAACTGACTCATATTTTGCTTTTTTTTTTTTTTTTAATTTTTCGAGACAGGGCTTCTCTGTGTAGCCCTGGCTGTCCTGGAACTCACTCTCTAGACCGGGCTGGCCTCGAACTCAGAAATCTGCCTGCCTTTGCCTCTGCCTCCCAAGTGCTGGGATTAAAGGATGCGCCACCACTGCCTGGCTTGCATTTTCTTTTGTAAAGTATCTATTGTATGTTTGTATGTGCCTGGATGTATGTACCTGTACCATATACATACAGGGTCCCTTGGAGATCAGAAGAGGCACTGGATAGCCTGGAACTGGAATTCCAGACAATTGTGAACTGCTGTGTGGTTATTGGAAACAGAACCCAGGTTCTCTGCAAGAGCAACAAACACGTGCTCTTAATTTCTGGCCATCTCTGTAGCCCTAACCTCGCATTTTCAATATTGTGGCTAATGGCAGTCTTCTTTTCAGACGTCCAATTGCTCATTTGCTGTTCTCCTCTGAAGTCCCTATGTCCTTTTGTGCAGGCTTGGTTATTTCTTAATAACTTGCAGACATGCTTTATATAGGAAAGGATACTCTCTGTATCTGGTGTGAATTTTATTTATTTATCTTTCTGGTGTGAATTTTTTTAAAGATTCACTTTGATTCTGTGCATGTGTGTGTATAGGTCTGTGAGTATGTCCACGTGAGTATGTCCAGAAGAGAGCGTTGGATCCCTTGGAACTGGAGTTAACAGGCAGTTGTAAGCCACTATCTGGGTGCTGGGAGCTGAACTCAGGTCTTCAGCAAGGGGAGTAGATATTCTTAACTGCTGAGCCATCTCTCCAGTCCCTCCAGGGTATATTTTTGTATAGGCTGTTTTCCAACTAGAGGGATTCCTCTATGGGACTTTCTTTTATGGCATTTTTAAGCCATTTTCAGGCAGGGCCCCATCACTTTCCCTTTACAAAACAAATGAAGGGCTGGTGAGATGGTTCAGTGGGTAAATGTCTTTGCCAATCCAGCCTGACCACCTGAGTGTGAGCCCAGGACCCACAGGGTAGAAGAAGACAGCCTCCCTGCAAGTTGTCCTCCGACTTCTACTGGTACATCACAGACATGCAGATGCACACTTGTACTGATGGTGATGATAGCCATCGTTGTAACGTAATAAATAATAATAATAAAGAAACAAAGCCAGCTGGTGTGATGTCTCACCTATAATCCTAGCTCTTGGGAGGGTGAGGCTGAAGGATGTTACTAGTTTGAGGCTAGCCTAGGCTATAGTGTGAAAGTTTGTCTCAAACAAATAAGCAAACAAACAGACAAAAGCAACCAAGAATCAAATTACAACAGCAAATACAGCTACGTGTGGCAGTGTAGGCCTGTAGTTCCAGCACGGGACACAGAGGTTACGAGGGTTCTTAGAACACATACACACATGCATATACATACACATATGCATAATACATGCATTCATGCATACAAACACACACACATATGAACAAGTACATAATACAGTAAGCAAATACCTTTCTTCTCATGATTTGTCGAATGTTTGAGGGACCCTTGTCCATTTTTCAGACAACTGTTAGAATTGGCCCGTTTGCTTGACATTGCATTGAGGTGTATTGCTTTGAAAGATTAGCCTAAAAGGAAGTGAAAGCCCCGAGGTCCCATTAGGCCCTCTGTTCATCCTAGTCTCTGAGCTCTTAGAACAGTTTCTGTGCCCAGGAAGGTTGGCTTTTGCTCTAAACTCTAATGGAAGAAGGGATGCTGTGAACGTCTGGTGTGGTTAAAATCCCACCAGGTGATCCTGACACAATGAGCTGTACACGGGCTGGAAGGGAAGGGTGTTGGCTGGAATTGAGGAGTGAGAACTTCATCACAGTCACAGTTTAGAATTGCCAGTGCCAGTGACAATAAAACACAACAAAACAGACTGACTAAAGAGTTTCCTGTTGCTTCCACACTCTCTATGGAGAGAACCACTCACTGTCATCCATGGGGGACCCCTGGCCCTGATCCTTAGGCCAAGACATCCACTGAGGAGCCTAAGTTGAGGACCACTGTCTTGGGAGCTTCCACCTCCCTCCTTTTCACATTCTCTCAATTAGCAAGTCCTTGTCCAGCTTGTACTTTGTATTTTATTAACTGCTTTCATTACTCTGCCTCCTTCTGCTGGTGGGGGTGGAGTGTGGGTGGGGGGCGGGGCTTCACCATGTCCCCCAGATCTTTGGTGTCATTCCTTACCTCTCTGTCCTTCACACCAGGCGCTGTGTCAAAGTACCTGACAAAGGCAACTCAGGAAGGGAGGGCGTCATCGTGGTTCACAGTTTGAGGGTATATCATGGTGGGGAAGGCATGGTGGCAGGGTCTTGAGGCAGCTGGGCACACTGCATCTAGTCAGGAAGTAGAGAGGAATGTTTGTTGGTGCTCAGCTGCCTTCCTCCTTCCTATTCAGTCCAAGACCTCCAGGCCATGGGATGGCGCCCATCGACGTTAGGGTGGGTCTTCCCACCTCAAGTAACCTCAGAAGATCACAAGACATAAGGAGTTGTGAATATTGCTTATTTATTTATATAATCTCCTCACTTATGCCTCAAGCTGCATATGCATAAGCATAAGTTTTAGTTTGTTCCTGCCCTTCCTCCCTCCCTCTTCCGTCCCTTCCTTTTTTTTTTTAATAACTGAGACAAGGTCTCACTATGTAGCTCTGGCTATGCTAGAATTCATTAAGTATACCAGGCTGACTAAGCATACCAAGAAATCCTCTTTCTTCTGCCTCCCAAGTGCTAGGATTAAAGGCCACGCCACTATGCCAGGCTTGTTCTTTCCTTTTTTCTTTCTTCTCTCTCTCTCTCTCTCTTTCTTTCTTTCTATTCTTCCTCCTCCTCTCCCTCCTCCTCCTTGTTCTTCTGTCTTCTTCTTCTTCTTCTTCTTTTTTTTTTTTTTGAGACAGGTTCCCTTAGTTAGGGTGATTATTACTGTGTGAGATGAAACACCATAATCAAAAGCAAGTTGAGGAGGAAAGGGTTAATTTGCCTTACATATGCTGTCCTTACATACACAGTCCTTTGAGTGAGGCCAAGGCGGAGGGACTCAGACTGGACAGGACCCTGGAGGCAGAGCTGATGCAGAGACCGTGGAGAGATACTGCTGACTGACTTGCTCCTCATGGCTCGCTCCACCTGTTTTCTTATAGAACCCAGGACTGAGCTGGCTGATAGCAGCACCTGCTTTTAATCCTAGGATCTGGAAGGCAGAGGCAGGTGGATCTCTGTGAGTTTGAGGCCAGCCTGGTCTTACAGAGTTGGTCCCAGGACAGTCAGAACTACACAGAGAAACTATGTCTCAAAAAAAATAAGAAAAAAAAAGAAAGAAAGAAAGTGTGTGTGGGGGGTGGGTGGGGGGAACTCACCACCAACAACCCAGGACCACCAGCATACGATGGTACCACTCATAGTGGGCCTGTACCCTCTCATATCCATCACTTATTAAGAATATGTCCTATAGGCTTGCCTTAAGCCTGACATATAAAGGCGTTTTCTCAATTGACTTCTCTCAGATGACTTTAGGCTGTTTCAAACGAAAGTGAAATGAGGCAGCATACAGGGTCTCACTATGTAGCTTTGGCTAACCTGGAACTTACTGTGGAAACCAAACTGGCCTAGAACTCACAGCTATCTTCGTGCCTCTGCTTCTTGAGTGTGGAGATCATGTGCTACCATGCCTGGCATAGGTCTTAATTTTTAAATAGGAACATTTTGCAGATTGAGGTCTTGAGCAAAATAAGATTTTCCCAGGAGAGTTTCCTGAAGCATAAGTAGACTCAGGTCCATCTCATGCAGGGCCAAGACCAGGGCCAGGAGCCACAACTGGTGTGAAATCAGAAAGATGGTATTCATACCTTTTGGTCCATTTCTAGTTGGCACTCCCAGACTCTCCTACATCTAAAGACACAGACACACTTGGCGTTTATGGATCCATTTTCTGGTCTGTATTATTTGTCCTGTGTGTTCATTTTATGTCTTAGACTAAACAGTAATCCTTTAGGGCAGGAACCACCTCTCTCTCTTTGTCTCTCTCTGTCTCTGTCTCTCTGTCTTTGTCTCTCTGTCTCTCTGTCTCTGTCTCTCTGTCTCTGTCTCTGTCTCTGTCTCTCTCTCTCTCTCTCTCTCTGAGTGTGTGTACCTCTGTGTGAGTGTCCTGCACCCTGTAAAGGGCTTAATAAACATGTGCTGATTGATTTGTCTCTTGGAATTCGGAGTAGAAATCATAAGGCTGTTCTATCAGTCTTCAATGCTTGTGCCTGTATGTGCTCATGGGGAGAGAGAGGGAGAAATAAAATAAACTCTAAGGAAGAATCTTGAGGTCTGAAAAGTCAGAGCTACAAACCTCAACTTCGTGTGGGTAGCTGTCCCTTGATTTGTCGAATACAGATGGGTTAAGGAATGTCACTATACTCATTCCAGCCACCTTCCAGGGTTTCTGGGAACGTTGTAAGAGATCACATAAAGCACCTTGTGGCCACGATCTAGTCCTCATAAAATGGGACCAGAATAGAGACTGGAGAGAGAGCTGAAGCGTGTGCACGAATGAGTGTGAGTGAGACAACAGAACTCAGTTGATGGAATCCTTGCCTAACGTGTGCGAATCCTTGTGCTTGGCTCTGATCTCCAGACCTGAATGTAGTAGGTAAGGTGGTCAATCCTGTAACCTCAGCACTGGCAGGCAGGAGGATGGGAAGCTCAAGATTACCCCTGGCTGCATGTTTAGTTAGAGGCCACTTGGGCCACATGAGATCCTGTCTCAAAAAAAAAACAAAGGAATACAATTAGTCCCCAGGGAGGAGATCATAGTTGACCTGAGCCCACTGATTTTGATCTTAGTTGTCTGAGAGAAATGATTTTTTTTTTGTTTTTTTTTCGAGACAGGGTTTCTCTGTCTAGTCCTGGCTGTCCTGGAACTCACTCTGTAGACCAGGCTGGCCTCGAACTCAGAAATCCGCCTGCCTCTGCCTCCCAAGTGCTGGGATTAAAGGCATGTACCACCACTGCCCGGGTTCTAAAATATTTTTATTACATGTATATACTTATTTTGTGTGCATATGCGTGTATGTGCATGCATGCCATGGTATGTGTGTGAAGATCAGAAGGCAATTTCCCCGAGTTGATTCTCTCCTTTGACCACATGGGTCCTAGGGATCAAACTCAATCAAGGTTTAGCAACAAGCGCCTTTATCCACTGAGCCACCCTGCCAGCGCCCAAAGTGTATCTAGGAAGTAGCTCTTTTTTCTCTTTGCTGCTTACCTTTAACCTATGCCATCATTCGGCCTCAGCCTTCTGA
Organism: Grammomys surdaster; assembly: GCF_004785775.1. Lineage (NCBI taxonomy): Eukaryota > Metazoa > Chordata > Mammalia > Rodentia > Muridae > Grammomys > Grammomys surdaster. The sequence goes on from NW_021604591.1 coordinate 4,128,983, forward strand.
ACACCTATAGCCTTAATCAGACTCTTCGCCTCACCCTTGTCTCGTCCGGGCCTTTATCTTATCTGAGAGTTCCTGTCTCTTCTCCCCCTGACCTGATCCTTTCCTCCCATTCATGCGGAAGGCAGCTTTTGTCCTACAAAACCACATCTGATCGGGACGCCTCTGCTTTAAGCATCTCCGAGTCTGGGTCAGACGCCTCTAGTTTAACCATATCGAAAGAGAGAAGTTGGGGTATGAAGCTGTGCAGTTGGGAGAAGGATACTGGTGAGCTGTGAGGGCAGCCCAGTGGAAAGGGCTGAGAGCTAATATAGAAAATGAAAGTCTCTCCTTGGTGTCCTATAATCATATGTGACATAATAGTCATCGCTAAATCATCTACTGACACAGTAAATGCCTACGTGGTGCCTACCATGTGATAGAGCGCCCCCCTCCGGAGGCACTGAGACTATAAGGGTACAGTGTAGACAGAGGCTCTTGTTCAGACAGGTTGGACAGAGTGAATCTAACACTTAGAAAGTGAGCGGGTGTGGTGGCACGTGCCTTAGATCCCACAACCTGGGTGTGGGGGCGGAGGCAGAAACATGGTTTGTTTGTTTTGTTTTCAATTTTGTTTTTTTTGTTTGTTTGTTTGTTTTTTTCCAAGACAGGGTCTTTCTGTGTAGCATTGGCTGTCCTGGAATTTGCTTGCAGCCTTGAACTCACAAAGTGCTGGTGCCTGGCTGTAAAATTTCTTCCT
>NW_021604591.1:4129818-4139692 GCF_004785775.1 Grammomys surdaster
TGCATGCTTCTGCCTCCCAAGTGTTGTAATTATAAGCATGTACCACTAAGTTTAGCCTTAAATCTTTTCTAATAGTCATTCTTAGGAGTTTGGATTTTATTTGAAGATAAGAAAACAATAATAATTTTAAGCACCCCCCAAGATAGTCTGGCATATTTCTATCAATCAATGTAATCTTATCTCCTATCTATCTATCTATCTATCTATCTATCTATCATCTATACATCCATTATCCATTCATCTAGCTAGCTGGACAGGGTCTCAAGCATCCAAGTTGGCTTTGAACTCCTGACTCCTCTGCCTCCACCTCTGAAGAACTGGGACTACAAGTGTACGAAGCACACTTTTGTGTGCTTTGAAGCACTGGTTTGTATTTTAAACAAGTCTCTTTAGCTCTTGAGTGAATGAGGAATCACAGTGGTCAAGCTAAAGGTACCTAAAAATGGCAGTTAAGTGACATTATGTGACCTCTGGTGGAATCATTGGTGGCCTGGCCATGAGAGTCTGGCCTCTTTGATTTGCTAAGTTAGACTAACTATCCACTAATGGTGTGAATAGATGTAAGAACACGTGACAGGAAGAAACCATGGGGTGATGTCATTTGTGGAGACAACTGGTAAAGGAAAAAAAAAAAACTGGGAAGCTCAGCCTAGTACATGTTAAATGTGAGATACTAGTCACCTCAACAGGGATGACAAATGACAGCTGGCTAAGAAAGCCAGAAGCCCTAGGGAAGTCCTTGCTTGTAGATTAGGTTTGTGAGCTACCCGTGTGTAGATGGTGTCACGGCTGGTGAAGGTGCTGGGAGGGATCACCCAGAGAGGAAATAGATGAACCGATTCAGGGAATGTGGTAGCAGCAGCTCAGCAGAGCCTTTTCAGGGCTGGGTGTACCTACCTCAGTTGGCAGAGTGCTTTTCTAGCACACACAAAGCCCCGTGTTTGATCCCCAGTAGTTGCACATACCACACCGGAGGTGGAGAGAGAGCTACGGAGTGACATTTTTGGAAATGGTAGGCTTTGTCTTCCTTCCATGTAATTTAGCAACTCCATTCTCCACCAGCACCGATCTCATGTCATCTGAGGTGCTATTTCAATATTGATGGCTTCTATTCATATTTATGTAAACTTAGAGTCTGGTGTCACGCATGAGCTGAGGTAGAGGTCGGCTCTTCTTAGCATCTATAAACCATTTCACACCACTTTGGGTCTAGGATCAAGCAGTTACACGAGCACTTTCTCCTTCCTTCTATCAGTCCCAGCTACTGACAAGCTTTCTCTCCAGTCTTTTACTTTCTTGGCTTCTAGAAAGCCTGGATAATATACTCGGGCGAGGGGATTGCATTTCAGAGTGAAACGTGTTCCTGTCTTCATCTACAGTTTGTTAGGGGTGTGACCTTGGGCAAAACTCATTAACAACACAGTGCCTAGTTCCCTGATCTGTAAAGCCGGGTTAGTAAAATTCATTTGCTATTGGTATGATGATTAAGAAGGGCTGACTTTTGTAATGGTTTCGCTTCAGGGATCCGCAGACTCTTTGAGCCACAATTAAGATGAGAATCAAGGTGTTTCAGACTTGTGACAGGGCAGTGGCAGCCCCTCACATGATTCCTAGATACCAGATTACGGCGTGTGCTGTTACGATCACTTGTCTTTCCAGTCGCCCAACATCTCTTGGGTCCGCGATCACGCGCCCCCCACCCTAAGCAGTGCCTGACGCGGCGGTGGCTCATGCGCCCTGGAGTCCCCGGCTCTAGCCACGGAGCACACGTCCCAACTCTGGCGCCCAGCTCCGCCCCTAGCCTCGGGCGCGTCTCTCCCGCCGCCTGCTTGGGTGCTGGAGCAGCCGCGCCCGCGGGCTCTGGGCGCTGATTGGCTGTGGACCGCGGGCGGGCAGCCGAGAGCGCACACACCCTCTTCCCGCAACCAATGAGTGAGCCCACGTCACTGTCCGGGGCGGCCCAAAGAGCCGGCAGCCCCTCAATAAGCCACATTGTTGCACAAACTCCAGTGCTGGAGTCTCAGGACACCACGGACTACGCGGAGTTATCCTGCTTAGGAAAGCCGAGGGCAGGAGCATCACGCCAGTGACTCTGATAGGTGCGATCGCCCGAGTGGAACAGAACTGTCATTTTTCCGAAGTTGAGTCTTAGTGACTCTTTGGGTGAAGTTAGCGACCGGACGCTGAGCAGCTAGTCCAGTCGGCAGGAGTGAGACTTAGGTGCCTTCTAGTAGTTGTGGCTAAAAAACAAACAAATTGAAAGAAAGGGAAAAAAATCTTTTTCTGGAAACTCGAAACTCGAGGCCCTCAGCTGGTGAGCTATCGTGGGCTTCTTTGTGTGGCTCTTGGAGTCTTCGATCCCAGCCGGACACCCGGGCCTGGTTTCAAAGCAGTCGGACTGTTCTGCCTGCTCCATCGGTAGCACTCGAGCCTCGGTTTCTCTACTTGGCCCTGACTCGCGGCAGCAGGATGATCGCCTCGCATATGATCGCCTGCTTATTCACGGAGCTCAACCAAAACCAAGTGCAGAAGGTAAGTCGGCACGGGCGGGAGCTGCTGGCTCGCTTCGGACCAAGTTGCGTGCTCTCCGGGAATCTGGAGCACGCAGAGGACCTGCTTCCTCCTCCTTCGGGGCTGGGGACGTGGAACCAGTCTGAGTAGCTGGGAAAGTCCTGAGCGCGAGAAGCCACGTCTGCTAGGCACCCTCGTGGCCCGGCCGCTCACCATCGATACTCTCACCTACCCGGGACCCGCGCGCACCCTCCCCACCCTTAGAAACCCTAATTTCTTGATGGGCCGGTCGCCCTGCACGTAGTTTGGAGACTGCTGCGCCCACGTGGGAGGAGCCCCCTTCTGCAGCCCGAGTTCCGGCAGGCAGGAGCACGTGGGGAAGAATCCAGCGTAGGGGAGGAGGCGGGGTGGAAGCGTGTAGCAGCTGGGGCCCGGCCCTCTTGAATTTAAGGATGCGTTGGAGAGGCCATCGGTTCCTCGTGGTGCCCCTTGGAGTTGGGGTGGGGGAGAGAGCCACCCAGGAAGGAGCGGGAAAGGGCGCAGAAAGACTAGCCTGCCGCGCCCCCTCCCCGGAACTGTACTGCCCGGAACTGAGGCTCGAAAGGGGCGCCCCCTCACTGCAGACCTTCCTGGGGACCGCCCCGCCTCTCGTCCCCGTGTTTGGCCTCCGAGTTGGGGGCCAGATTTTGGATAGTATTTTCTGATTTGCCGCTAAAAGTTACACGGATGGAGTGGACTCACCTTCCCACCCTACGATTCCCAGTATTCTTTTTTTTGTTTGTTTGTTTTGTTTCCTTGGTCTCAGAAAATGAACCTTTAGTCTCTCCGACCCTCCTGAGCCCACCTCTCTCTGCTGTTCCAGCAAACTCCAGCTCTCGCGGCGCGTCATTTACATAAGAAAGAGCCTCTGGCCCTGCTTGGAGCCTCACTCTAGGCTCGGGCTAGGGAGGTGGGGGTGGACAGGAGCCAGGCCCGGAGCGCTCTAACTCCCAGGAGAATTGAGTTTCTAAAATACTCAGGATTACGGGATTGGTTCCTGTCCTGGGCCCTAGTCCAGGATTTAAGAGAGGGAATGGTCTCGTATGGGGCGGGGGCCGGAGGGGGGGAAGGTTGCTGTCCAGAGGTCTGTGTTAGAGCTGTAAGCCGTCGCTCAGTTACACATTTGAAATTACAGTGTCTCACAGGAACAGATTTTAGGGAAAGCGCCTTGACCACGTTTTAGGCCCCCCCCCCCCCCATCTCCTTCTCATGGTCCTGAATGTGTGGGCGAGGATGATAGGTTGCTTTTGATGTTTCCAGGGCCATGGCAGATGAACCTCAGATTTGAGAGAGGCACCTGATTAATTTGAGTTTCTCAATTGGTTTTCTCTAATATTTTGGGATGTGGTCCTGCACTGTAATTCGGTGTGTTTAGAAATCTACCTTTAGGCCGGCATGATTTTGCAGACTCCGTTGAGCTTATCGATTTAACCATCTCTTGACAATTCGTAAAGCACAAAGTGGAGGAAGACTCCTTAATCCTAGGGAGAGTGAATTTCCCTCTTGGACATCTGAACTCTTTTTATGAACTTTCTCTCCGATGATGGAACTATGGAAGCACAACAGACACCCCTGGGGACATGCGGTGCAGTCATCTGTTCCCGGGAGTGGAAAGGGAATTAACCAGAGTACCTGGAAGTGAGTTCTAACTCCTGTCCTGTGGTTCATTCACCATAGGTCCTAGAGCCTCTTGGGATGCCTATTTCTTTCTTCAAGATGCAGGTGACTGTGCCCATCCCATTTTATGATGACCGACTAGACACTACAATGTGAACAATCCTTTTGTTCCTTTGGGCTTTTCTTTACACTCTCAACCCCAGGACACTTGGATGTACTTCCTCTAAGTTACCAATAGGGGCAGAATTGAATCAGGCCTGTAACTTAAAAAACCAGGTGTCACGGAGGGATTTAGCCTCCCAGTTTAGATTCCCTGATCTGGCTTAGGTGTGCAAAGCTGTTTGATCCCCCTGAAGTTTGAGAAGAGACACAGAGTATATTGGGAGTGTCTCTGAGCTGAGGAAGGATTAGGAAAGGTGAAACTCTGGTTTAGAAATGCTTGATTATATTTTGTTTTTGGTTTGAGACAAGGTCTCTCTACAGAGTCCGGCTGTTCTGTAACTCACTGTGTAGACCAGACTATGTAGATCAGATCACAGATCTACCTACCACCCTTCACCTCCAACTCTCAGTATCCCTGGCAGGCTGGGCACTCACCTGTAGACCAGGTTAGCTTTGAACTCAGAGATACACACTTTCTTCTGCCTCTGGATTAAAGGCATGGCCTGGATTAAAAACATTCCTGGTTTTTGATTGAGACTTTTCTGGAACCCCTCTGAGATTATCTTATTCTCGTTTTAGCACTTGGAAGTTAGTTGTAGAGAGTAACCAGCTACAACTAGCCCCACTTGGCGTCCTAGTGCAGTGTCTGCTTCCTTTTGCTCATTGGTATTGTGGAATTCAATGGAGAGCACCTGCCCTGACTGCGAACATTCCAAGTTCCAGACACAGGTTAGCAAATGAATATTCAAATAACATCTCATGAATATTCAAATAGCTTCCCGAGATAAGCACGATTGTTTTGAGTGTTCTTTATTGTATTGGCAAGGAACTGAGGTTAAGATTAAGTTGTCCAAGATCACTTACGATTATTTTTGTAAAAACACCAGGATGGCTTTTGCTCCTTGGTAAGAACAAATTGTTCTTGAGCACACACTTGCCTGCCTTTGGGGAACATTAGGGCTGTGCAGTGTTCACTCACGGTGCTGGGAACACTTTCACCCAGTGGTGTAGACATGTAGCCAGCTTCCAGCTTGGCTTGAGCAATGACATTAGTGCCACAGGATCTTCCCTAGGAGCCATGGATTCGTTTTTATCTTCGTTCTTCTGACAGCTCAGACCCTGTCAGTTGGTCTGTGGGTTCCTTCTAGGCACCCAGTTTCCCAAATTCTAGTCTCAGAGCCAGACTGGAGTATTTTATTCCAGTAGCCTTCTACACTCCTGTCTGCTACCTCTCTTTCCAGCTTCATTTTTCTTGCAACTTTCTTGCAATTTGAAACATTCACTTCTCAGAAATGTAAGCTACTGGTCCTCCTCTGTCAGGCGGGTTCACACCGGTAGGTCTTGCGTTCTTCATAGCTCTGAACATGGAGTCTGGCTTTTCTCTGTGTGCCTCTCCATCTGCCTGCCTCCTCATCATGCTTATAGTTTATTGGCTCCGCAGGTCCCAAGGCTTGGGTCAGAGGTGGAGTTACAAAGTTTTCCCAACTTTGGAGCTTCAGATATTTTGGGCTAGAAAACTTTTGTGAGACTATCATTTAATTCTACTTACTTTTTCCATTTCTGAGACATATAGCTCAGGCTGGCCTTCAACTCTATACACAGGATGACGTTGAAATCCTGATCTGATCCTGCTTCAACCCACATGGCATCTTCTGCTTTATGTGGTGTTGGAATCAAACTCATGGCTTTGTGCATGATAGGCAAGGCCTCTACCCACTGAGCTATGACCCCAGCTACTCATCCTCTTTTTTTTTTTTTTTTTTTTTTTTTGTGAGGTAAGGTCTCTTATACCTGTTTTGCCTAAAACTGCTATGTAGACTAGACTGGTCTGGAACTCAGAGATCCACATGTCTCTGCCTCTTGAGTGTTGGGGTTAAAGATATGCACAACCACACTCCCTTCCTTCTTTTCTTCCTTCCTTTATCTCCCCTCCACCCTTTCTTTCACAGTCTCGCTGTGGCCCAAGCTGACCTAGAACTCTTGGTGATCTTCCTGTTTCTCCATCTCAATTGCTGGGATTGCCAGCCCTGCTAGCCCCCAGCTTTCAATAGTATATCTCCTGGAAATCTGAGGTGAGATTATGAGACCACAGCCTTCAGCAGAAGCTCCTACCACTCACTGAAGGGCAGACTCACCGTGTGGGACCAACTAGAAAGCTAGGGGCGGTGCCCTTGTTCCAGGGAGCCACTGGGGAAGATTTGTGGTCTCATCCTACAAGTTTTCTGTCAGCTTTCTACACAAGGTAGACATCTGAGCTGGGGGAAAAAGGCTGGTGCTACCTTCCCAGGGACAGAGGCAGCGGTTCTTGGGAGAGGCTGGAAGATGGAGTCCAGAGTAAGCTGTGGCAGTTTGGGCCAATTAGGAAACATTCTTTGACTTGCGTTCTTTCTGGGGGAAGTGACACTCACACTCCTTGACTTGACTCCAAGACCTTGACTTGATTGTCTGCTGGGGCACCACAAGTTGAAGCATCTCTTTTAGGGAACCTTGATACCTGCTTTGAAGTAACTGATTTCCAGTAACTTCCTTTCCCAGGGGCAAAAAGGCAGAGGATGCTCAGGGCAGGTGGTAAGTGTGCACCTCTGGGAATTGGCTTTGCTTCCTGTCTTCTGCCCCCGGGTGCTGGCTTTGTGCTGGGGAAAACCTTAGAGGTGGGCTCAGCAGACCGTGGAAGAAGTGGCTGCCTTGGACTCGTGGCACTGCCCGTAGGGACCAGAGGTGGCTGTCATGCCCTCATTCTTTAGGTTCATTAGATAGGGTCTCCTAGAACTACAGCAGGCTATGTTGTCTCTCACGTTCAGACTCTGGGCTGTTGTGTTTTCCTTCTTACTGCCCTGGGGGAGCCTCAAAGTATTCATAACCTTGTAGTTAGTCTCTGTACGGAACCCAGAGTCTCTACTCTTACATTTCATTATTTTTGACGTGCCAAGGATTAAACTCAGAGTCCTAGGCAAGTGCTCTATCACCGAACTTCATCTCTAGCCCACTGCTTGTGTGTGTGTGTGTGTGTGTGTGTGTGTGTCAGGGGGAGGACATTATGGTCTCATACTGTAGTCCAGGCTGGGCTGGAACTCACTATATAGCTCAGGTTAGTCTCCCAAACTCATGATAATCAACTTTTTGACATTAGAGTGCTGGGTGTGACCCACCCCACCCCATCCTAGCCCTTGTATTGTCTTGAATAGGTTTTGTAGTCTTCAGTTAGGATTCAGGAGTTTTTGCCCGAGGAGCAAAGAATCTCATTTTATGGGTGGCCATAATTGCTTAGTGCTTCTCTCTAGATCTCTGGTCACTCCTTTTGTGAAGCTTTATCTCAGAGCCTGTCTCAGAAGTCCTCGGGGTAAGGGGACCATCCCACCCACCCACCTTTCCCCTCATGGTCTCTTGCCTGGATGCCCAGCATCCCAGTCTGTGGAGGGATGGGGGCAGTCCACATTCTTAAAAGCCCTCGTACCCAACTTTTCCTTTTAGCATCTTTCTTTATTGCCTGATAAAGGAAGGGATAAAGACAGATAAAACACCTGACTACTTTAATAGGGGTTCAGTGAGGGCACTTGAGGTTAATTTCCTTTGCCAGCTGAGAGACTTCCCTCCTACTTACTCCCTGAGTTTTTCCTGGTTCAGTGTTTTATACAAAGCCACAGAGACTCATCTGTTCATTTCCCTATAAAGCTCTTTACTGAAGGGAGCGTTGGGACAAGGTCTTCCACTGTAGCCCAGGCTGTCCTGGAACTCACTATGTAATTCAGGCTGGCAATCCTTCTGCCTCAGCCTCCCTCTGGAGACCTGGGGTAGTTTATGTGTGAGCCACCTGTGCTGGCTCTCCTAGGAAGATCTTAAAGATAAACACCATTGTACTTAGTAGAAGCTGGCATGTCAGACATAGTGCACTGAAATATCTCAGGCCATCTTCTAGCTGTACTGCAGAGGAGATACTGTTATGTCATTCAGGTGAAGGTACCAGGTCAGTACATTGCCCAAGGGCAAGGCAGAACTTAAACCCAGGCAGGCAGCCTCCCTCCAGAACCATGCACTTAACTCCCAGCACAGAGAAGCTGGGGACAACTGGAGATGGTTGACTGTTTTATTGGTTTATGAGTCAGGTGTTAGTTGGAAAGGGACCTTTGGGATGATGTCATCCAAGCCCTTTTATGGAGAAGACACCAGCTGGTGTGTACTAGGAGACAGGTCTAAACTCTCCCAAATCCCTGAATCTGGGACTCTGTTTCCCAATCACTGCCCTGTTTCCTTCAGTGTCCTCCTTGTGTGTTGGTTCCTTTAGAACAAAGTTCTGATTTACTTTGTGGGCTATCACTGGGGGACTCTATAACGTATCGCCCAAGACTGGGCCACCTTTGAGAGTAAAAGCAAACACTATGTATAGTCTTGCCATTTACACAGGTCAGCCAAGGTGGTCTTGGGCATGTGGGCATGTCTGGGTGTCTTGCCTGTGATGGCTGTGGTCTTGGGTTGGGTGGGAGTTGTGGGTTGTTCTTGGAGCAAGGAGACAGACCCAGAGAGATTTGAGCCTGCAGGTGGACAGTGGCCACTGACAAGAATGAGAGAGGAGATGCTACTATGGGTCAGGAAGCTGCAAGGCAGATGGTGGTCCCTGGCCTGGGGCTGTCTAGAGTGGGTGAAGTGTGACCTCGAGGACCAAGCATAGAAGGTAGATGAACATGGAGGAAATGGTGTCGGCATCCCAGAGAGTAGTGTCTGAAGAGCAGGGTCAGACATGCACCTGTCCAGCTGGAGTAGCTAGCTCTTCATTTTCCTAATGTTGACATAGTCCCATGTTGGTAACCAAGACTTCTAGAATAGCAACTCACGAGTATGGAGAGCTGCTGACATCATGAACATGGCAAAGGCTGAGTTGGTGTTTGCGGTCTTCAGGATCTAGCGAGAATGAGAGGGACAGCTGTCTAGTCAACCTGGTAGCGAGATGTCTGAGCATTCACCTTTATTGCAGCAACTACTCACAGCAGCCGAGTTATTGACCACCTCAGTGCCCATCAATATGAGTGGCTAAAGAAAATGTGGCAGAGACACACGAAATCTTCTTCTGCCACTAAGAGTAATTGATTATGTCCTTGTAGGAAAATGGATGGAACTGGAGAATATCATAAAAGAAGCCAGACTCAGAAAGATAAACGTCGCATCTCATATGCAGAGTCTAGATTTTAAAACTAACATGAAAGTATAATGGGGAGCCATTTATGAACAAGAAGGGGCCAGCAGAAGTGGGAGAGGCAAGAGGAGATGGGGGTTGCGGATGGATGGAGGACATGCTTACGTAAGCATTATTGAGACATGAGATGATCATTTCAATCATTTCTTTTCTTTTTTTTTTTTTAAGACAGGGTTTCACTTTGCAGCCCTGACTACACACTGTAGTCCTGCAATTCACTCTGTAGACCTTGAACTCATGGAGATCTATCTGCCTCTGCCTCTCAAATGCTGGGATTAAAGATGTGCACCACCAATGCAATGCAATCATTCAATATATATATATATATATATATATATATATATATATATATATATA
>NW_021604591.1:4139792-4185375 GCF_004785775.1 Grammomys surdaster
GTGTGTGTGTGTGTGTGTGTGTAAATATGTATATGTATGTATAGAGATTATACAATTTTCCTAAATGTACAAATACAACGTACTAGGTCTGTAGAGTGATGCTATCTGTATTTGTGTTTTCAGAGCTGACATGTGGTATTGGATAACCATTTGGTGTGCTTTTCCTAGGGAAGATAATATCTCCCACTCTTCAGCATTCCTTAGCTGCTGTAATTCTTCGAGGGCTGATACCTTGAACTCTACCCGTGGCTCGTCATTTCTTAAAATGGTTTAATATACACTGGTTTTTTAAAAAGAAGCTAAATATGCCACCCACTTGAAATACTAGCACTTGAGTGACCAGAGCATGAGAATTGCCTTTTGATTTGAGGGTAGCCTGGGCTACAGTTTCAAAAACCCAAGCAAGCAAGTAAACAAACAAACAAACAAACAAACAAAGTGGTTGTAGCAAGAGAAGCTACTGTTGTCTGTCACCTTGGGTTTGTAAGCATTTCTTGGCTTCTCTGTCTCTTGCTATGGACTGAGTTTCTTGTTGGCAGAATCTGCTGTCTCCTTTACCCTGGTGTCTTCTGTGCCCGGCCCTGGCACCCTTGATTTGCTGTTCAGTCAGTTCATGGGTAAATAGACCAAGTCTGTGTCAGATACACCTGGGACCTGTTTGTTGCAACACTGCCTCCCTCCAGGATGGAATATCTAAACTGGGGACTGGCGGGCACAGTCTGGGTATCCCCAGTGCCCATCTCCTGGCCCCTGGCAAGTGCTGCCACCTGGTCTATCTCATTGCATGTGATTGAGAGTAAGAACTGGCTGAACAGGAAGGCCTGTGACTCACAACGGGGCAACAGGATCTTGGAGGAGTGGCCTGCATGCTCCCTACTCTTCCACATTCACTGTACTGCTTTGGGCTCATGAACATGCTGCACGTCAGAGCTGGAGTCTCCCCAAGATGGCAGGGCTGCCCCAGCAAAGAACCTCCTCTTCCTCGTTTGAGGCAAGCATTCAGCAGATCTGTTATTTTCCATCAGCTGGGTTTAGAAAGCAGGGGATGCAGCTTACCTTTTTGTCTTCTTCCCTGGCTCATCCCTTCCTCCAGGATTAGACAGCTGGTCTTCCCTTGACAACTTCATGGCATACATACATTTACTGTTCTCTGCACAGCTTTGGCCTTGCTGGGAGGAGTCTGAGAGCAGTATAATTTATGAGGACATGGATACTAGCTTTTCCAGGGTAGTGGCCCAGGTTGGGGTGCCTAGTGAACTGACCACCTGATGTTGTGGGCCTTGCCAGGGACTAGGCTTGTGGTCTGGGGAAGCTTCTCCAAGCCTTGGTTTCATTGTCAAAGGCTGGTGATAAAACATTGCCAAAAGAATGATGCAAAAGCGTATATATATGAAATTCCTTTGAAACTATGCAGCAAGCCTGTGTCAGCACATGGTCAATGGAAGGCTGTGTGTGTTTAGGTTTAAGGCAGAGCATCCCCTCTCAACTGTCCTTTTGTCCCTCGGGTCTCTTGGGTGCTTCGACTATGTATAACAGGTAGGCTAGAGGTGAGTCCTTTTGTTTCTCCTACAGTCTTATACATGGTCTTTCTAGGTAGTCCAGGCTGACCTTGAACTTGGAGCTCTTCCTGCCTAAGCCTCCCGGGTGCTGGGATTACAGATATGTGCCATAGAAAACAGTATCAATTATGTGTAAAATTAATGTACATAGCAAGTATATATTTTAATTTTTCTTTAGTGTTTATGTTTGCATGTGTGCATGCTTGGAAGTCACAACTTATACTCTATGGGTTCCTGGGGTCCTACTCTGGTCATTCAGCTTGGCAGCAAGCTCCTTTACCCACTAAGCCATCTCACAGGCATGGTGTATTTTAAATTATTTTTGTACTATACTGGGGATCAAACCGAGGACTTTGAGATTGCCTGCGATTCTAGGCCTGTGCCACCAGATTCAGTCTTCCTAACTTTCTCAACTGAAGTATGATATACATAAGAAACTAAATACGATCTGGTTAACACCTCCATCCTGCCAGTATCACCAGAATCACCCCATTGTCCGGCACCATTCCCCTCTCACACCCCGAAAGGGCTATCACTGCCTTTTTTTTCTTTTTCATTTAAAAATTTTTGTTCTTAGGCAAGCTTTTCACTGTAGCCCAGGCTTGCCTAAGCAAGGATGGTCTTAAATTCTGATTCTCCTACCTCTACCTCTTAAGTGCCAGGATTACAGGCATGCGCCACTGAACCTGGGACAGTCATGACTTGTATCAACACCATAGACCTGGTTTTGGATTCATGTGAATGGACTCCCAGTGTGGGTTGCTCCCTGCTGTGCCTGCTTCTTTCACTGACCGTCTTGGGAGTCACGTCTTCGTCCATGTAGGTGGTGTCCAGTGGCATGTTCTCACCATCTCACATGTGATACCATCTCTCATTCCTTTGCTATTGATTTCAAACAAGCAAGGCCAAGCCACTTGTAAAAGGCAGGGCCCTTCCTAACTGTCCTGTAAGAGGCCAGGCTGAAGCCAAAGATAGCTGATATAGTTGTTTCTTCAGGGCAAGCTTAAATGATAAGAAATCAGGTAGGCCTTGAACTTGAAGCTGTCCTTCCAGGACCACTGGAGAAAAATGTTCTAGATATTAATGGAAATATCCAAAGACTGGCAAGTGGGGGTGGGGATCAACTGTGTTTCTGACTCCCTTCATGGCTTTGCTCTGATGTGTTGAAGCTGGGGCAGTCACTTGTCCTGTTTGATCACCTCAAGTCTCTGCCAGGAAGTCGTGCCCCCAGAGGATTTGATGATTTAGGTTAGCTTTGGTAAAAGGATTTCTTGACCAAAGCATCATCAGGAGTTGATTGCAGAACTTTGTCTTTCTTGACAATCAAGGCAAAAGGACAAAGCTCTTCATGTTTTCATCTCCCTGGCCTATACCAGAAAGTATGGTGAATCCGTCAGCCATGTGTCCTGACACCAAGTCCTGCCAGGGATTGAGTAGCCAAGTGAAGATTTCAACAATTCGGCTGATTTAAAATGGTCCAGTGGTCTTTGTGTTTCGTCCTTCCCAAGATTTCTGTTTTGTAGCCAAGGCTGGCCTTGAACTTGTAACTCTTCTGGCTCAGCCTCCTTAGTGCTAGTATAATAGATGTGAAGTGCCACGCCCACTCCATGCTTCCTCCTCCATTTGTGCTGGTCTGGAGGGGCCGTGGAGGATTTTAAAGGTTGGATGATACCGGCTTCCCTTTTGGGTGGCATTTGCTTTACTTTAGAGTTTGTCCTGGCTCCACCTCTAACTCTGAAGGAAGAGTCATGTCAAACTGGTGTCCTGGGAGAAATGAAACTGACCTATATTGCCCAATGAGGAGGAAGTTCTAATCTCTTCAGCCTTGCTGAACAGCTATCAGTTAAAAATGCTATCTCTGACACGCCCTTGCCTTGGGTAACCCGGCAGCCTTTTCTTCCCCAACCCCAGTCAGCTTTGCTCAGGCCTGCCTGTGACTCCCCCATCAGCAAGGATTTCCGCCTCTTATTTGGATAAAGACCTAAAGGGAAGCATCCTCTCCTTTCCTCTCCGCCCTCAACCCACCAACACAGAAAGAGAAGAGAACAGTCTTGGGGAACTGAGTCCTGCTTTGTTAAACTTTGAGTCTGGTTAAGTAGTGTTGAGAATTGCCTTTGGCCCTCTTCAGGGCCAAAAGAAGAACCCTTCTTCCTTTTGGCAGACAGGTTTCTAGAAGAGGAAAGAGCAGAAGGAAAGGGGACAGTTGGAGAGCTTTTTTATGCTTGGCACTTCCATTCTGTCTTGGCTGTGGGGGACTCTGCACCCCATTTTATAGTGAAAATGCTATCATACGTCTCAATGTTATGGAATTTGTGTGCTATGCATCCAGGATTGGACTGAATCCTGGTGCCAGCTACTTAAATCTCTTCCCAGAAAGTGCCAGCTTTGTCTCTCCCAGTACCACAAGTCTGGATCCAATCAACACTGGTCATTTCACCCTTGGCCTAATGTCCCAACTTCTGGCTCTTTTCTTGTGTGCGTACTCTCATGCACTCACATGTATGTGTACATGTACATGAAAGCCATAGGGCATTACTGAGTTTTAATCGTAATCCATTTTTATTTTATTTTATTTTATTTTTTAAACAGACAATCTCTCACTGATTTGGAACTTTCCAAAAAGGCTAGAGTGTCTGCCTGTCTCCTTCTCCAATGCTGGGATTCCAAGTGTGTGCATCATGCTTGGCTTTTTCTTTCTCTTTCGTCATGTATGGGTGTTTCATCTGTGAATGTCTGCATCATATGCATGCCTGGTGCACAGGAGCCCAGAAGAGGGTGTTGGATGCTCTGGGACTGGAGTTACCGGGTTCTGAGGCACCATGGGGATGCTGGGAATTTAACCCCTGGTCCTCTGGAACAATAAATAGTACTCTTAACTAACCACTGAGCCATCTCTCTAGCTAACATCCTCTGGCTGTTTAAAATACGGGTTCTTGGGGGTGGAATTCAGGTACTCATCTTTGCAAGACAAGTACTTTTTCTGGTGAAGTTGTCCCCAACCCCCATTGCCCTGCTCCTCTTTTTAAAAGGCAAGTTCTTACTCTCTAGCCTAGGCTGGTCTAGAACTTATTCTGCAGCTTGGGGCCAGCTTCCAATTTGCTGCAGTTTTTCCTGCTTTAGTTTCTGGTTGCTGGAGTTACAGACTTGAGCCAAAAAGACTTGGCAGAATAGAAGAAAAGAACCTAAAGCAACACTGACTAGAAGAACCTGTCCAGCCATGATCACTTATTGACAGTGCAGGAACCTGCCCACGAGAAGGGTGGGGATATTGGAACCCTCAACCCTAGGGTGTCCATTTGGTCAGCCTGGGATGAAAGTTTAGAGCCGGGCCATCCTCAAATTTTCAGTGTAGCCAAGGATGACCTGGAACTTCTATTCCTCCTGCCTATGCTTCCCAAGTGCTGAGATCACAGGCTGGCACCGTCTGCACTTATGGCTTATTTGTTATTATTATCATTATTGTTATTATTATTATTATTTTTCATGTAATATATTTTGATCATGACTTTTCCTCAACTCCTCCCAGATCCTCCCCACCTCTCCCTACCCAACTTGTTCTCTCTCCCTCAAACAAAATCAAAACAAAAAACCCACCAAACTAATATAAGTTAACAAAAAAAAATTAACACCCCTCTCCCCACACACACAAACAAAAGCTTCTGAAAGCACCTCACGTGATTTTGGATTGCAGCCAAGTTTGGGAACGCTTATCACAAGTGGCAGGATGCAGACCAAGTAGAGGTTAACAGAGGCGGATTTAGCTCTGATTGAAGACAGGGCTCTAAACTCAGTCCCAGAGTGGGAGTGAGGGACCAAGGGACATAGCGGGCTGGGTGCAGGCTTCAAAGCACTCAGCGTGAGGCTAGGGAACTCTTGGGGTAAAAGAGACACAGTCTAAACACTTTTATGCTGGTCAACCTACTAGAGCACCCCTTTCTAAGGATGTATTTCGACTGGTTGGAGTCTGCACTGCTGTGTGTAAAAGTAAAATCTAGGTTGGGGGAGGGGAGGGCAGACCTTCCATGACTCCAGGCTGGTATGCATTCCTTCCCTATCTATGGCTGTGCTCTGAGGGACAAGTGGAAGGATTCTGAAAACTGCATTCACTTCTAGAGGCTGCACCTAGTTTTCCATTTTCGTTTCTCTTGGCTGCCATTCATCCAGTGCAGGGCACTTGCCAAGCAATGAATGGGCACCTGTGCCGTGCTTAGGAAGTTGTGGCATTAGGATCTCTAAGCCAGGTCTGTGGACGGTATACCAAAGACAATGGTGACCAAGTCAGGTGAGGCCTTAGGTTCAGCTATGCTAAAAATGTTTACCTACTGTTAATGGCTACATTACCCTTAGCATTTTTATCTGCTACTGAAAGGTATGACCTACTAAGCAAAGGGTAACAGGTCTCCAATAAAGAGCAGCCTTTTAACTTGGAGTTAAGAATGAGAACAATTAGCAATTAAAACCTCAAAGATGGGGCTGGGGGCAGCTCAGTTGGTAAAGCACTTACCTTGCAAGCGGAGAGATTGCTGGGCAGTTTGCTCCTGTAGACTTAAGTTTGGAAGCGGCAGAGGGACTCCAGGGCAGTGTAGGCTCTGCCCTTGCTACATGGAATCTCGTCTACCTCCTTGGCAAATGGTAGAGAGGAGGTGTCTGGGAGATTTCTGGATCTCTCACCTCCTTGGAAATAGTAAAGTAAGAGTTCTAATTTGGAGACTTTTTCACATTTGTGACAATGTCCAGAAAAGGATAAACTGCCCCTTTGACCTGCCAGGCCAACTGTTTGTGTCTGTGTTGGAGGGTTTCTGATATTCTCTCCCTTCTGGGAAGTCAGTTCCTAGGCAGCCCCAAGTCACAAAATATGACTAGTTTCTCCTAGCTGTGGTATTCAGGAAGTTAGGGAGGGTTAAATGCCTGTTGGGTGGGTTTAACTAAGCTGGAAGGCCAGTAACCTTCCAGCTGTGGATTAGGTATGGGGGAAGAAAAAGCTTGAGCCCTTGGAGTAGCTGGGAGGCCTAACTGTTCTCTTCAGGAGGACCAGGGCAGGCTCTGAAGAGAGGTCTGCAGCGCTGTCAGGATGGGGTGCACCCATAGACTCAGGGTTCTCAATGCTAGGGAGGACAGCTTGGACTTATACCAGAGAAAGAATGTCACAAAGACTAGAGACATGCCCTATGGTTAGGAGGTGGGCAGAGGCCAGCTTATGTGGGGCTTAGGATGTTTAATGGTTGTCTTAGTCACTGTTCTATTGCTATGAACGGACCATGACCAAGGCAACTCTTATAAAAGAAAGGATTTAATTGGGGCTGGCTTACAGTTTCACTGGGTTAGTCCATGATCATCACAGTGTGAATCAGACAGGCTTGGCATTGGAGGAGGGGAGGGAGGAGAGAAGAAGAGGAAGAGGAAGAAGGGAAGGAGGGAAGGAGGAGACACTGGACCTGGTGTGGACTTTTGAAGCCTCCAAGCCCACCCCCAGTGACAGAATTCCTCCTAGACGGCCTCACCTTCTCCAACAAGGCTGCACTTCCTAATCTTCCACTCCCTGGTGACTAAGTATTCCAATATATGAGAGGGCCATTCTTATTCAAACCATGAGAATGGGAAACACCTAACAGATTTTAAACGCAAGAATCCAAGAGTCTGGGTGGGGGTTGGAAAACTGATAGAAGAGTTAAAATAGAAACTGGAGATTGTGTAAAATCTGGGGAGGAGGTGATGGCTGCTGGCCCTGGGGTGAGGGTGACCTCATCGACAGGACTGGCCATGTGAGGTGAAGGCCAGTTTGGGCAGCAAGAGGGAGGCCATGAGCCTCTGCTATAGGATGCTTTTGGGGTCTTAATATAACTCAGTTGAAAATCTATTCCCCAACTGTTTTCCACTTCTCTATTCTCTAGTATTTAACTTGTGTGTGTGTGTGCATGTGCGTGTGTGTCAGTCTCATGTAACCTAAATTGGATTTACCTGGGCAGAAGGATGACTTTGAGCTGATCTTGCTTCAGCCTTCAAAGTGCTAGAATTTGGGCCTGGTCAGTTCTGTTGGGCTGTCTTGTTTCTTGAACTGCTGGGGCTCAGATAGTCCTGCACATGCTAGGAAGTGCTCCAGCACAGGGACGTTCAACTGCCAGCTCAAGAGAATACAAAAAGACAGGGTTTCACTGTATTACCCAGGCTGCCTTAGAACTTGCAATCCTCCTGCCTCAGCCGCAGCCACGTGAGTGCTTGGGTGACAAGCTTGACTAGAGTTTTTTGAAAGGCTGGGTAGTATTTTAATGACATATATCTATACTATAGCTCATTTGACGTATTCTTATCCCCTGCCCCCTTTCAGGTTGACCAGTATCTCTACCACATGCGTCTCTCAGATGAGACCCTTCTGGAGATTTCTAGGCGTTTCCGGAAGGAGATGGAGAAAGGGCTGGGAGCTACCACGCACCCTACGGCAGCTGTGAAAATGCTGCCCACCTTCGTGAGGTCAACTCCAGATGGGACAGGTACTGTGTGTGTGTGTGTGGGAGAGAGTGCATGTATGTGTGAGTGTGTGTGTGTGTGTGTGTGTGTGTGTGTGTGTGTGTGTGTGTGAGAGAGAGAGAGAGAGAGAGGGAGAGAGGGAGAGAGGGAGAGACGGGGGGTGGGGGGCTCCAAGGATCCCTGGACTTTGTTCAGGGACCTAGATCTAATTTCAGTCAAGGCCTCTTGTAAGCTTTAGTCCTTAGTCAGCCCCAGCTGATGCAAATACTGGGAGATGAATGGAAGGCTATGGGATGGGATGGCCCTCTGACCACTTGGACAGCCAGAGTCAAAACTCTTTGTCAGTCAACCCTCCCTGTGGACTGCTGACAGCCATTTGCTTTCTGCTCATGTGCTGATTAGAGCTTCTTGGCTCAGTTTGGGTTTCCCAGTCTCACATAGATAGTACACGGTGGTGGTTGACTGTGACAACCATGGTTGATGGGCACATTCTGTAGGCATATTGATCAGTGCCATTCAGCGGGTTTCGATTGTTTCATGAGCTCCATTAAAAAGTCCTATAAGTTAAAGAAAACTGGAAAGAATGTGAAGAGACATTGTATTTATTCCAGTAATACTTCTTTAAAATATTTGTTTTATTTTTATGTGTATGAGTGTTTTGCCTGCATGTATATCTGTGTACCACATAGGTGTCAGCCTGAAGAGGCTAGCAGGCACCGGAACCCCTGGAACAGATGATTGTGAGCCACCATGTGGTTGCTGGGAATTGAATCCAGGTCCTCTGGAAGAACAGCCATTGCTTTTCCCTGCTGAGCCATCTCCCTGGTCCCTAAGACTAAATAAAGCAAGAAACTGTTGGTTGAGTTTTATCTCCTATTCAGATAATCTCTATTATGATGCCACCAAGCAAAAGATTAACATTGGTAAGAGTGTAATTTGACTTTTGGGGGAAGACAAACTTCCAGCCTACCAGGTGCCCAAATTGCAGACAGCTGTAATGTCTCCTCCTCTGCAGCGTTTGCTAGTGTTTGTATAGCCCTTGGGAGGGGCCTTTTGAATTTGTGGCTTCCTAGTCTTCCTAAGTGAGGACTAAATCCCAGAAAGCCTTTCATGTGGGCCTGAAATGAGGCTCTTCCTTTCGTTGATATGATGGAGATGATGGAAGTTCTGAGGGCATGAACAGAATCTCTGTACCCATGTTAGTTCATCAGCACAGGCTGAGTACCTGGGAGACACCTTCAAGGCCTAGGGGTCTGGGGTGGGGGATTTGATGGACCAGGAAGAGCGAGTGCCAGGAGGTTGAACCTGCACAGTGACTTTGGCAGCATCCCTGGAGCTAGAGGTGGGACCCAGCGTTGGCAGGTCCTGTTTATTTGCCACAGTGACAGTCATGTTCCAGACTGGCATTCGTGGGGTCCACAAAAGTGGGGGTGTTAGTGTGGGGTCTTTATCTGGGAAGGAGGGTCGAGCTCTCAGGCCAGCGGAAGATTCAAGAAGCAGACTCTGAGAACCTGAGGGAGGGGCTGAGCAGCCAGCCAGGGACTGTGGAAGGCCGATCTGTGTTGAAACCTGACCTTGGATCTCTGTGTGTCCTTGAGGAACACCTTTTGAGAGTCTCTGGGATCTGGTTTAACAAGACTTTGTACAGTTCCTAAAATAAGAATATTTGTTGAAGCCTTGTGACCTGCTTGAGTCCAGCACTGAGCATGTGTCCTTGTTCAGAGTCGCTGAATGTGAGTTCCCAGACCTTCAAAGAGTCCCCTGAGGTGGGGAGAGGGGCCCGTGTGTTCTACTGTGCCCTCTAGATTGGCTCGTTCACCATTCCTCAGTCTCATTCTGCCTGGAAGTCAGGCCACATCTGTTTCAGTGTGATATTCTGATAAATGTATCAACTTCTGAAGGGCAGCCTGTATCCCACTAAGTAAGCGCCTAAAATGTTGAAGTACACACTGTGATCTGGGGCTTATCCTGAGCACCTACCTGTGACAGTGAAGTTTAAAAGATTTATTTGTGATTTTATGTGTGAGTATTTTTGCTCGCATGTCTGTATGCCATGTGTCTGCTAGGATCCCTGAGAGGTCAGAAGAGGGCACTGGGTCCCCTTGAACTGGAGTTACAGACTGTGAGCCACCAGGTGGGGACTGAGGCTCAAACCTGGGTCCTCTCCAGGGCAGTAAGTGCTCATAATTGCTGAGCCGCCTCTCTGGCTCCATTTACTTAAACAAAACTTCTGAGGTATGTGTTTACGTTTATTTTCTTGTGTGTGTTTGTGTGCACCTAAATGAGCGTGGAGGCCAACTTGCTGGCGTTGCACCCTCCCTCTACCACGTGGGTCCTGGGGGATGGAACTCAGCTTGTCAGGCATGGCAGCAAGTACCTTTTCCTCAGACTCATCTCACCAGCCCCTAAAAGAATTTTATCCTCCTTTTTTAGAATACAAGGCGTGGAGGGTCAAATAATTTGCCCAGGTTCACACATCTGATGACAGGCTGAGCCAGGAGTCAAACGTGAACATGTCACAGTTACCTGGTGTGTGTAGCTCTGGGTGGTATAGGTTGTGTGACAGACAAGTGACAAAGTGATATATATGACACTTCAACTCCTTCTAAGTTCCACTATTCCTACCAGTGTTTACAATGGCACCATATTGGAAACATATCTTTGCCTGAAGGAGTACTGTACTAAATAGCCCCTTACATAAATGAACACTGTGTAAGTACAGATCTCACAACATGAGTTGTGAGAAGACACAACCCCCTAAGTCACTGGCTACAAATGAAACTCAAAGCATCCTTGCACTAGGTATGGCCACTGAAACAGAAACTAGACTGTGTGTACCAGACAACAGACAGCTCTGTGCTAAAGCCCTCTCAGGCTCTCAATGGTAGCTACTCTACAGAAAAAGAGAGTCAATTGACAGAGAACAGTTTCCTAGCAAGCAGGTGGCGAGACTTCACCTCGGCTGGTCCGAACCAAGGCCCAGCCCCGAAGCACACCACCAACGGCATGTTTTATTTTCCGTGTACCTCCCACGCGCCTAGCACAATGCCTTCATTCTTCTGGGAACTCCGATTCAGCTTGATCCACAAAGTCCTCTCCTAGGTTCAGCGATCTGTGAGGCTGTGGTGTGCCAAGCTGTGGCCTGCCTTTGAAGAGTGAGAATTGTCCTCAGGGAGATAAAGCTTACGCAGATGAGACAATTGGAGAGTGATCCTGGGCCATATAATAGAAGCGTGAGGTGCGATAAAGGGAGACGGGCTCTGTGATAGGTTGTGTGCAAGCTGCCCCTTATCTTGGTTGCTGTGTATTATACTAACCTCCATGTGGCTGAGGCCAAGTCCACAGCAGTCAGTACACAAACAAGTTAATAAGGGGGTTTATGATGTGCTGACGATCTAAGCAAAGATTGCACTGATAGTCTCTTATAGTGGGGGGCATTTACGTGTGTTGGGTCAAACACCTGATTGTTGTTGTATCGATTTTTTTTAAGATAGGGTCTCACACATAGCTCATGCAGTCCCCAGAGGCCACTGGCAATAAATAAGGACATGTATGGGTGGGTCCCTTTTTAGGGGCATAGAATTGTTATAGGGCCAGTTCGGAAACTGAACGTAGCAATCTACTTGTGTGTTAGTGAGGGACCTGGAAGTACATGGCCATTTGCTGTTCCTGGCGTTGTGTGGGCAGAAGGTCTGGGAGTTCTGTGAGTCAACCCAATGCAATCCACATGTCTAGTTTAGCTAAGCTTAAGATTTCCCCAGCGTCACCACTGAAAGTCCCATTACCCCTCTACACTGAGTAATCCAATGCAGGAGGATGACCTTCTTATCTGGCCCTTGAACCCAGCCCCTACTGCTGCTTGGCTGGGCTGTCGTGCAATGCTCGTCCTCTCCTTTCCCTCCAGGTTACTCACATACAAGCCTTTCGAAGACACAATCTTATCTGCTTGGGAACCAGACAGTTCCCAAGGACAGCTTTGACAATGATAACCCGCTAGGTACCTGTAGCCCCATTTCATCAGCTCTGTACTGTAGCTGACTTCAACATGACATATTTTGGCAGCTACAAATTGGTGTCATATAGTTATGCCAGATCGACATGCTGACACCTAACTACACCGTGAACGTCCATGGATGCTGACCTGTCTCCCTCTAGAAGATTCACACTAACTCCTGTTGCCTGTACTTGAAAGGTATTCTTGTAGGAGCACAAATATACCATTCCCTTTCCTCCCGGGTCAGTCTGTGGCCGGATCGCAATCAGAACAACTGTGGCCGTTTTAGGGACTGTCTTCCATTCTCACTGCTGAAGCAACTGATGGCAGGGATGTACCTGATTCACAGATTCATGATGGATTTAGTTTTTTCTTTCTAAATTTCCTTTTTGTGTGTTTATTTTTTTAAGGCTGAGTAGCTCTGGTTGGCCTGGAATGTGCTATGTAGATCAGGCTGCCTCTGCCTCCCAAGTGCTGGGATTAAAGGCGTGCGCCACCACTGCCCGGCTAATGTAACTGAATCTTACGGTGCAGAATGAGAAGAAGTCAAACTAGAGGTGAGGGCACAGGAGGTGAGCTATTATTTAGCCTTCCACTAGCCCTTGCTCCAGATAGACCTTGTCACCTTTAAGCTTGCCTAGAGCCATGAGAACTCTGTGGGATGCCCCTTGTTTAGAAGGGCTTCCCAGAAGCCATCATTTGTAAGTCATCTGTTTAATTATCTACTGTTGGCTTAGGAGCCATGCTCCAGCCCCAACCCTGACCCAGGAGAACACTTCCATTCCATTTATTTCTCAACATACTTACCTCAGAAGAATGGGCAAGGCAGCTTTGAAATACAAGGCCAATCACCTTTTTATTGTAAGACATTGGTAAGAGGGCTGGCCCAGCCTACTGCACCGAGCTCCTGATGGGAGGAGCAGGTGGCGATCTATTTTAATTAGTGGCAAGTACCTAATGGTTGAAAATAGAACCTGCTGGAACATTCAACTGGCCCCTGTCCCTCAACCTTAAAACCAAAGAGAACAAAGCGTGAGCGCACATGTGTACACACACACACACACACACACACACAAATCAAAACAACGCAGCTGTCACCAGGTACCAGATCACCTCACGGAAGCTTTTAAACAACGCAGGAGTGATGAATTACCGGTGTCGTGTTACCTCAGGTGACATGGACTACCATATTTAGATGGCGGACTGCCACTTAGTGCCCAGTCTTTCCCTGTGACAGGTGAGTTCCCCGGAGAAGTTGGAACTCTTTATCTCACTGACCTTATGTATCTGATAAGAGTCAAACTGAAAGTGGGCTGCTGGGTGTGTGGGATGGGAAGTGAGTCTGTAAATACACGGCTGGAGCCAGCAGCTTCACCCTTTCCTGTCGGGCGATTTGATGAAGGGTGCCATCACCCTGTCCCTCTGCCACCAGTATCTGAGCTGTGGACAGAAATGTTTTCTGATTTATTTTGTATGTATTACTTCATGTGTATGGGTGTTTTTAAATGAAGAGCATCTTTCTTAGAGAGGCCTGAAGTGTCCTGTAAGGTGGGTACAGAGGCTTGGTATAGTTACAAGAGAGTGACAGTTTACTCTGTGTCTATGTGCACAGCCTACATCAGCAGGCTTCAGCAGGCTTTACTGTGGAGAGGGCTTGCCATTCTCTACCATCTCATGCCTTCGTCCATCCCTCCACTCAGTATGGAAGATCTAGTTCCCAAGCGATGAGCTGGGGTTCCTGGTACAAATGAGGTTGTCTTTGCTCTTCTTTTTCACTACTCTGTGGTTTCCAGGAATGGGAGTCTCCATGAGGAAGGCACAGGCTTTGGAGTCAGAAGCCCTGGCATCAAACCCTAGCTCTCTCTCTCTCTCACCCCTTTTTGACCTTAACCAAATGACTCAACTTTAGAGGGATCATTTCCTGACACCCAGCCCAGCTTGGGGTGCTGTCGCCTCCAGGTTTTACACTCTTGGCATTGTAAGTGAAGAATTCCCCCTTTGAGGGTTTACAACTTCCCAGTGCTTACTTATTACTCAACATAGAAAACTCCTTTGGCTCAGCTCTGGATCCGAGTCTTTGCTGTGACCGAAGGCACTTGACACTACTCCATCATAAGTTAAAGTTTTTATTACATTTATTTGTTTGGGGTGTGTGTGTGTGTGTGTGTGTGTGTGTGTGTAAGAGAGAGAGAGAGAGAGAGAGAGAGAGAGAGAGAGAGAGAGAGAGAGAGAGAGATGGAGTGATGGAGTGATGGAGTGATGGAGTTCCGAGGAAAACTTGCAAGAGTGTGTTTCCTTCTATCACGTGGGTTCCAGGAATCAGGCTCAGGGTGACCGACAGGGTGGCAGTCACCTTTACTCAGTAAGCTAACTCATCAGCTCTCATATTTTATTTTTTAAAAAGCAAAAGTTAGGATCCAGTGATAACAGCACAGTTAACAGTATTAAAAAGTCATGAGATCTTATAAAGCTCTTAGAGTTGCCAGTCAAATGTCTTATTTGATGAGTGAACCGTTAGTGAACAGATTCGGCATGAGGTGTTAAGTTGCCTCAGATACCAACTGTGGTTACTTAGAGGAGCAGTCTCTGTGAGCCTACTGGGTTCTTTATCTGTAGTTTTTGATATCTTTTTTTTTAAAGTGTATTTTATTGTGTATTATTTCAAATTTTATTTTATTATTGTCTTTTTATTTTGAGGTAGGGTCTCTCTGTAACTGACTGCCCTAGAATTCACCATTTAGACCAGGCTGACCTCAAACTCAGATCTGCCTGCCTCTGCCTTCCAATTTAAGGCATGTGTCACTAAACTCAGCCTAAATTTTATTTTCTCTCATTTGTATGTATGCCTGCTTGTGTGCATGTACACCATGTAAATGCAGTACCCATGGGTACTAGAAGAGGGTGTCTGATCCTTAGAGCTGGAGTTTTAGGTGGTGGGGAGCAGCCCAATGTGGGTGCTGGGAACACACCTCATTTTCTGGAAGAATAGTGCTCTGTCTTAACCCCCAAGACGTCTCTTCAACCCTGCTTGTATGATTTCTTAAGAAATATCCTTCTCCTCCATTGGACTGAAACTCAGTATGTAGGTGAGACTGACTCCGGTCTTGACCCCTAACCAGTGGGATTACAGGAGCATCACCGCGCTGGGCTAAGAAGCCTGCTCTTGGTGTATTTCCTTGCATCAGAACCTTTCTCCTGCCCTGCCCACAGATGCTTTTGCCCTTCACGCTCACAGTCTGTCACATGCTATTCTGGACACATGGATTCTGGAATGTCTTGGAAGGAGCCCAGTGGAGCTAGTAGCATGTAGATTCAGAGTGGCCGACAAGAGTTAGGAGAAGACCTTTCAGACCAAGGAACGATGACAATGAAGGGCGACAAGGACAGTGGCACCTTACTGTCTCTGTTATATGTGTTAGTCATACATGTGCAACCTAGTCTGTATTCCATCAAAACCTCACGAGTGCTGTAGCAAGTCAGCACTATAAGCTGGGCGTTCTGCAGGTGAGGTGGCATGCCTAGGGAACCTATTGAGGTGCCCAGACCACTGCCAAGCCAGAATTCATGAGTCCTGACCACCATGTGTAATGTCTGCCCTGTAACCCTTCCCTTCCCCTCCCTCTGAGGGGAGTGGTCATACCCAATAGAGAGATTGTCCTAGAAGGATCCCTCCCTTGCCCTGTGGGGTCATCATAGGATTTCTGTAGTCACTTTCTCATTTTCTGAACTCAGAGGATCAGTCCTTGGTTGTGAGTGTGTGTGGGAAACGTGCTGAGGAGAGAGGTATGTTCTGAAGGAGTGGTGAGCGCCCCCCCAGGTCCTACCAGCACTCTTATTATTTATAGTACCCTTTGGTCCACCAGAAAATACAGCCGAATCACATTCCTGATGGAGCCATGCTGGGCTGAGTCCAGCTGGGCTGGTCTTGGATGATAACCAACCAGAGGCAGTGCCGGCCACCTCCGTCCCTCATGGTCACTGATTCAGCGGATCGTGTGTGTCCCGGGCCTCAAAGTGCTGACGAGGCAGCTCTCCCTTAATTTTCTCTTTCATCCCCCTGACAACCACCACATAGCGTTTCCTAGAATCTGGCTGAGGCCCCATGGCCAGTGGAGGTTCGGTACTCGAGTGTCTAGAAAAGTCATCTGAGGCCATGGAGAGGGGCTGGACAGTGTCCCTGAGTCAAGGCTGGTGTGTTGCTGTAGCAAGCCTTTAGTGAACAAGCATGTGGAGTGAGTGAGTAGTGATGATTCCTTCAGAAGCTCAGTAGGGAGTGGAAAATTTGTATCTGCAAGAGGAATGCTAAGTCACCTGGTCTGATTCCAGTGGCTTTTCCTGGAAAGTTATCTCTTGTCTCCCTTGCTGTTTGGGAGACTGGTCTGAATAGGTGTGAGACAGTGTCTGCCATGAGCCCAGTGCTTCCTGTGTCTTAAGTTCTTGCTATAATTCTGGGCGATTCGAGAACATTACTCAATTCTCTCATGGCAGTCCTGGGAAGTATGATGCTCCTATTTAAAGAGAACAGAGGTCAAACCAAACTCTATGTGCCTGAGGTAAAAGAGGCTCTAGGCTAAAAAGTAGCCAGGCAAGATTCTCATATACTTAACGTGGGTTTCAGATGAACGTTATTTAAACTAGCACTGCACCTCATCAAGTATGTGGGGGGTGAGTCCTGAGGAACCTCACTCAGTTGGTTGATGCCTACCCCAAATTCCTGCTATGCATTTAAGAGACCATGGACACTATATTCAGGGAGCTCATAAGAAGTGGTCGTTGGGGGTGGGAGTGGGGCTGGGTGCGCAGGGGAGCCCAGGAGACCTTGGGCACATATGAAATTCTTTAGTTTATTTAGTCAGAACATGGCTTTGACCCTCCCAACCAGACAAGAGGCTCAGCATTGACCAGCACACTAATGAGTCCCCTCTCCGCTACCCAGAAATGAACTCTATCCTCTAAGAGAAGGTGAAGAGGGTAGAGGGTGGGTAGGAGAGGCCGCGGTGGGGTGAGTGCTTTCTCTTCTGGCTCCTGAAGCCTGCCATCCTGGCCTTCCCATGGGCCTCGGTGTCCTCAGCACTTGCTTTCATTCTGTGATTGCAGTTCTGTGACTCCCCACAGCCAGCTGTGTTATGACGAGCCTCTAGGTGCTTCCAGTCCCATGCCTAGTTTCCTGGTAGGTTAAAGCCTACAGGCCAATCTGATTGGTGTGTTTGCTCACTGGAGTTTCTTCTTCCCAGATAACTCAGTTTAAATCATTGACAAGCTAAGGAGGACACCTGAATGATGAAAGTGTCTCATTATTCATGTGAATTACAAAGTAATAAAAATATCTTATCATTGAGGAAACCAGACATTAAGCTGGGTGTGATGGGACGTGCCTGTAATCCTAGGACTCTGGAGGCAAGCCTGGGTTACACTGAGAGACCGTGTGTGTTGTGTGTTGTGTGTGTGTGTGAGAGAGAGAGACAGAGAGACAGACAGACAGACAGACAGAAAGAGAACCAACCAAATGTATCCAGAAAAAATGAACCAATTGCCCACCCTCACCATTGTGTGACTGGTACTGAAGTCTTAACTGTTTTCCATGAGGCAGTTTGATCTTGTCTTTCTCCAAATTGACAGTGGCCCTCCTTTGTCTGTTTACAGAACATGGAGAGTTCCTGGCTCTGGACCTTGGAGGAACTAACTTCCGTGTGCTCCGAGTGAGAGTGACAGACAATGGGCTCCAGAGGGTGGAGATGGAGAACCAGATCTACGCCATCCCTGAGGACATCATGCGAGGCAGTGGAACCCAGGTACAGACTTCCTGTTGTAGCCACTGAGCTACCAATGCCTGTGGGACACTCTGCATCTTCTCCCACCACGGAAGGACAGTCACTAAGACATCCTGGATACTGTTCCAGCTGTAAGGTTTCCTATGGTGGGAGTCCTGACTATTCCTGCCTTAATTTATGCTCAGAGGGCACTTGGCAATAAAAGAATTTTACATTCACATTGGATGGTTGGAAGAGGTGGGACTCCAACAGCCTGATTGCCCTTTTCCCACCAAACTCCTGGAAAAAGGAGTTTCGTGAGCTGAACAAGCAAAGGAGATATCAGATCCTTTGCTTGTCTTTGGACGTGGCCCTGAGGGTCAGCTTGCCTCCTTTGGAGGCTGGATATCTGGGATTGTGGGCATTTTCTTTCTCCTGAAGGTGTCACATGGTCATTATGTGGTGTCAAGAACACTGTGGTGGCACAATGGCGGAATGTTTGCTTAAAAGATTGGGTTCTGTTTGGGGGCAATCTCGCTGTATGATTCTGGGCCAATGGGTATGAGCCAGCAGTACCCCAGTCTGTTTGTAGAGAGGGATGGTAGGGTGCTCTGTTAGGTCATGGGCTGAGAGAGGGGAGTTGTGGGAACTGCAACAACTGGCAGGCTCGCCGGGGCCTGCTGGTCTGCATGAGCTTGCCTGCTCTTCAGATTTTCTTCCTGCTCTGTACTGTATGTACTGCAATGGTGGTGTCACCCTCGTGAGGAATGTGGTAGCCTTTTCTCCATGCTGCTTCTGTCTCATTCTGGGCCCCGCTCTCAGATGACAAATATTTGAGAACCAAATAAGACAATGCCAAAAAGCACTCTAGAAGTTAGGCTGTGGTTTTGAAAAGGACTTGTGATGTCTGAGTAATGTGCCGGATGAACCTCCCATCTCCATAGACCTGTAACACAGGAAGGGCCCAGACACCCCTGCAGCTTTCCCTTCAGAGCCTGGCCAGGGCTTGGGACTTGAGTTCACATTTGCAGTGACATTAGCAGTGTGTCTGTCAACCTAGAAAAAGATTCTGTTTCTTTTTCAAACATTTAGGAGCCCCCCCCCCCCAAAAAAAAAGTTAAAATTTACCTTGAAATCTCTCAGACTGTCAGAGCCAGGTACACATCTGTAATCCTAGCATTTGAGAACCTGAGTCTGGAGGACTGAGAGTTCAAGGCCAGCCTAGCTATATATAGTGTTACCTTGTTTCCAAATGAAACTCAAATCTACGAAAATAATTAAAATATAACACCTAAAAATAAAAACATCTCAAACCACCAAGTTAGAAAGATTAAAGACTATTCTTTTTTTTTTTTTTTTTTTTTTTTAGTTACATTTAGTGTGTGTGTGTGTGTGTAGATTCTGGAGTTTACACACAGGTGGTCAGTCTTGGTGCTAAGTGTCATCTCATCAGCCCAGTTCAAGTATTTTAATGAAAGAGGGAAAGAAATAGATTTTTTAAATGCAATTTTATTAGATCACAGGCTAAGTCATCAAGCCTCAAACTTGCAAAGGTCTTTAAAGAGCTGTGAGCAAGGGTGAAATCTATCTTCTGGTCTGGTCACTTGATGTCTGTCTCAGAGAACTTGGTACCCCTTCCTTCTCAGCCTCCTGATGCAGGCCCTGGCCCTGGCACACCCTACTGAGGTTTTTCAGGTGTATCTCAGGACAAGAGGAGTGAGCAGATCCCCCTGTCAAGAAGGAAAAGGAAATGTTTGGAGCACAGAGCTAACAGGCTTATGCCCTTTGAGCCCTTTTATGGCAGGAAGGTGTTGACTTCTCTAGCATCTCATCCCTGGTCTTCAGATAGCAGGAAGAGAAGGTTGGTCCTCCAGTTCAGGGGAGCAATTGTCTCCTCTTTTCCTTCTAGAAAGCATGTAGGTTTTTGATCTTGCCGCTTACTCAGACCTTTTTGTAATGGACTTGCCCTGTGTGAAGCCACGAGTCACATGAAGCATGGCAAACTTAAAATGTGACTGACCAGCTGAATTTAGTTTGACTTGATATCAGGGTCTCAAGAGGTAGCCTCAGCTGGCCCCCAGTTCTCCATTTTTCTGTCTCAGCCTCCTGAATACAGGGACTTTTTTTCTTGCCTTCTGTGGGGACGGCTGCTGGGGAAGGAACAGAGGTCAGGGCTGAGGACTGGGAAGATATCTTGCTTCCCACCCCAGATAAAGATCCCCCAATTCCCATGACTGCTTGATGTTTATGCGACTTGTTTTCTTTGGGTAAAGATACTCACCCTAAAGGCTGTAGAGATACAACTCAGTGGTAGAGACCTCACATACCACGTGTAAAGCCTTGGGTTCAATCTTCAGTACTGGAGAAAAAAGGAAAAAAAAAAGGAAACCTAACATTGGGAATCGTGTGCTATGAGTTGTCTGATGTGCCCATATTTGTTTCAGCATGAGCAGAGGTTGCTGCTCTCTCCAGAAGCCCCATTTGTATATTAAAACTCTGACTAGCTCAAGGGTAGGTAGCCACTAACACCAGCCCCCCCCCCCCCCCCATGGTGACAGCTCTGTCCTGTCTTGCCTTGAACTGGAGGTTCAAAGTTCAGCATCAACTGTGGGTAACCTTGCTTGGCACCAGACAGATGGACAGGATCCACGTGGGAGCTCGGCGAGCGCGCTGCCTCCTCCTAGATTAGGCTGCCTTCCTTCCTGACTCCACCACCTGCTCATGGCCCCAGACGTCAGGGAGCCAGTGGGCCTGTTAACCCCATCCTTTATTGCTGAGATCTGCTTCAGGATTCCAGAGAAGACTTGTTAAGAGATTGCTAGGTCTCCTTGAGGGGCTTGTGAAGGCTTCAGAACAGCATGGAGCAGTTGGGCTTTCTCTCTAAGAATTAAACTCAGGTTGCACGCTTAGCACCAAATGCCAACCCTCTGAGCCCTTTGCTCCTTTCTGAGAAGGATCACACTTGTCTTTCATTCCTCTGCTCCTTCCTTGGCGATTCCATTTTGCCACTTGGCCCTCTTTCCTTGGACTTTGTTTACTCTCTTCAGCCTCCAGAGTAAGTATAGCTTACTCTCTATACCACATGGCTGCCTTCTGTCTCTCAACATCTGGAGAGCTAAGCTTCTCTTTGAGGGTGTGGAGTAGGTGAAGGAGAGAAACTGCTCGGTTGTGGCCTCTGGCTTAACTGAAAGCCTGAGTTATCAGAACACACCTCTGCATGCTGAGGTGGCTGTGTGGGTCCTGCAGCTGTGTGGGTCCCTGTCTTTCATTTTGAAACTGGAAATCAAAAATAAGAGACTGCGGAGATGACTTGCTAGTTAAAGGCAATTGCTGTTTTATTAGAGGACAAGAGTTCAGATCCCAGGACCTAGATCAAGCAGCTCACAACACTGGAGAACTAGCAACTCCAATTCTCCATGGGCAAGAGTGTGACCTCACATGCAGACATATGGGTGCACACACACATACACACACACTAAAAAAAAAAAAAAGAATAAGATAAACAACAAACCAAAAAATAATATCCTTGAATTGCCTTCAGGGAATTTCTTCTTTTACAGAGGTAAAATAAAAAGGTTGCTTATTTTGGTTGAGTTGGTTCATTGAGCGCCGAGGGAATGAGTCCCATCACTCCCCGTCAAGAGTCAGGGGAGCCAAAGATCTCCTTGGGCATGAGACAGGCATTCTATTCTGGGAGGAAAAGCTGGACTAACATGAAGGCCAGCAGAGGCTGCTCTGTTCTCTGATGTATGTGGACTTTGTGATAACCACGGCGTCCTCTGACTTATTGGGGTTCTTTTGACCAAGATTAATTTAAAAGGCTTACATGGAAGATTCCATCTAACGAGCACTCTGATTAGCGTTAAGCCTTTGTACACATTGCGTGACTGAGTCCAGATGTCGTTTTGAGTGACAGTCCAGATGTCATTTCCTTTTCACAGGAGAGCAAATGATGACATAAGTTCTACTTGCTCGTTTTTGTGTGTTACTTGTTGCTGTAACAGAAGTAACATTAGGAAGGGGGCCTTTACTTTGGCTTACAGCTGGAGGATGTAGTCTGTCATGGTAGGAAGAGAGCATGGCAGCAGGAGCCTGAGGTGCTGGTCACAGTTATGTCCACAGTTGGGAAGCAGAGAGATAGATAGGTGCTCAGCTAACTCCTTTTTAATCAATTCAGAGCTCTAGCCTGTGGAAGGCTGCCTCCCACATTTGGGGAAATCTCCCCACTTCCACGAAGCTAATCTAGAAACTCCCACACAGGCGTGCTTAGAGGTTTGTCTTCTAGGTCATGTTAGATTCTGTCAAGTTGGCAATTGATAGAAACCATCACCCCGAGTCTATCCCCTGTCACCCTGCCTCCCCGCTCACCTTCCTGCTTGTGTCCTTAGCTGTTTGACCACATTGCCGAATGCCTGGCCAACTTCATGGACAAGCTACAAATCAAAGAGAAGAAGCTCCCACTGGGTTTCACCTTCTCTTTCCCCTGCCACCAGACGAAACTGGATGAGGTATGACCGGCTGAGATGTTTCTCGGAAGGGGACTCCTGAGCCACCTGCAGCTGCAGTGGCAGTGGCGATGAGGAGTTTTGCATATGAGCTTTCAGTACTGAGACTTATGTCCTTCTGGGAAGCTGTGTGTATGTGTTATGTGTAGGTGTAGAGGGTGGCGGTGAAGGTTATGTGTAGGTGTAGAGGGTGGCGGTGAAATAGGAGAGGCAGTGATGTCCTGCCCCTCCCCCAGGCAGTGCTGTTCTATCCCCCTCCCCCACATACTTTGTGGTATCCTGTTCACATTAGCAGGAGTGAGAAATTAAGATCGCCTTTGATCTAAAGTGCTATGAGAAAGCCCCGTGGGTGAAAGGAAGATACCCAAGAATGGGGATGTGCTCATTGGCAGAGTGCTTGCATAGCACACACTGAGCCTTGGGTGCCATCCCCGATACAGCATAAACTGGCCACGGTAGTGCCTACTGAAATCCCAGCCCTCAGGAGGATCAGAAATACAAGGCTATACTATTTACCGCTTCTTAACCGTGACTTTAGGCCTGAGGTAGAGGGCTCTGCTGAGGACTTGGGAGGTTGCTGTTGCAGTGGTGGAAAATAATTATATATATATATTTGGCCCTCGTCTAGAGTTTCTTGGTCTCATGGACTAAGGGGTTCAAGTCCAGTGGTGTGGAAGGCAGAGATGTGGTGGATCTGATCCGGAAGGCTATCCAGCGCAGAGGGGTGAGTAACGGGTGGGAGCTCGGGGTCCACAGGCTGTCCTCACTGTCAAGTAGGAATGTTGGCATGATTGACATGAGCGGGGAATGGAGCAGGAGATGGCTCCTTGCTGTTGTCTGGACAACGGTCCTTATTGGTAAAGACAAATGGAGAATAGGTGGATGGGGAGTCGGGGGTGATCCCTACCTCTATCCATGTGTGGCCATGGGTTGGGTTAGCAGCATACTTTCATGGTGTATCTCGCTCTTTCTCCATCTTCACACCCGTCTTCCCCTTGTGATGATGAAGGCCCTTTGATCTCTTGCAGGACTTTGACATTGACATTGTGGCCGTGGTGAATGACACAGTTGGGACCATGATGACTTGTGGTTATGATGATCAGAACTGCGAGATTGGTCTCATTGTGGGTGAGTGAGTGAGATCCTGGTGTGAGGGCCAGCATTGTACGAACTAGTCATTAGCTTGGGTGTTTCCTGCTATGCAAAGATAGTGATGCAGCTACTTTAGGCCAAGCCAGGACTTCCGGAGTTAAGCAGTGTACAGGAGAGAGGCCTGGCCTGTGTGTTGTGTTTTCCCAGGGGGCTGCCGTGAGGAATCTCAGCCCCTAGGCAGACTTCTACAAGCAATGAAGAGGGAGGTGGGTAAGACAATAGCACATGTAGCCACTGAATGGTTCCTTCCTTTGACCAGGTACTGGCAGCAACGCCTGCTACATGGAGGAGATGCGTCACATTGACATGGTGGAGGGTGACGAGGGACGGATGTGCATCAACATGGAGTGGGGAGCCTTCGGGGACGACGGTACACTCAATGACATCCGAACTGAGTTTGACCGAGAGATCGACATGGGCTCACTGAACCCTGGGAAGCAGCTGTAAGTGGCATCTTTCTGTGGGTGGGTGAGTGGGTAGGGTGTGGAGCTGAGGTGGGGACTGCCACAGCAAGGGCTTGTTTCCACGCTTCCTTTGCGTTATCCACAAAGGGTTGTGGAGGCACACTAGTTTCGGGAATGGTCGTGATCATAAGACTGCAAAGGGGCTGAAAGCAGAGACAAGAATCGGATAAACCGCACTGCCCTTCAGGATGGTCACCGTTTTGCTTGGGTTCTTCCTAATACAGAGTCTTGGTCAGCAGCTCTCTGTGTAGCCCTGGATGTTCTGGAACTCACTCTGTAGACCAAACTGGCCTCAAACTCAGAGAGATCTGCTGCCTCTGCCTCCCAAATACTGGGATTAAAGGTATGTGCCACCACTGCCTGGCAAGATGAGGCTCTTAAAGAAAGGCACCATTTTGTGGCCTTCGGCCCATCACTGCTTGGATACCAAGACTGCAGCAGCTGGTTTTATTTGATGATGGGAATTGAACCTGGGCAAACACTACCAACTGAGCTACAAACCTGGCCTTTATTTGTTTTCTTTGTTTTGTTTGAGACAAGGTTTCACTGTTTGGTTTCTGGTGGCCTGGAGCTGACTATGTAGATGAAAGCTGGATTCAAACTCACAGAGACCCACCTGCCTCTGCTTCTTAACTGTTAGGATTAAAGATATGCTGCCCTGTATTGACTTTTTAAAAAATTGTCATTTATTCAGAGTCCCATGGCTTGTCTTCATTCACACTAGCCCAGTTATGACCCAGGGACAGTTAGTTGGAGGCAAAAGCTAAGCATTTTGCATCCTGAATCTTACACACACCAGTCTTATTTTTGTTACTTTTGATTCTTTTTTAAGACTTTGTATTTCTTTTCATCTCTTTAAATTAGATTTATTCATTTCATTTTATGTGTATTTTGCCTGCATGTATGCATGTGTCTGCATGTATGCATGTTGTACCACATGTGTATTTGGTGACTGGAGATCCGAAGAGGGCATTGGATCCCCTGGAACTAGAGGCACACATAATTATGAACCAGCATGTGGGTGCTGACCATCAGATCTGGGTTCTTTGCAAGAGCAGCCAGTGCTGAGCCCTCTCTCCGACCGACCCTCCTTTTGACTCTTCTTACACAACCTTACTTTCTCGAATTTGCTAAACTTCTCTTGAAACAGGATTGGTGGCTGCTGCAAGGGCTGACAACAGTTGCAAAACCATTTTTGAGCAACATACCATTTATTTCTGTGGTCCTCTTGGTGCTGTGAATGTTTTAGAAAAATTTAGTTCTGATCTCTCTTTGGGAAAGGAGCCCAGAGAACCCAGCTCTGTACACCGGGGCGGAGGTAGGTAGCCTTTCTTTAAGTCACAGGCTTCTCCGCTCCATATTGAAATTCAAGCCTGTGCACTTGCAGCTTTTTTAGGATCCTGTGGTTGTGTCTGCTGTGGGTGCTGAGAGGTCAGCTGAAAAGCCGTTCCTTCAGTGTCCGCTTCCCTCAGTGGGATGAACCCAAGTTACTGTGAGGAGCCATGTGTCCTTGGGCGAGTCCAAAGATAAAATGAGCAACAGAACTGGCTTAGCCACAGGTGACTGAGGACAATCGGAAGGGGGTCTTCCTCTGAGGTGCTGCTGGGCAGTCACGTTGTAAAGAGCCACTGAGGGAGGACAACTCCTCAGTTATTACGAGCCGACTTTGTTGACAGTCAGATGTAGACATTGGGATTCTACAGTGCTGAAGCCAGGCTGCTTCGTTTGGGCTTTTGGTTTTTGAGACAGCTGCTCGTGTGGCCCAAGCTGACTTTGGACTCACTATCTGAGATGACCTAGATTCCCCCCCCCCCCGTTTAGGGTTTATTTTGGGTTTTTAGTTTTTCTTTTCTTTTCTTCTTTCTTTCTTTCTTTTTTTTTGAGATAGGATGTCTCTGTAACAGCCCTGTCTGTGCTAGAACTCAATTTGTAGATCAGGCTGGCCTCAATCCACAGGAGTCTGCCTGCCTTTGCCTCCCTAGTGCTGGCATTAAAGGTGTGCATCCCCCATCCCCCACTTACCTATTTTTACTTTATGTGCATGAGTGATGAGTCTTTTATTTATTTATTTATTTATTTATTTATTTATTTATTTATTTATTTTGCATGTATTTGAGTGCACTGTGTGCATGTAAGCCTAGTGCTGGGGAGAGCAGAAGAGGGCACTGGATCTCCTGAAACTAGAATTACATGTAGTCCTGGGCGCTGGGAATCAAATTTTGTTCCTTCAGAGTGGTACTTACTCTTAACCATAGAACCATTTCTCTAATTCTTTGAGATAGGATCTCACCATGTAGCCGAGGCTAGCCTAAAACCTGATCTTCCCGCTGGTGTCTGGAACCATGCTGCCAGTGCTTCTTTAGCCTTACTCTGAGCAAGTCACATTTTGCTGATTGAGGGCCTGGTTTTCAATTCCTGCTAGGTGTTCTGTGCCACACCCCTGCTGGGCCTCCTGAGTGGTGTGGCCCATCCTAGTTAATACAAGCCCATTATGTTTCTTGTCTCTGCCCCTTTAGGAGACATCAAGGGGCTTTCTTTACCAAGAAGATAATCCTAAGGGCTTGGTTTCTTCGGTCACATGGGCCTAGGCAAAAAGAGCAATCGTTAAAGAAAACAGTGCCACCTAGTGATAGGAAGTTAAATTACTGGACTTCCTTAAGCTAATTTTTTCCTTTAGCTCTCAACATGTTCACCCCCAGATTCTTGAGCTCACTTCTAGCCTGCCCTGGAACTTTACCCCAATCTCTGTCCAGGTTACTGGCTTTTTGTTTTTATTGTTGTTTGTTTGTTTGTAAAGACCAGGCTAGTCTTGAACTAACAGAGATCCACCTGCCTCTGCCTCCCAAATGCTGGGATTAAAGACATGTACTACCACCTCCTAGCCTCTTCCCAGGTTGTTATCATCCATTTTCTTGAATTCACAAATTTGGAAAGGCAGCGTTAGTGGATGAGTGGGAAGATCTGTACCTTGATATAATTTTAGCCATCTTGTTTCCTACTGGGGACCTATCTAAGCCTTTTAGTTGCTGTTGTTACTATGATTACTAACTTTCCTTGAGAGTCTCACACTGTGCACCGTCATCTGGAGGAGAGAGGGTGCACATCTGTTGATGGCGAAACTGTTCTCTCTCTGCAGGTTTGAGAAGATGATCAGCGGGATGTACATGGGGGAGCTGGTCAGGCTCATCCTCGTGAAGATGGCCAAGGCAGAGCTGCTGTTCCGAGGGAAGCTCAGCCCAGAACTCCTCACCACCGGCTCCTTTGAGACCAAAGATGTCTCAGATATTGAAGAGTAAGCTCTGGGCCCACTGCCTCTCTGCTTACCATGAGTTTGGCAGGAACCGAGGAGGGAAATAAGGGGTGTGGCTTGGAGTTCTGTGTGTGTGCGGGTGTGTGTGTGTGTGTGTGTGTGTGTGTGTGTGTATCAAACCTTGGGTATGTGTTCTGCAGAGTGTCTATCTTTGAGGCAGACTTTCTCACTGGCCTGGAATTTAGTGGGCTAGGCTTAGTGAGCCTCCAAGGATCCACCGGTCTCCACCTCCTCATCACTCTGGGATTAGAGACATACCACATCTGATTTTTTTTTCTTTAATATAAATTGTGGGGTTTGAACTCGAGTTCTTGTGCTTGCCAAGGATGCACTTTTCCCAGCGAGCTCTCCCTTCAGTCAGGCTTTTGAGGTTGTAAGGAGGACCAGAAGAAGTTCATATAGATGTCTTTGGCAGCCATATGACTTTATTCACCAGTCACCACTCTCACTAACTTGAGTATGACATAAATACTTACCTGCTCATAACTTGGGAATGGGAGCAAGGACATCCTGGTTTTTTGTTTTGTTTTTTAATCACTAAACAGTGTTCCAAAGATTCAGGTTTACTGTTCTGTGCTCGAAAGTTCTACTTGGTTGAGGGAGTCTTACAGTTTCAGGGACGTGATGGAGCGAGGAAGTGGTTTTAACGGAAAGAAGGGCAATGAAATAGTTCAAAGCACTTTTCGAGGACTCTTTGGAGCAGTTCTGCCTGCTTTTTGTTAAGCCCAAAAGGAGATGAAGGTGTGTGTTATAGAGGCACGGGGCTCCTCCAGGAGAGGCTCAGGCGCAACGTCCAGCCCTTTCCCAGTGTCTTCAGACACAGACTGGCTTTTGCCGTTCTAGAGAGCAACAGGTGGGGTCCATACTGGATTCAAGTACTCAAAGGTAGCTGGCAGCTGAGTTACCATTCATCTACTTTGAGGGAAACAGAGAGCAGGAACCCACAGGCTCACTCACTCAGCATGTGCAGCAAAAACAGGGTCCTGTCCTTATAAGGTACACACAAAGGAACTTCAAGGTTTTCCTTGTGGAAAATAAAAAAGCACCTACAGAAACCAGGCCTCCCTCTGTGTGTGTTTGTGAGTGTTGGTGGTCTGGGAGAGAGGAGCCTTGAACTGCTGTGTAATCAGCACTCCCTGGAAGGAGGGCTTTGCTAGAACTGAGGGACTGCCTTGCCAGCCCCTCTCACTGGTGGCCACAGTGAATTGAACACTGCTCACACCCTGTCTGTTTCCCAGGGATAAGGACGGAATCCAGAAGGCTTACCAGATCCTGGTGCGCCTGGGTCTGAGTCCATTGCAGGAGGACTGTGTGGCCACACACCGAATCTGTCAGATTGTGTCCACGCGCTCGGCCAGCCTGTGCGCGGCCACCCTGGCTGCGGTGCTGTGGCGGATCAAGGAGAACAAGGGCGAGGAGCGACTTCGCTCCACCATTGGCGTTGATGGCTCGGTCTACAAGAAACATCCCCAGTGAGTGAGCAGCCCAGGGCTGGGAACAATGGAGTCCCCTGGAGACTCCATGAGGCAGCTCTGTATTGCTTTCTATATGTTCTCCAGTGGACACTGCTGGTATGGGTGGGTGGGATTGCTTTCTGAAGGCAGCTGATAGTTTGCCCTCTGTGTAGAGCTCCTGGTTGCTGTCTCTTCTTCTACTCTGTTTTGAGACAAGCTTGTCATCTAGTACCAGGCTGGCCTTAGTCTCAGTCTGTGCCCATGGATGAGCTTAAATTCTGATCTTGTCTCTGCCTCCCAAGTTCTAGGATTGCAGGCATGTACCACCACCTTTCTGAAGCGTTTTCTGTCGAATGCTTTGTGCATGGTAGGCAAGCACATCACCAGAACCCAACATCATCTCCGGCCACCTCCCTTTTTTTATGAGTTACTGATTCATCTCTGTTCTTCCCTTACTCTGGCTGGTTCATGTGGGTACCATGCCTTCTATTAGTGGCCATCCAACCTTGAAGACACCAGCCTCTCCTGATTTTGGTGTTGAATTGTTCCTGCCCTGTCATGTCCCTTTGTTTGTATATTCAAAACTGTTCATATCTCAACCGGGACCCAGAAGATATCTCTTCTGATCACTTATTTTTCCACTGTTTTCTCAGTGTGAGTGCCAGGTCAGGGAACCTTTAACTGAGCTGGTGGCTGCCATCTGGCCCTGAGATCGATCCCCTGCTTTCCAGACCAGGGCCGTAGGAACATGAATAACCTGGGAATGTGGTTAAGAGGCTGGTTCCAGCTGAGTGACTGGGCGAGGCTGACTTTTACAGTGACCAGCCTGCAGGAAGGCTGCTTGCTGTCCTGTCCGTGTGGGTGTGGGTGGTCTGGGAGAGGAGTCTTGGAATTGCGGTGCTGTGCTATCCTCAGTAGTCAGCTCTCTCTGGAAGCTGCAGGAGGTCGCCACCCAAGAGCCTCTCACTGACTCCAGT
Organism: Grammomys surdaster; assembly: GCF_004785775.1. NCBI lineage: Eukaryota > Metazoa > Chordata > Mammalia > Rodentia > Muridae > Grammomys > Grammomys surdaster. The sequence continues at coordinate 4,169,423 of NW_021604591.1, forward strand.
TGTTCAAATGCTTCTGAGACCTTCACAAGAACTGGAAAGAGAAAGGCCAGAGTCCAGGAGAAAGATACTTGTAGGCTTTTGTTGTTGTTGAGTGTTTTCCTGGGGCTTCAGATAAAATGAGGCTGGATCTCCAGGAGCATCAGAAACATTTGATTCTAGTAGTCTGCCCTAGCAGAGGCTGGCACCCTCTGCTAAGCTTAGGAGCTGTGGCCTGTTCCATTAGAAAGAGTGGCTCTGTGACTACATTCAGGGGGCAGTAGCTTTAGAAGAGCCAGCTAGAGCAGCTGTGATTGAATGAATAGCTGGGCCTTTATACAGTAACCCTAAGATGGGGAGGACTGGAGAGAGGAGGTACGGGCACCACGTGCTTCTGCAGGGGCATGGTCTGCTCTGCGGCCATTTATACCACAGACTGTAACCATGGACACCTGTCTCTTTCTCTGTGTGTCACAGTTTTGCCAAGCGTCTCCATAAGGCAGTGAGGAGGCTGGTGCCTGACTGTGATGTCCGCTTCCTCCGCTCTGAGGATGGCAGCGGCAAGGGGGCGGCTATGGTGACAGCGGTGGCTTACCGTCTGGCTGACCAACACCGGGCCCGCCAGAAGACCCTGGAGTCTCTGAAGCTGAGCCATGAACAGCTGCTGGAGGTTAAGAGAAGGATGAAGGTGGAAATGGAGCAAGGTTTGAGCAAGGAGACGCATGACATTGCCCCTGTGAAGATGCTGCCCACTTACGTGTGCGCCACTCCAGATGGTACAGGTACGCAGCATCGGTGCTGTGTGTGTGTGTGTGTGTGTGTGTGTGTGTGTGTGTGATGTGTCAATTAGCATCCAGTCTCCCTAGAGCTGTTAGGGGTAGTTAGGGGTAGTTGGGAAACCCCTGATGCTGGTATTAGAAACTGAACTTGGAACCTCTGCAAGAACAGTGTCAGTTCTTAACTGCTAAATTATCTCTTCAGCCTCATTAGTTTTGCTTTTTGAAATGGGTCTAATGTTGCTCAGGCTGGCCTCAAATGTAGTCCAGGATGACCTTGAATCACCTATGCTAGGACTGTTCCTGGACCAAATTTTTGTTTATTAAAAATTTACTGGGCTGGAGAGATGGCTCAGCAGTTAAGAGCACCGACTGCTCTTCCAGAGGTCCTGAGTTCAATTCCCAGCAACCACATGGTGGCTCACAACCATCTGTAATGGGATCGGATGCACTCTTCTGGTGTATCTGAAGACAGCAACAGTGTACTCATATACATAAAATTAAAATAAATAAATCTTTAAAAAAAATAAAAATATAAATTTGCTGTTTGGTAGAGAACTGAAACCAAGAGAACCTTGTTCAAGTTCATACAACCGATGTCAGCTGACATTCAAACCTAGGAATCTGCATTCCAGAGGCAGCTCTCAAATACCACATTAGTTTGGATCTACATGTATTTCCTGTTTGGCCCCATACAAAATATTTCTGGTTCATGATTGTTCACGGTTGGCACAGGCTACACAGGCAAAAGTTTTGGTACTCTGGTAATACGGGGCCATGCTCCATTCAAGCACCCCTCAAAGATTACCTTGAAGAGGGAAAAGGAATGTGTCAGATTGTCTCGGGGTCTTATATATAGCCCAGGTTGGGTTTAAACTCACAAGGTAGCTAAGGTTGGCCTTGAACTCCTGATCCTCCTGCCCCCACATCCCAAGTTCTGGGATTGCGGGCATTCCACTTTCCCTGACTTCAGTTTTCTTTGAAGAGTCCCTCTACTTTTCCTTCTCTTCCAGAATCGGACCCTAGGTGGTACGATTTCTCTCGGCTCAAATTCAGACAGTTTTAAGTATACTGTATTGGCATTCTCCGTGTTCTGAAGAGCTGACTTCTGGGGTTCTACTAGATGGTGGGCCCATTCAGATTTGATCTTGAAGATTTTCTTGCTTAACTGCCAGGTGGCGCTCACACTCCATCTTCTCCCAAGACTTGCGTTCCACAACCCCAACGAAGGGAAATGTATTCTCTGTGACCCCAACTCATTATCCTGGGTTCATTTTCCAGAGAAAGGAGACTTCCTGGCCTTGGATCTTGGAGGAACAAACTTCCGGGTCCTACTGGTGCGCGTGCGTAATGGCAAGCGGAGGGGCGTGGAGATGCATAACAAGATCTACTCCATCCCGCAGGAGGTCATGCATGGCACTGGAGAGGAGGTGAGGCGAGGGGCCAGAGAGAAAGGCGTGGTGGCGGCAGCGGTGATACATTAGGGAGGAGGGGAGGTCATGATGGGTTGTGCTTCTGGGAGGATCCAGCGACCTCCCAATTTCAAAGACCAGTGTTTCTCCGCTCACCCCTGGCTTGAGGAGGGCAGTGGTTCAGCAACCCGGCAGAGTTGCTCCGGATTAGTGCTGCCTGAGCTTGCATTTCTCAATGCCCTTTCTTTCTACAGCTCTTCGACCACATTGTCCAGTGCATCGCAGACTTCCTTGAGTACATGGGCATGAAGGGTGTGTCCCTGCCTTTGGGTTTCACCTTCTCCTTCCCTTGCCAGCAGAACAGCCTGGACCAGGTAGTGGCACCTTCTGGGAAAGCTCTCCTATGGGCTTCCTCAACTCTAAGCTCACTCCAGTTTACAGGGAAGAGAGTTGTTCTTAGAAGAGTGAAAGAGGATATGAGTGAGCTTGGGTGGGGACCGTAGGAGAAACTGGATACCAACTTTTTGGGTACACAGATAACAATGACAATCAAAAATATTAACTCATAGAGTGTGTGTGTGTGTTGCCACATGCATATATGTTCAGGTAGAGGTTATCCACCTTGTTTTTGAGAGAAGGTCTCTCATTAACCTGGAGCTCACTTAGGCAACGCTGTCAGCCTGTTTGGAGATCCTCCTGTCTCCACCTCCCCAGCTTTTATGTGGGTGCTGAATATCAAACTGAGGTCCCCCTGCACATGAGTAGACCCTCTCTTTCTTTTCATGCCAACATGTACAATTTTGTATATTTTTATCATGAAACTCGACACTATTAACTGTTCCAACCAGGGTTGTAAGATCTTAGATCCTTGCTGGGTTTTTCTGTGTTCTGTAAGGCTCCTCTGGTAAGACTAGAACTTAATAAAGAGTAGACAAAGCAGGAACTAGCTGTGGCCTTGGCGCTGGTGACCTCACCTTTTTGATGAGGTTTCAGCAGGTGTTAAGGACACCTGGTGACCCACACACAGGTCTTTGGCCACACTTCACTGGCTTTGGGCAAGTCTCCCCTGGTTGTTGTTTAAGCCTGGTGTTGACTTGTTACAGTCATCATCTGAAGTGAGGTTATAAACCTCACTTTTGCCAGAGGCACAGAGCTCAGCGGTAGATGAGAGATGAGTAGAAGAGACAAGCATGCCTTTGTCGCTGTGTGGGTGTAATTAGCCAGGGCTCCACGGTACTGTGTTTTGTTCTGTTCATAATCTCTTGGGATCTCACCACAGTTTGACACACCCAGGTTTATGGGATACCCAGGTGATGGGCATATACCATGAGCAAAGCTCGGAGACACCATGCATGTGGGTGGCCGTGATTCCAGTCTTCTGTAGTTTGTATAGTACCAACAGCAACAGGGAACAAACCCTTTTTTCTCCCATGTACAAAGCAAATGGGCATTTGTGTCTAGATGACCCACCACACAATGGAGGATGCCCTAAAGAGGGGCTCAGGGGCCTGGCTCAGGTGCTATGTTGCTTGCTTTGTAATAATGAGGATCTGAGCTCAGATCTCCAGCACCCATGTAAAAGCTGGGTGCAGTTCTGTGCCTGTAACACCCGGCACTGCAGAAGCAGAGCCAGGCAGGTAGATCCTGGGTGCTCCCTGGTCAGCTAGTCTTAGCTCAATCCATGAGTTCCAGGTATAATGACGGATTCCCTCAAAAAATAAGGTGGACAGCAAATGGGGAAGGTGTGTGCCATCAGCCTCTGGCCTCCACATACATGCCATGTGCCCAGCTCTATGCATGCAGATGTGAACAGAAACACTCCCTTCCTCTCCTCTTCCCCCCGCTTAGGGCCTGTAGAAGACTCTGAGAACCTCTCTAGGTTGACATTGTTCATTAACTCTGGAGTTAAGACATACACACCAGGCTGGGCAGTGGTGGCGCACGCCTTTAATCCCAGCACTTGGGAGGCAGAGGCAGGCGGATTTCCGAGTTCGAGGCCAGCCTGGTCTACAGAGTGAGTTCCAGGACAACCAGGGCTATACAGAGAAACCCTGTCTCGAAAACAAAAACAAAACAAAAAACAAACAAACAAACAAAAAAGACACACACCGGCCCTTCTAGGCCTTGTCCGCTGAAGGAAATATGCATTGGAGCGTTTGCATGGTGTTTAAGCCATGAGTCACTGGGCCAGGGGGTGATCTAGATCCGGCAAATCCCTTCAGTGCTTTGATAACCCACCAAGTAACTGTGATCATGACAAAGCTCTCACAAGTGGTGGTGAGGATCAAATGATGTAACCAAGTCTCAGTACCATAGATGCAGGCTCAGAATCATTTGTGGGTAATCCGCTCTGCGAGGCTGAGAGCTAGAAGCAGAACCAGGCTCCAGGAATGACCCAGGATCCCCTCTCGGCTGTCCCTCCTCTGTGCACCTGTGTGGTTTTTATTTTCTACTTATTTACTTTCAGAGCATCCTCCTCAAGTGGACAAAGGGATTCAAGGCATCTGGCTGTGAGGGCGAGGATGTGGTCACCTTGCTGAAGGAAGCGATTCACCGGCGAGAGGTGGGAGACATGTTGCAAGGCTTGGTGTATCTGGAATCCAGGATTAGAGCACATGTTACTGCTTTGTTGGGGGGAAATTAACTTATCACTCAGCAGTGGTTGGTTAACGACTAAGAGGCCAGGTTCCAGTGGCAGGTGCTGCTGTAAGGGCTTTAAGTAATGGGGAGAGCAAAAAAGGGTGAGCAGATAAGTGGCAGTGTGTGTGTGTGGTCTTAGATGGGAATCCTTAGGTACTAACTACCTCAGCCTCTGAATGACTGGGATCAAAGGTATATGCCACCATGCCTGGCTTTTCTTTGTTTTTTGTTTTGTTTGTTTGTTTTGTTTTTTTTAAGATTTATTTTATGTATGTGAGTACACTGTAGCTGTCTTCAGACACACCAGAAAGAGGCCATCAGATCCCATTACAGATGGTTGTGAGCCACCATGTGGTTGCTGGGAATTGAACTCAGGACTTTAACAGTCAATGCTCTTAATTGCTGAGCCATCTCTCCAGCCCCTTATCTTGGTTTTAGAGACAGATCCTCTCATTGGCCTGGGACCAAACAGTTAGGCTAGGCTGGCTAGCCAGCAAGCCCTAGGAGTCTGTTGGTCTCTGTTTCCCTTTCATGTTTCATGTTTGCAGGGATTGCAAACATGTACTGTCGTGTGTGTCTCTTTCGTGGGTTCTGAAGATCAAACTCGGGTTGTCATGCTTGTAAGGGAAGCAAGCACTGCTCTCTGCTGACTGATCTGTCTTCCCTGCTCAGAAGTGGTGATCTTAATGTCCTAGCCAGTGGAAGTGTAGGTCTCAGTTTGAGGAGGGGATGTCTGGGCAGGGGCAGGTGAAGTGAAGAATGGGCCATAGCATATACCATTTGGAGTATGTGTGTGCACCTGCGCATGCATGTGTGCGTATGTGTCTTGAAGTTTCTGACACTGGGATTTGTGGAGTAGACATCTTCTTCTTGCCATCAGGAGTTTGACCTGGATGTGGTTGCCGTGGTGAATGATACAGTTGGAACTATGATGACTTGTGGCTATGAAGACCCTCACTGTGAAGTTGGCCTCATTGTTGGTAAGGACACTGTTCATCCTGCCCAGGTGGGGTTGCACGGCTCTGGGTGGGTGGGAGGCTGGTGTTGAGGGAGCATTGGCGGCCTCTGATTGACAGGCACTGGAAGCAACGCCTGCTACATGGAAGAGATGCGGAATGTGGAGCTGGTGGATGGAGAGGAGGGACGGATGTGTGTCAACATGGAGTGGGGAGCGTTTGGGGACAACGGCTGCCTGGATGACCTGCGTACAGTGTTTGATGTCGCAGTGGATGAGCTTTCTCTCAACCCTGGCAAACAGAGGTAGGCAGCCACCTGTGTTCGGAGCTAAATCCCAGAACGGGGCCTCCATTGACTGGGCTCTCCATCACCGTGGCATTCTGAGGAATGCCTGTTCTCTTGAGGAGCCTAATGGGTTTCTCCTTCAAAGAGGGTCTTCTCAAACACATCACGAGGTCTCGGAGAGTGTACTGGAGGCTAGGTCTGAGACTGAGGAAAACCAGGTGGGAACAGGCAACACACACACACACACACACACACACACACACACCCCAGTGTGAAGAAGAATTGTTGTGGCTCTGGCAGGAGGGAAGACTTTCATTTTTACTCAGCATCTAAGACCTCTATTGTCAGAAGGAACAAGCATCCCCAGTGTTACAGACTCTCATGTACAGGGGCTTGGAGCTGAGCTGAGCCCTAAGATCTGTCAGTCTTTCTGGAAGGAAGATGCTATCTACCTACTATCTATTCAGTGTTACCAGACTGAATGAGTAGTCAAAGACTGTGGTTTTTTAGAACACACTTTGCAGTCTATCATTAGTCTGAATTAAAGGACCTCTGTGAGCCAGGCAGGTAGCATTAATGAAGGAAGCAGGCTACCAAAAGAGGTAGGACAATGTGTCTTCAGTACGCCTTGGGCCCTTGACTTTGCAAAAAGGCATAGTGCGTATTCCAAAGACCTCCCAAGTCATGCCATAGTCGTGGTTGGTTCCAGAAGTGAGGATGGGGAGTGGGGGTGGGGTCTGCTGTTGACAGCAGTTACTTAAGGTCCAAGAGAAAACATGTAACAGTGGATCCTCCCCTGCTCCTGGAATTGGTTTGGGTTTTGTCTTTTCTTTTTTTCTTTTTTTTTTATTTAATTTTCCTAATAAGCCTTGTGGGCCTCAGATATCAGGGGGTGAGTTTTGCTGAATGTTTGAGGAGATTTTTGGATGTTTCCTGCGAGACTCCGTATCCCCCCACCCCCTTCTGCCTGGACACGTCTGACCCCTTCTGACCTCCACGGACATCCGTTGCAGGTTCGAGAAGATGATCAGTGGGATGTACTTGGGTGAGATTGTGCGCAACATTCTCATCGATTTCACGAAGCGGGGGCTGCTCTTCCGGGGCCGCATCTCAGAGCGCCTCAAGACAAGGGGAATCTTTGAGACGAAGTTCCTGTCTCAGATCGAGAGGTGAGGATGAGAAGCTTGGGAGGAAGGTGGGGCGTGTCCTCATTTTTTTTTTTTTTGTCGGATGAATAGACAAGCTAAAGGGTTTCCCCAGCTCATGTGAGGCCAGGATGTAGAGGTCTGTCTCTGGTGAGTTACCCACTCCTAACTGACACTCTTCAAAAGATCCACGCTGAACATGGAAAGAGGCCATGAAAATAGGATTGGTGAGCTTTAGACCGAGTATCAGGGCTAGTCTGCGTGTAGGATGAAGATTTTCTTTGTTTTCAGTATAGTTTGGTTTTGGCTTTCTTGAGACAGGTCTTACTATGTAGATAAGGTTGCCCTTGCGTTGGTTTCAATCCTCCTGCTGGAGCCTCCTGACAGCTGCTAGTACAGGCGTGACTCACCATGCCTGTGAGCTTGTAATAACAATGCCCTACTTTGGAAGTAAAATAGGATGAAGGGCCGCTTGTTTGTAGCTCTGTCACCTTTAGGAAGAGCAGGTGAATGAGTTCTGTTCGGAACGGGACCATTCTCCACTGTGCCTCCATGGGACTGGGGGGTCCTTAGGGCCACTAAGCCTCTCTGTGCGTAATTAACCGTGCACTGTCCATCTCTCATGCAGTGACTGCCTGGCCCTGCTACAGGTCCGAGCCATCCTGCGCCACCTAGGGCTGGAGAGCACCTGCGATGACAGCATCATCGTGAAGGAGGTGTGCACCGTGGTGGCCCGGCGTGCGGCACAGCTCTGTGGTGCAGGCATGGCCGCCGTGGTGGACAAGATCAGAGAGAACCGTGGGCTGGACAACCTCAAAGTGACGGTGGGCGTGGACGGGACACTGTATAAGCTCCATCCTCAGTGAGTGTCCGACCTTGGGGACTGCCCTGTCTTCCTTCTTCTCCTTGTGTATTTCTCTTTTTGTGCTTCTCTTAGCCACTCAAAAGAGGGTTTAATGCTTAGTTTGCAGATTAGTGGGGATGACCCTTTTGTTGGCTTGAGAGCCTCTGTACAGGTGTAGTTGGCTAATTTCAAGGCTGGGTTGAAACTATTTTGGTTTTGAGCCAGGGTAGGCTTGAATTCCTTATGTAGCTGAGGCTAGCCTCTAATTCCTAATCCTTTGTCTCTTGGAGTGGGACAACAGGAGTTCACAGCTACCAGAGATCATAGGTACCAGAGATCGTATCACCACTGTTTCTGTAATTGATGTGATGTCTATTCATTTTGAGATTTTGGCTGTTTGAATGGTGCTGCTGGTTATGATTCAAGCAAGATTTTTTTCTGTGATCCAAGGACGACCCTACGGTTGTCACTGGGTGGCTGTGTTGCTAAAATAAATTCTTTATCAGAGCACAGCCACACCCATCCCATGTTCACGTCCTGACAAGTACATATTTCTTGCTGAGATGGCAGGGTGGTCATGAGAGGGCACACAGTCTGCTGCACTGAGACATGTATATGAGTGTCTCTGTCGGGGCATGTACACAAAACTGAAGGCACCCGTGCAGGCTGATTGCCTGGAACTGGAGTCACAGTTCCAGACAGTTGTGAGCAGCCTGACCTGGTACTGGCGATCAAATTTGGCTCCTGAAAGAACAATAGATGTTCTTAGTCACAGAGCCATCTCTCTAGCCCATCATTTACCTTTAAAAATTATTTTAATTATTTATATACAGGATAGAGGTGGGAGGTGTGGGGAAGTTATGTACCCAGGTACAGTGCCTACGGAGGCCAGAAGATGGCATTGGATTCCCTGGAGCTGGAGTTACAGGGTATTGTGAACACCATTTGAGTGCTGGGAACTGAATCTTGATCCCCTGCAAGGGCTTTCGTACTCCTCAGTGCTGAGTTCTGCCCCACCCCTTGGTTTATTTTTGAAGCTAGAGTCTCTTGTATCCCACTAGCCTTTAACACAGCCTATCCCTGCTTTGTAGCCAAGGTAACCTTGAACTTTTGATTCCCTTGCTTCTTGTTTGCTGGGATTACAGACATGGGCTATACCATGCTCGGTGGATGCTGGGGGTGGAAACTAAGGGCCTAACTTATGGTGCTAGGCAAATACTGTCGACTGAGCTACATCCCCAGACCAACTGATTTGTTTTGAAGGAAGTTCACCAGCATCTCAAGACGTTTGTGCCAAAACTTGAGCCTCTGTTCTTGTGATTGTCCACCGTGGTGTAAGGCTTGGGTGTGGTCCTAGCCCCTGCAAGCCTGTCTGTGGTACCAAGTGTGAAGTAAATGTTTGTTAGTTTGTAGGTGCCATGCTTCACTCTTCAGCCCTCTTTCCAGCTTTGCCTGAAGACATCAACCAGTCACAACCCCTTTTTTTCTCTCTTTCCAGCTTTGCCAAAGTCATGCATGAGACGGTGAGAGAGCTGGCCCCAAAATGTGACGTGTCCTTCCTGGAATCAGAGGACGGCAGTGGGAAGGGAGCGGCCCTCATCACTGCTGTGGCCTGCCGCATCCGGGAGGCCGGGCAGAGATAGAACCCTGGGGGCCAGACGGGACTTCTCTGCTTCCTCACTTCCCCGTTTTAAATTATGAGGAGATGGACCCCCTGGCATTTCCTTGGCAGAGAGGACCCTGTGAGACTGGGACTTTTGTCTCTGTATATTCACTGTAGAGTTTGGTACCCAATCCTTGACCTTCCTGAGACTCAGAAGTAAGGAATTGTTCACAGTTGTTCCTGCTGATCACCTCCTGGGATGGTCCCTCCCCCGTTCTACTTCCTGTACAATCCTATGGGATGGGGACAGTCTTGAGAACATGGTCGCCTCATCTTGGAGCTGAATGTGACATTTGTAGGTGGAGAACATCTTGAAATGTTGATGCTTCTCTCATCAGAGGCAGATGTTGGGAGGGAGGGAGGAAGAGGAGAGGTATGGACGTCCCTCTTCAACTCAACCCATAAGCATCACCCTGCCGGTTCTAAACATTTGCTATCCTGGAATAGAGCAATCCAAACCAAAGCTAGAATCGACGCCTCCTTCAAGTGTTTGTGGCTTTACCTCACACGGCTGAATGTGTCATCCATGAGCAACAGACCTTGGGGACAGCGGTGGCTTTGGTGGCTTTTCAATGTTTTTTTTTTTTAATTTATGTTTGAAATTTATTTAGTTTGAAGCAGGTCCTCTCCTTCATCGTGTAATGGTTAATTTTGTAAGTAATGTATTTATATGTTCCTTTGTTCTGTATATAGCTGGCCAGGGTCTCCTCTGACTCGGCCTCATGAGTAGATCATTGTAGTTCAGGAAATGAGGTGGAGACACTGACTGGCTCTCGAAATACCTCATTCACCCAAGGGAAGAGGAGAGACATGGAGCCTCTTGGTGAGTGATCGGCAGAGTGCCAGCCTCCCGGCTTCCTCTTCGGTCTGTGAGGTGTATGCAAAGCAGGGATGGAGACTGGTCCGCTGGGACGAAGAAGCCACCGCAGCTGGCTGCTCGGTCCAGATGCTTTCCTAAGTGGTCTCACCTGGAATGTTAGCCAAAGAAAACCAAAGGATTTGTTGCAAGTTCTTACTGCACAGAGGACGTGATTTGTAGGTCAGTCAGCGTTTCAAGACAGCTTGACAAGATAAAGGAAGCCACGGAAAACTGTTTTTAAAAGTCACATCTGACTGTTGGAGCAGACCATTTGAAGCATTGAACCAAACCTCAGGGACGTCTCGGGGTGTTTGTTCGTTTGTCCTGCTAACAGATCCCACCTCTGGTTTGTCTCGTGTTTTACACGAGACACACGCTGTCTGTCTGCTTCCTCGGACTGAGCTGCATAGAGCTTCCAACTCGCCTTTTTATACGTGTTATTTATTCCAGACTATTTGAGGAACGGGAAGACACCGATGCCCTGTTCTCTGCTCTCCCAACACGGTTCGCTGTGAATCCAAAAGTTCACTTCTCCCTTCAAAATATTAAATTGACCACCAACGTTAAACCTGAATAGGACGTAATAAAGAGGGAACAGCCTTGTAACACTAATAAACAAGATACGGGGGTCAAACAGAAAGACCAAGAGAAAACAGCATCGTGGCTGCATTTCGAGCATCTTTCAAACTGTTCTGAGCAGAGCCTGGTTACAACGAACAAACTGGAGTAAATGAAGGCTGCCCAAGTCCTCCGGGGAGGCCCAAGGGAAGGTTGAATCTCGATGCGTTCCAGGCTGGCACTGCCTATCTGGGGTAGCTCCCTCAACCTGCAGTTACCTTAGCAGACCACTGAAAGCCAAAGCCACCTATGGATGTGTGCACCACTAGAGGGTAGCCACGGAGTGCGGATGGATTCTGACTAAATTTTTGGATCTTGAATTTTAAACTTTAAAATCAAGCACCATCTAGGAAAGGACTCTCTCTTTTTTTTTTTTTTTTAAAGGTGGAGATGTGTGTGTATATGTGTGTGTGTGTGTGTGTGTGTGTGTGTGTGTGTGTGTGTGTGTGTAGCTTTTAGGGAAGTTGGCTTTCAATCCAGAGCATGAGACAGTGTGCTGTGTTCCTAGCGTGAGGCTGGCTGCTCCCAGCACTAGGTTGACAGCCCTCTCTGCTAAGCTGCTTTGTGTGATAGTCACTGAACCTTTGACTCATCTCAGATCCCAGGGCACTCGGTCTAGTGAGTGTTTTGTCACCATGTACAGTAGAGAACTAGTTGAATTAACCATGTGATGTTAACTATTATTAATAAATTTTAACTTTTTTTTTTTTTCAAAATATTCAGTGTGTGATTGGATCTTTAAAATGAGCATTTTTAAAGAGTGGTCATCTTTGGGGCAAGTTAGAGCTTCCGGGCCAGTTTGATCAATCATTGATGGGATCAATACATTTGGAGTGTTGTGTTATCTTTCGGTATCCATGGAGAAGGATTCTGGAATACTAAAAGCCTGTTGGGGGTCAGATCCTGTGATTGCTTTCTATGGCTGTGATAAACGCCAGGAACCAGCAGCAGCAGGAAACAGATCAGATGCTGAGAGCAGAGGCAGAGCCTCAAGCCAGAAACAGTAAAGAGGGTGTGAATCCTTAAACGCTCTGCCTGCCCCCAGTGACACATTCCCCAACAAAGCCACACCTCCCTAAGCTCCACCGAACAGCAGCACTAACTGGGGACCAAATATTCAAATGCCTGCGAAAATGGGACACGTGCTGGACACATGCTGAGCACTGAACCCAGGGCCACCCTAGCAACCCTGCCACTGAACTCCTAGTTCTCCCAACCCCGCTTTCAGATGGGGTCTCATGTAGCCCAGGCTGGCCTCGGACTCCTGGACCAGCTTTAGCCTAACCAATGCTGGGGTTACAGGTATGTGCCACCATCTGCTTTTGAGACTGGGTTCTCACTGGGTCTCTCAGTGTAGCCTTGAACTCCCTGTAGCCCAGCATGCTCTGCATTCTTTGGTCTTACAGTCTTAACCCTCCTGAGACGGTGCATTTATAGACAGTCCTTTTTTTTGAGACAGGCTCTCACTATGTACCCCAGAAGGACCCACATCTTGCTATGTAGATCAGGCTGGTCATTAATCAGGCAGTCCTGATTATCCTTCCAAGAACTTGGAGCCACAGGTGTGAGCCGCTACAAGCTTGAGAGGTGACAAGAGCAGAAGGACGGGAGAGTCAGGGTCCAGCTGGTCTGTCCTTGTGATCCCAGTGCTGAGGAGGCGACACAGGTGGATCCCTGGAGTTCTACAAGCCTCGCTTACACAAGTTCCAGGCCACAAGAGACTGTCTCGGAGAACAAGGAGGACAGCTGAGGAATAACAGCTGGACTCGACCTTTCATTTCCTTCCACGCACCTGTGTGTTCGTGTCTCGGATTTTTCCAGCCTTTACATTTCTGAAAACATTTCCCTTAAAAATGTGGTAAGATTGGCAAGATAGTTACGTTCATAAAAGATCTTGATATCCAAGTCTGATTTGATCCCTGGAGCCCACCACAGAAGAGGAGGACTGATTCTCACAAGTTTCCTCTGATCTACACACACACAAACACACACACACACACAGAGTTCCATTTTTATCCTACACTGAATGAGTTTTCCCTCCCTCCCCAGCCCTGCTTTCCGAAGCTCATCCCACTGGCTGAATAATGATAAGCAAACTTATATGATGGCCTTGAAGTGATTCTCCTGCCTCCACTTCTCCAGCGCTGGAATTCCAGGCATGTGCCACCACTCCCAGCTCACATGCCTCTTTGGCCTTTCTGCCTCAAAGCAGATTCCCTCACATTCCCCACTCTGGGCCTCTGGGCTTTGCAGCTGGCTTGTTCCTGTCTGCAACCTCAGCCATTACTGCTCAGCGCAGTGTGGGCACCTCTTTCCCCAGGTTGCTTTGGCCTTTCTGACAGTGGGATGGAAAAGCTCCCTTCATTCGTTACTTCCCATCGATGGGGTGGGGCTCCAGAGTGGGCACAGACAGCTCCCCACAGACCCTGATACTGGATCGGCAGGGAAATTTTTTTTTAGTGTGATTTAGGGGACTTTTCTATGCGGTGAGGCCCTCAATGTTCCTGATAGCACTTACTGTTAGCATTCTCACTCACCTCTTCCCTAGGCTGACTCCCTGCTGATTTCCCCATTCTCCCACCCCCACCCTCCATCCCACCCAAGGAAAAAATTAGCTTCCTTCAAGCAAGTGGACTGTCTGCACTCATCTGCTCCCAGCTTGGAGGTAGCGTCCCCGCCAAATCCCGCGCAGCCGCTCTCCTTGTTTTGTTTTCTTCAACTGGGCCCCAGGTGCAGAAGGCTGAGACACAGGCACTTACTCCAGTGTTCAGAGCATTTTCTAGTCTTTGCACAATCTGTTTTTGCTTTTCTGTTTGATTTCCCTCTGAGCCGTTTCTCTTTTGTTCTTTCCTCGCAATTGGCAGTCTGAACACCCTGCTTGATGCCACCTCATTTCTGTACAAGTCTGGATGAGGCACACATTGTTTCGGAGCAGTCTCTGGTTTTCTTTATTTCCTTTTCTAAGGAGATGGATGAAATACAGGGGCCTGAAAATGCCAGGTGTGCACTCTAAACTGAACGATAGATCCTTGGCTCTTTATGATGCTTTAAGAAAAATGCACAAAACATAGTTGGCTAAAATCTTTTGTCTACCCCTCTCAAAGCAGGATTCTTTTGGATATTTTTATCTATCTATCTATCTATCTATCTATCTATCTATCTATCTATCTATCTATCGTGTGTGTGTGTGTGTGTGTGTGTGTGTACATGGGGGGGGGGAGAAGAAAACCTAGAATCAGCTTCCTTCTCCCACCCTGTGGGTCCTGGGATCAAACTCATGTCGTTAGATTCATAGGCAGGTGTCTCTACCCACTGAGCTATCCTACTAGTCTGGCACATTTCAAGGCCCATAGACATTGTTGTGTTCCCATCTATGTCATTACTTCTGGCAGCTACAATTGTCTCCTTTTGTGTATGTCCTGTCTGCCCGTTCGTTTTCTCATGGGTGAATATGCACTACTGACCCAACAATGGCTACACAGACACTGGCTTTAAGCCCTTGTAACGGTTAATCTTGGTTGTCAACTCTATGATATCTGGAACCAACTAGACCCCAAGAGTCCAGGCACTCCTGTGAGGGATTTTCTTCATCAGATTAATTGAATCAGGAAGTCCTACCTTCTGGTGCAGCCCACATAAAAGGACTGGGCAGAAGGAAGCTTTCCTTTTGGCCAGCTTGCCCCCATTCTCACCGGGACACCCATCTATGCTGTTGCCACAGCCGGGACTAAACTCGGCTTCTTTAAGATTCCAAAGTAGACTGGAGATCAGTAGTTCTCCAGGAGTCTCCCAGAACTCCAGCACAGACTGGAACTGCTGAGACATCTATTCTTGTGATCTGAACAATTGCCAGAGTATCTATAAGACGGGCATTATTAGACTACCTGGGCTATGCTTTTCAAAAGTGTGATCTCCCGGCTTCAGGCTTCAGCTGCCTGCTGCCACGGTGCCCCTGTCATGATAGACTCTAATCTAACCCTCTGGAACCTTGATGAAGTCCTTGAGAAGCCTTTCTTCTGATGGATGTTCAGGGGAAAGCACTTCATCAGAAGAGGAATTTTTTAAAAAAGAAAATATTCTCCAGGAACATACTTGCCTGCATATCAAGATCCCATTTCTGCCCAGTCCTGCTCTAGAGATGCTGGAAGCTGAGCGAGGGCAATTACATTTAAAAAAAAAAAAAAAAAAAAAAAAAGCAAAGCACCTTTGTCCTAACCAGGATGTCCCTCAAATGTCTTTGTGATCTCTTCTCTGGGCATCCACTCAAGACTGCACCGTGGCTAATGGAGCACAAGTGTGCTACACTGGGATCCTGTGATAACGGGCTGCCCTGTCCAGACTCCCCTGACATTATCCAGTTGTCTAACCACTGTTAACCTGCTAATGGTACGTTGGGAATGTGTGTGTGTGTGTGTGTGTGTGTGTGTGAGAGAGAGAGAGAGAAAGAGAGAAAATGTCTGTCCGTCTGTCCATCTGTCTGTATATGCATGCCATGTATGGTATGTGCAGGGCCCTAAGAGGCCCTCAGAGGGTATCCAGTCCCCCTGGATCTGGAGTTAGAGGTGGTTATGAGCTGCCCTTTGTGGGTGCTGAAAACTGGACGCGGGTCTTCTGTAAGAGCAGCGAGTATTCCTAGCCACGGCACCGTCTCTCTGTAAGAGCAGCGAGTATTCCTAGCCACGGCACCGTCTCTCTGTAAGAGCAGCGAGTATTCCTAGCCACGGCACCGTCTCTCTGTAAGAGCAGCGAGTATTCCTAGCCACGGCACCGTCTCTCTG
>NW_021604591.1:4188375-4188990 GCF_004785775.1 Grammomys surdaster
TAGTTGTTTCTCCCATTTCATGGTATACTAGACCTCTGTTCTCTGCCAGTCCCGCCAGAGGATCATCTCATTAATCTTTCTATAAAACTGGTTTTTGATTGTCATTTTTTGTTTGTTTTCCTTTTCTTTCTCCACTTCATTGTTTTTAAAAATAAGTTACTTTATTATTATTGTTACTATTATTGTTATTATTATTCAGAGTTTTTCTGTGTAGCCCCGGTTGTCCTGGAACTCAGAGATCCCCCTGCCTCTGCCTCCTGAGTGCTGGGATTAAAGGATAAACAGCCAACTTGTTTATTATTTTTATTTTCCTTTCTGGTGTTTTGCTTCTTTGCTCCTGTGTTCTTGTCTCACCTTCTGGAGCTCACACTGAAAGCTCTCTCTGAAGCCACAAGCCTCCGGCTCTCTGTTGCTCTACATTGCCCAAGGTGGTGCTAGAAAGCAGACCCAGGTCCGTGGGGAGTGCAGCCAGTGCCCTTAACTGCTCAACCCCCTCCAGTCCCTGTTGTGTAGTCCTACTGTGTGTACTTGAAGACCACCATGGGCACAGCGTTAGAGAAAGAGGGAAGGACAAGGCCCGAGGCAGGGGCTGTACTCTGGACTGTTAACAAGTTC
>NW_021604591.1:4189090-4196595 GCF_004785775.1 Grammomys surdaster
CTCTCTCTCTTTCTTTCTTTCTTTTTTTTTTTTTTGTTGTTTTGTTTTGAGACAGGGTTTCTCTGTGTAGTTCTGGCTGTCCTGGAACTCACTCGGTAGACCAGGCTGGCCTCGAACTCAGAAATCCGCCTGCCTCTGCCTCCCAAATGCTGGGATTAAAGGCGTGCGCCACCACCACCCGGCAATTTCTGAATTTCTTAACAGTGGAATTCCAGATAATGTATTGTATTTTTTTCCTTTTATTGAAATAGATTACTTTCTCAGACAACATATCCTGATTGCCCTTTTTCCTCTCTATAATCCCAATTCCTCCCCATCTCCCTTCCCATCCCAGTCTGCTTCCTTTCTGTCTCTCATTGGGAAAAAACAGACTTCTGAGAGATAATAACAAAATATAAGAAAATAAAATATAATAAGATAAAAAACTTATTGCATTATTTTTGGTGGCAGTAGTGTTTTGGTGCACATGTGAGTGTGCTCACATGTGTGTGCAAGGGTGTTTGTGCAAGCACTTATGGAGGCCCTGAATTGATGTTGGGATAGCTTTCTTTGTTTTGAGATGGGATTTTCCTGTGAACCTGAAGCTCACTGGCTCAGCTAAACTGACTGACCAGCTCCTGGGATCCTCCTGTCTCCACTTCCCAACACTGAGGTTACAGCGGCTGGCTTTTATGGGTTCTGGGGATTTGAACTCAGGTCCTCATGTTTGTACATTGAACACTTTACCCATTGATAGAAGTAATCTTTACTTACCTATGTTTGCAAATGCTCTTGAGAATTATCTCAGAAATTTCGAAAGGAATGATTTGGACCAGGGCTAACACATACTATTGCAGATCACCCTGATGGCTGACTGAAGTGGAAATTTTTGGTTTCTTTGGAAACTCAGTTGAGTCACGTGATGTTTTTCTGGAAGCTGTCTTGTGAGAGGATGTTTTACTAAAGCAGACACACGCGAAGACGTTTTGCTAAAACAGGCATGTGAGAGGGTGTGTGATGTTTGGAAAGAATATAAAAATAACCCCATAGACAGCGAATGGCACTCTTACATTGTTAGGCCTTGCAACATTTTGCCGGTCTACTTCTTTGCTGGTTTTTTGTTTTTTGTTTTTTTCCTGGTCTTCACTTTGTAGAGAGAGACACACACCAGGGAACTTCTTGTGGTATCCCAGCTGATTCCTGCCATTTTCACTAACTCATGCCAATTTGGCAGAACTTTGCGGTTTCAGCTGGATCGGACTGCTGCTGCTGATTCATGTTTGGTGTTTGCGATTGGACTGGATTGCTAGTATCCTGACAATGAAGAGTGAAATAGGTCCCAAAGAACAATTTCTAAACAGGTCCACAACCCCCTTTTCCTATAAACTTTCTTTTCCTCTACCTTTGGTCTGTGGGCTAGAAGGAAGATTGAAGCATTCTAGAACTCTAAATAAAGTAGGTTTAGAAAAACTAAGCCAATGAACTTAGTCCATTCCTGCTATTGTGGTTAAATACCAGAGTCAAGATACCTTATATAGAGAAAAGATTTATTTAGCACCCAGGTCTGGCAGCTAGACTGAGCGACCACACCTTCCAAGAGGCTCTGCTGGGTCATGACAGGGTGATGTCATCATATAGTCGGAGCTGTACAAAGGGTAAGATGGAGAGAGAGGAAGTAATGGTCAGGGAGAAGCTGCACATGCTCTATTCTGCCAGTCCACTAGCCAAGAGGGAACTAACTCCTTCTGGGGGTGCTTCCCCAATAACCTAATCCTCTCTCTTAAAGCTCTTCCATTCTTTTTCTGGGTCATTTCACTGGGGGCAAAGCTTATGACACATGGCCATTAACCATTTCCAAAGTGTAACACCTGCCGTTCCAAGCCTTCTATCCTGCACTGTAAAAACAAGAGTATTTGAGAGGTCTATCTTGAACACCCAGCCTTCTGCTATTTGTAAACTCCATCTGCTGCTGGAGTACTTACCTCAAAACCAGGGAATTCTGGGATGTGAGCCAGCAGCGTGCCAGCAGGCCGGACTGCTCACAAAGCTAGCTTCAGCTGCAGTTCGTGGGGCTGCCCAAGCAGACACGGAGTGAGACTTTCCCCATTTTGTGCTCAGGAGCTGACACACCTCTCCCTGCCTCATTGAGCAATAACCACAGATCTCACTTTACATTCCGTTCTCCAGGCTGAGAGCCCATTTCCAGGGAAAGGAGGCAAGAAACACACCAATCAGAGTGTTGAAATAAATAGAAATGTTGAATCCCCAGTGGATCCTGGAGTTCAGGTCCTCTGAGGGACAAACATCTACTGTGTTTTATTAAATGTTTTCTGTCTTAATAAGCACTGGGAAATACCAGAGCCATCTGTACTTCCTGCTAACCCTGGGGACTTAGGAAGGCAGGCACTTGGGGCCTCTGAATAGTTCTGTTTCCCCACTGCTCAGTGGTGCTCGAAATGGCTTTGCCCCGAGGCTGCTGTGGAGTCGCCTTAGGAGAGCAGTGTGTGTTCTACCACACAGAGCCCTACTTCTGACAAGACCAGACGGCTCCTTTCTTGGCTCCTTTCTAAGCCCCAAAGTTGCCTGTAGAACATTTGCACATGAGCCCTAAAAGGAAAGTATTGAGAAAGGGCTTGTGCTTTATTCAGTTTGTATATATTACACAGGAGGTGAATTTGAAGTTCCTGCATAAACAATTAGCTGCAAGGAATGTGACAGTGAAGAGATCTAGTTAAATCTAGTTTTGAGGTCTTCTTCACCAGGGGGAAGGTAAGTCCAACAGATTCCTCATGATGGAGTAGGTAGGGCCCCCTGCCGCCAAGTGACATGGCACTTGAGAAAGGGACTTTGGGCTGGAGAGATGGCTCAGGCGTCAAAGGCTAGGTTCACAACCAAACATATAAGAGAAAGGGACTCTAGTCCAGGGCCTGTTATGACCCCCACCACTTTCCAAGGCCAGATGTTAGAGAGCTTCCCACGCCTGACAGCTTTTGTGTCCCATTCTCTGGTTCATCAGGCGTTGGTACCCACCTCGTCTGCAACGGTTAGCCCAGAGATTTGGAGAGAGGGTGGCCTGCAGGCAGCCGTCAACATTGCATAAGGCATATTCCCTTCTTTTTGCCCCTCAGTAGCTCTGACTCAGAGGCTCCCTCCAGTGGCCTCTGGTGGACACTGCATCATTGTCGCTGGTTCCTGACAACCTGTTGCTGAGAAGGCAGAGAAGGCTGTCCTAGTCTTAGATACTACTAGATCCTTTTCTTTTAGATTCCTAAAAACAAAGACATTAGTTTAAAGCCATGTGTGTTTCCTAAGGTTAGACAATATTTGAAGGGAAGAGGGAGAAAAAAGAGGGAAATTGGAGAAAAGAAAAACTGAAAGCAGGAAGGGAATAGGGGTGCAGGCAAGGAGGGATATAAGTTGCTAAGATGGCTGACATCCTTTTAGAGCAGCATTTCTCAGCCTTCCTAATGCTGTGACCCTTTAATACAGTTCTTCATTTTCACTGGTACTTCATAACTGCAATTTTGCTAACCTTATTTATTGTAATGTAAATTTCTCTGCTTTCCAATGCTCTTAGGTAACCACTGTGAAAGGGTCATTCGACCCCCAAAGGGGTTGCAACCTATAAGTTGAGAACCGTTTTTTTAGAGGGAGGGGCAGGAAGCAGTGCATTGGTGGGTATGTCCAGTCTACACCTGTTGGGCTCTTCTGTCACATTATGTAATGGGACTGTCAATGCTATTTGCCACCTGCTCAGGAGTGGGCATCGTTCCCAAAGTTAAAGAATTGAACTCCCACTGGGGGTGGGGGACCATCCAACCAAAAGCCACAAAGACTCACCAAGTTGAAAACAGGCATTTAATCTGAGTTCGAGGCCAGCCTGGTCTACAGAGTGAGTTCCAGGACAGCCAGGACTACACAGAGAAACCCTGTCTCAAAAAAACAAAAACAAAAAAAAAAAAAACAAAAAAGAAAAAAAAAAGAAAAAAAAAGAAAACAGACATTTAATGTGGCAGAAAAGGAAGAGCAGAGACATCCTGCTGGGAAAGATGGGGTCTCCAGAGTTGGCCGGCTGTCTAGTGGACTCCAGGCTGGTCATACACAGGACCCCTGGAGTCTCTCCTCTTTCGATCTCTCTTTTCTTTCCCAGGTCCCTCCTCCCATGACTGCCTCTCCTAGGACAGGGTGGTTCTTGGTTCAGGAAGATAGATGAACCCAGTGAGGTTTCATTCCAGCTACAGGGTCTAACTGCTGTGAAGGGGTGTCATCATTCACTTCAATCTCTCCTGGCTGCCCGTTCCCTGTATCTCTCTTTGCACTTCTGCATAGATTACCCTCTAATGTCCTAATCTGGTGACTGGGCACAGTTGGTAGACATACCTGTCACAGAAGCATGAGGACCCGAGTTCAAATCCCCATCACCCATTCTAAAAGCCAGATAATCCAAACCAACATCCCAGCACTGGAGATGTGGAGATAATAATAAAGGTCTCAGGCTTGTTGGCCAAACAGTGTAGCTCAGCTAGTGAGCTTCAGTTCAACGAGCAACCTTGAGGAGGACACTTGACATTAATCTCTGACCTCAATCTACACGCCCACATATGGCACCCTCCAAGACTTCTGCAGCAGCACTTGCCTCCAGATTCCAGCCCTGCTTGAGTTCCTGTCCTGACTTCCTCCAGTGATGGACTATCACCTGGAAGTGTAAGCCAAATAAACCTTTCCTTCTCAGCTTGCATTTTGGTCATAGTGCTTTGTTGCAGCAATAGAAACTTGACTAAGACCACCTGACTTCATAAGACACTGTTTCAAAAACATCAAGGAAAAAAAATCATTGGTATTGGTAATACTAGAGAGGCAGATGCAGGAGGATCTCTGTGAATTTGAGTTCAGCCTGGTCTACGTAGTGAGTTCTAGGCCATCCAGGGACACAAAGAAGAACCTTTTGTCAAAATTAATAAATAAATAAAGTGTGAATCTGGGTCTCCCTTCTCCTGGGGGAAGCAGAGTCAACAAACAGGGGTTTGGAAGGGCCTGTGAATATGACAGAAATAACAGACTTATCTCCGGGATCAGCTTCAGGGAGGCAGATCAACTTTACTTGGGGTGAATCAAAGGTTGCATAGTTTTGGGGAAGGGAGTAGGAATGTCCAGGGTGGGAAAAGGTCATTGGCTGAAGGATAAGGCGCCGAGATACCTCATTAGCATGGAGAGGCATTCCAGGGATCTCGGGTACTTGCTGAAAGAGGAGAAAGGAGGCTGACCATGTAAGCTAATCAAGGCTACGTCGACATTCCTCAGGTAGAGGGTGGGGTTTGACCACCTCAGACAAGCTCAGAGAAGGAGAATTCCTGCTGGTAAAGGGAGTCCCCCATTTTGTGCTGAGCTCAGAAGGCTATCCGGACAATGGTAGACTTTGACTTTAATTAGCAGGGCAACAGGTATCAAGTACCCAGTGCAACAAGGGTCTCAAGTCTCTACTCTAGAACCCCAATATTGTCCCCTGTCCTTATGAACAAGGCCAAACTATTATAAAATCCCATTGATTTACCTGTGCACGGGTGTGGGCATACATACGTGCATGCCACGGTTGGGGGTATTTGATGAACACAGGTTGTCAGGTTTGCCTTTCACCCTCTGAGCTATTCCTCCAGCCCCAAAAAGGCCACATTGTTCACCTGTGAGAGCAAGCCTTTCCCTGCTGGCCCTGAACTCCTGCCTGCCCTGCTCTGTGTCCCAGCAGGTCTCTGATTCTCCCACCTCAGACACAGATTCCCCTTTCTTCACCACTACCTTTTTTTTTTTTTTTTTTTTTTTACTTCTTCAATGGAGCTGTTCCTCCTGTGCAAACACAGAATTGAGGCATTTTGCTCATCCACATCTGGTGCCTCCCTTTCAACTTCTCTGCTCCATCACTGGCTCCCTCTTCCTCTTTTCTCTTGCTTCCTCCCTCCTCTCGTACTTTCTTCGCATATGTGTGTGTGCTTATGTGTGTGTGCTTATGTGTGTGTGGATGTGTGTACACCTGCCCTGGGAATCTTCTTGCCCTCCATCTTGAATATTGAGGCAAGGTCTCTCGATGAAGCTGGAGGGTACTGGTTAGGTTAATGTGAGCCAGCTAGCTTTGGGGATCTAGCCGATTTGCATAAGTAGCCATGGCTGCGTGGCTTTTCTATGGGTTCTGGGAATCTGAACTCAGGTCCTCATTGTTTGCTGCATTTGACATCTCCCTAGCTATTGTTTTGTTGCTTAGTTTAGTTTAGTTTAGTTTAGTTTTGTGACAGGGTCTTGTGTAGTAGCTTAAGCTGACGTCAAGCTCGCAGTGTAGCCAAAGCTAGCCTTGCACTCTTGATTCTCCTGCCTCTACCTTCCCAATGCTGAACTGGCCTTCCTACCCAGTACTGCCCCTGCTCTTAAGAGTACGTGGCCTCGAGCATCTCTCAGCATGACCACCAGGTGGCGCCCGCCACTCGGAGGTGCTGAAAGGGCTATGCCGAGTGGGGAGGACGACGAGCTACACCTGTGCATGGTCGTGCGCGCTAGAAACCAGCCTCTGGGAAGCACAAGCCATACATGACTGCCTGACAGACTGATGCGCAGCTTATGTTTGGGTTGCACCTCCTTTGACTGTATTCTGCAGGTTTGTTAGGATTCTTCCTTGGGGACGGGGAAGCAGAGAAGCGGGGCTCGGGGGCTCGGCCCGGGTCAGGGTGGTGCTGCCACCTACTAATCATTTAGGAGGTAGCTAAGATTCAGCTGACAGTTCCGGAAGGGAGGCAGGGTGAGAGGTGGAGGAACCACATATCCTTCCTTACAAGCTCTTCAACCTCTCAGTTAGCTGCCTCTGCCTTCTCTTGGCTTGCCCTGGAAGCCCCCTGGAATTCACAGTCAGCAGGTGGTGCCAGGAGGACAGAGGCCAATGTGAAACTAACATTCAGGGACCTTGATTAGAATGTTTAAAAATTCCGAGCTGGAGAGATGGCTCAGGGGTTAAGAGCATTACTTCTCTTGCACTAGACCAAAATTCACTTCCCACAGAGGGTAGCTTTATAACCGCCTGTAACTCTAGCTTCAGGGCACCTGACACCTGCTTCTGGATGTGCCAGCACATACACGTGTGCAGCCACCCCTCCCCCCAACACACAAATAGACTTTTTAAAAAAGATTTATTTTTTGTGTATGAGTGATTTGCCTGTATGTATGTATGTGTGTATGTATGTGCACCAACCACATACATGTAGTGCACATGGAGGCCTGAAGAGGGTGGCAGATCCCGGCAACTGGAGTTAGATGTTGTGAGCCACCATGTGGGAGTTGAATCCAAGTTCTCTGGAAGAACAGCAATTGCTCTTAACTGCTGAGTGATTTCTCTAGACCTAAAACAAATCTTTAAAATAATGTTTCAGAATTGGTAGTCTGATGTGGTTGACACTTACAGGCTAGTGGTTCTAGCCAACTCAGTGTTCCCCAAACCAGTGAGAAACTGTCTCAGAAAAACACAGTGAGGCCTTCAAGATGGAGCAGGA
>NW_021604591.1:4199595-4252095 GCF_004785775.1 Grammomys surdaster
TGGCAAGCCCCATTACTTCCTGCTCCATCTTGAAGGCCTCACTGTGTAACTGAGGGACACCTGAGGTTGACCTCTGTGATCATCCACAGCTGTGAGAGTGCATATGCGCATACATGTGCACACACACCTACACCCACGTACCAATACACACACACACACACACACACACACACACACACACATACACACCCCAAACCCTGTTACCTGGAACATGAGCTATGGAAGACCGAGCCTCTGTAGTGGGAGAGCCCTCTGTGGTGGCTTCCCCTTTCACATGGATTCTGGGCTTCCAACTTAGATCCTCATGCTTACGAAGAAAGTGCTTTACCGGCTGAGCATCTCCCCAGATTCTCTTTATCTTGATTTCCCCTGTTTGCCTTTCTCAAACAATAGCCTGGATTAAATCCGTTTTACTGAAGTAACTCAGGCCACCCTTGCTTTCCTAGCTGTTCCTGACCAACCAATAGACCTATGACTAACACATGCCTCTGAAGGCATCACCTGAGAACCATACCAGGGTGCTGCTTCCCTCGTGGGATGCTTCAAGGTGCCCAGTCTCAGAAACCTTGCTGGTATTGCCAGCCTGTTAGTTTCCAAGGTAAAGGAAATGCTCACCAGTACAGTTTTCCGGTCTGAAACAGTATATATGAGCATGAAAGGAATGTTTAACTTGAGAAAGCCAGTAGAGACCCTTTATCTTTTTACCTCAACCAAAGCTGTCAGAGCTAGTTAGCATCAGAACTAGTCAAGTGTCTCCAAAAAAAGCTGCTCTGTGTGTGTACAGCGGCCCATCCAGTCACCAAGGAAACCACGCATCAGTGAAAAGGGCCCCCAGGAAACAGCTAGAAACTCAGTTGCTTGACAAGTCTGTCATTAGCAACTAGACCCAAGTGTAGAAGGAACAATTCTAAAACTCTTGCCCAACCTCCTGCTGTCTGCAGCTCTTCCCTCAGTGAAAATCTGCTCACCTCAGAGAGACATGTTCTGGCAGGCGTGACCAACAGCAGGAAACACGCTTGTTTACTTCCCAACAAATGAGACAGGCTGTCTGCTGTTGGTCCTGGGACTAGCATCCTTGGGGCATACCAACCTACTTTCCCAGGTCCTAGTATCTTCTGGGCTCCAAGCAGTGGTCACCAAGTCTGCCCAAATCTCTGGGCAGCGATAATCAGGAAAGTTGTTCCATAATTAATCTTTACCCTTCTTTTTCTCCAAATTGGTTCTCTCTCTCTCTCTCTCTCTCTCTCTCTCTCTCTCTCTCTCTCTCTCTCTCTCTCTCTCTCTCTCTCTCCTTTCCCCCTCCCTCCTGCACCCTCTGTCTCTCATGCCTCTCTCTCTCTGTTTTGTTTCTTTTTTAAGTATTGCCTTTATTTTCATTTTGCGTGTGTGTGCGTGCGTGTGTGTGTATGTGTGTTGTGTGCATGCATATGGATATGTGTGTGTGCGCGTGTGTGTGTGTGTCTGTGTGTGGGTAAGGTGGCTGGAAACGCAGAAGTTTCCTCCAGGTGGGAAGTTATGCGCAGCAGTTCCAGCTACAGTGGCTCATTAAAGGCCTTCTGCACGATTTCTCACAGCACGGCCCCAATGACATGAGAAAGTCCTTGGTTCCAAAAGGGTTTATTTTTATGTCGGATGGTAGATGGATCTGGATGTACACTTCCCCCACCCCCGCCCAGTGAAACTCAGGGCAGACCTGAGTTAAATAGGGAGGGAGAAAGGGGGGAGAGTCTGGGGAAGATTGCTTAATTGGCTCCGCCCTCTGGCCTTCATTAGTATGTAAATATCTCTAGGGCCTGAGGCCTGTAGTCATGCCCTCTACCTGTGCACTTTGGGAGGTGCGTAACAATTAGGTTCATGGGGACTAGACTTTGTTTGAGGACCCTGGGTTCTGGGGACATGGCTGAACACCTGCCGTTTCTCCCTTGGAGTCTCGGGGTTCTAGGCCCATGCCCAGCCAAGAACCAAGATACCCTTATGTAGTCCCACATATGTGCGTGTGCGCGTGTGTCTGTGTGTGAGTCACCATCCTCTGTACCTGCACTGTTTATGCCCACTCCCCCTTCGCTATGCACTTCCCCAAGAAGACTGCTCAAGGAGAAATCGAAGCTTGGGTGGTAGGCTGCACAGTGTGTCTCCTTGTTCCTGTTTTGTTCCTTGTTCCTGTTTTTATTCCTGTTCTTGTTTGTGTTCTTCTTTTGTAGGGATTATAAAAGGGAGCTATGCAGTTGAAAATATAGCATTTGGTCTCTACCAGATGACTCCTTGTCTTTCACCCTCAGCCCTTCGCCAATCCAAGGAACTGAGTCAGCTATGCTGGTGTAGGTGACATCTGTGTGTGTGTGTGTGTCTGAGGAGGCCAAAAGAGGATCCTCAGTAGCTAGAACTACAGGGGTTGCAGTCTGTTGGACATGGGTGCTGGGAACTGAACTGGGGTGCTTTGCAAGAGCAGCAATAAACCCCCAGCTCATTAATGATTCTAATGTGACAAGAGGATTCATTCATTTGTGTAGTCTACAAATATTCATTGAGTGCTTCTTCTTTGCCAGGAAATAGTAGGCTGAGTGCTGAGGTTAATCGAGATAGTAATTTACTGGTTATAGATGAAGCCAAGGACTCATTAGAAAGGATCTGGGGAGGGATTCATTGGCTGTGTTCCAGTTATTTATTGTTCCACAGCAAACCACCCCAACATATAATGACTTCAGTTGACCATGGTTATTATTCTCTCCATGAACTTTCAGTTTTGGTGGAAAGAGGGGAGGGCACAGAGTGACAGAGTCAACTGAAGGGGGAACTGGAATCATAAGGGCTTTCTCCATGGTATGTTTAGTCTGTTGATGGCGGCTCTATTAATAGGGAATCTTGGGTTGAAGAGTCAGTTGAGACACCTGCAAGCAGCTTCTTGTTTACATCACAGCATGGCAGCTGAGTTATAGGCGTGGGTCTTCCAATAAGAGAGCCAGATGGAAGCCATAACAGCTTTTAGTCTTAGAAATCACACAGCATTTTATCCATGAGGTCACTCAAGACATTGCATCTTCAAGGGGAGAGGAACTAGAAGCTACCTTTTAGTAAGATAAGTTCAAGGGATATATTCTAAAGCCTCTTTGTCTATGATCTAAAGGAGAAGTTGGTGGGATACCATTTCAGGGAGAGATGGTAAATAAAGTCTCTGCGGGTAGACCGTGAGTAATGTGTTTAAGGAGGAAAAGGGCATCAAGGGTGGAATATGGAAAGCAAAGAGGAGCATCTGAGATCATGTTAGAGGTGGCTGGAAGCTTTATTATCAAGCAGTTACAGGAGCCTGGATTTTATTTTGTGTGCTGGGGAGGGGGGGTTGGGACGGGGAGGGATGGGACATTGCAAGATTTAGGTTTATATATTTGTGTCTTTCTGTTTGTATATTCATTGTATATGGTGTTTGTTTTTGTATGTGCATGTGGGTGTGTTAAAATGTGGAGGCCCAAGGCTGCTGTCTGGAATCATCCCCAGTGGCTCTTCTACCTTACTCGTTGAGGCAGGGTATTTCAGCTAAACCCAGAGCTCACCAATATGGCTTGTCTCATTAGCCAGTTTACTCTGGGGTCTCCTGTCTCTACCTTCCAAGGTTGGAGTTACAGATGGGCTGCCATACACACTGGACATTTAAATAGGTTCCAGGGTTCCAAACTTGGGTCTTTCCTGGGTGACAAAAATTTAATCCCTGAGCCTTCTTCCTGCCATCCATTCATATCCTGCTAGGACTGTTACAGCTGCTGCGCTTAAGACTTGAGATGAGACTGAAACCCAGGTAAGGACATGAATGGACTGACTGGACAAGAATGTTGGCCTTGGAGATAAAGAGAAGTAGATGAACAGGTGTGATGGTTTGAATAAAAATGCCCCCCCATAGGCTCATAGGGCGAGGCACTATTTGGAAGGTATTGCCTTGCTGGAAAAAGTCTGTCCCTGGGTGTAGTGGGTTGAATATGCTTGGCCCTGGGAGTGGCACTAATAGGTGTGGAGGAAGTGTGTAACTGTGGGTGTGGGTTTTGAGACCCTCCTCCTAGCTTCCTGGAAGACAGTCTTCCCCTAACAGCCTTCAGAACAAGATGGAGACATTTTGTGTCCTGCCTGGGCACTGCCATGCCTCCAGCCTTGATGACAATGGACTGAACCTCAGAACCTAAAAGCCAGGCCCAGTGAAATGTTTCTGGGGCCAGAAATATAAATCTGAGAATTATCAGTATAGAGACAATCTGCAAAGCCAAGGATGATGCCACCTGACACGGAATGAGAGTGAGCAAAGCGTGTGAAGACAGAGTCCTGGGAAGAGAGGGAAGATTCCAAAGAGGCTGAGGAAGACTGGGTGAGAAGGAGTGAGACCAGAGCTGTGAGTATTATGGGATGGAGAGAGATCTGGAAAAGAAGAGTTAAGAAAGAATTAATCTAAATGACCCTTTAGGCTCCTCTCGATCTGTATTTCTACAAATCCAGGAATTTCTCAAATTCCTACAAACTGAGATGTTCTGTGACTAATCAGCTTTTGGGAAAATGAAGACTCACTGGTTCTCTCGAAAGACTCAAAAAAGGATCACTTATTCCCCAGGGGAAAAGTGGCTTTCCTATAGATACTGGGGCAACCCATAGGAACATTGCAGGAATCCTGGCATATCAGGAATCGTAGGTACTCAGGTACAACTGCCAGACTGGATACTATTGGTGAAGTTGGGTTCAGAACACGGAATGTTCACTTATTAGGACTTCTGTAAGAGCATACCACACACTTGGTGGCTTAAACCGTAGGGCTGAGTTGACTCCGAGTTCTAGGGTTTAGACATCTGAGGTGAAGGTGTTCGGAGGCCAGTGTCTGAGGACTGTGACAGAATGGTTCCTTTTGGTTTGCACGTGGTCATCGTCTTGTTCTTGTGGCCGTCTTCATCTTCACACATCTGTCTCTACAGTTGCCCCTTTGATTGAGATGTTGACTATTTGCTGATCATTTTAATGGCTTCATCTTAACCTAAGCTCCCCTCATACACCCCATTTCCAAGGAAGGCCACATGCTGAGGAACTTGAAGTTAAAAGTTTGTAGTAGTTACTTAAGCAACTTATGGAAAAAAAGATGTGTTGTGCTTACAGTTCTAGTGAGTTAGAGTCCGTGATGGTGGAGCGGAGGCGGCAGGCAGGAGTGCGGGCAGGCGGCAGGATGGAGGCTGGAGCAGCAGCTGACAGCTCATTTTTGGCAAACACAAAACAGAGAGAAAAAAAACTAGAAGTGGTTCAAGTCTTTAAACTCTACCTTTCTCTCTTTCTTTCTTTCTTATTTCTGCTTTTTAATTTTTTTAATTTTTTTTTTGTTTTTCGAGACAGGGTTTCTCTGTGTAGCCCTGGCTGTTCTGGAACTCACTCTGTAGACCAGGCTCGAACTCAGAAATCCACCTGCCTCTGCCTCCCAAGTGCTGGGATTAAAGGCATGTGCCACCACTGCCCAGTGTAAGTCTTTAAACTCTAAAAACTCACAGGGGGTGGACATATTTTCACCAGCAAGGTCACACCTCCTAACTCCTCATATAGCAATACTAGTGAAAGACCCTCTAAGGGGGGACTCATGAAGGACGCGACCCCCAAAGACACTCCAGAGACCTCTTGCTGTAATAACATGAGTCAGGTTTAATAAACGAAGCTTCGGACCGAAATGTATCTCACGTAGGAGACAGGGGATTCAGCCCTGAGATCTAACAGTTTAGGGTTTTTATAGACAAAGGCTGGGGGGGAGGGAGAGAGTTGTGGGTAATCGCACACAATTGGTTGTTATAAATGTCTATAATACGTGTAAGCACATCTCAGGCAGAGGTTTGACAAATCTCACGAGAATAGTCTCTGGTCCCTGTGGCCTTGGGACCCAGTGTAAATGTTTATCTGAGTCAACAGACCATCTGGCTGAATCTAATTTATAAGTCCTTGGGACCTCTGGTGGGAGTTTTTCCAGAGGAGGCTAAGTCAGACACCACAGGAACAGATTCCCGGAACACTCAGTTGACCTTTGTTTCTCTGCTCTGCATCTCTTGTAACGGCCTTGGGTTAGCAAGCTAGCTGACCTATTATTCTTAACTATTTGTATTCCTGTTATATTATTTAACTAACTTAAAAAATACCTTTTCACTAGCTGGGGACCAAGTATTCAAATGCCAGAGACTATGGGGACCTATCTCAGGCAAGCCACTGCATTCCTCTTGGTCCCCTAGTCTCCTGATCATAACATAATGCAAAATGTTTTTAATCCAACTTCAAAAATCTCTATAGGCTTTCAATCACAACTTTATTGAAAAGCCCCAGCTGGGCGGTGGTGGCGCCGCACGCCTTTAGTCCCAGCACTTGGGAGGCAGGTGGATTTCTGAGTTCGAGGCCAGCCTGGTCTACAGAGTGAGTTCCAGGACAGCCAGGGCTACACAGAGAAACCCTGTCTCAAAAAACCAAAGAAAAAAAAAAAGAAAAAAAAAAAGAAAACCCCCAGGTCTAGCGTCCTGAGATGACAGGTAACGCCTTAACTGTAACCCTTTGTAAGATTAAAACAAACAAACAAACAAACAAATTATATACTTCCGACATAAACTTCACTCTGAATATTTTATGTGGAGGGGAGACACAATTCAGTACACAACCCCTTGGGTTACTGTTGCTGAGAAGCAAGGAGAGAGGCGAGAGCACCCTCCAAAGTCCAGAACGTTCTGAATAGTTCTGAACAGATAAACATTCTGAATAGACAAGCAATCCTGTTTGAGTAGAATGAGACTACACTACTTACCATCTAGGTCTAAGTGGATTTATTCCAAGGTTCCCCAAACAGGGACGACAGTCAAATAAACAAAGCGGAAATGTCATTGAACGAGCAATATCTTGCCGAGTTGGACTTGACTTCCGGTAGCAGGAAGAGCTGCCGGCGCGCAGCTCCAGAGGCCATGGTTGCCCTGGTTACTCTTTTCAGGGGCCGGTTGGGACACAGCGGAGTTGGTGGGTTCTCAAATTAGAAGTTCATGAGCTTCTCCACCGGATGCTCACACTGCAGGAGCCACTGGGATCAAATTTGTATCCCAACGGGGAGCTCTACTTGCAGGTTCGGCTGGGAATTAAGTTCATGGGAAAGAATAGAAAGTTCAGAAGAACAAATTAAGTAAGTTCGTGGGAGACTGTTCTGCACATCGCCTAAACTCTGAAAATGGCCCACTACAGTGGGCAACGAACCAGGGAGGGAATCTCATTGAATGCTACTCCAGAAAGAATTTTCTTTGCTTCTCTGCAACTCAGAGCACCTTGTAGCATATTAATGACTTACTTGCCGTCATCACAGCTTGTGTGCTCTCTTTTCAATTTATATGTTGGAATGCCAACCCTTAGTGATAAATTTTATACTTTTAGTAATCGAGGTTTCAAAGGAGGGATTTTATGATTAGAACCTTGACCCAAAAGGATTAGGACAGACAGCCAAGTCCTGTCTTCTAAGGCTAGCACTGTCTCTCCCATTTTCTCTGAGAGAGTGCACCGAGCAGCTCATCATTAGCTGAAGAGAGGTCTTCGCCTGAACCAGATCAGCTGGCGACTTGACTCTGGACTCTCCAGCCTTTAAAACTATTGTTGACATTTCCCAATCTCTGCTATTTTGTCATAGTAGCAAAATACACTCATGCACTTGATTTACATTTTATTGTCCCCAGTTAAAAGGCACAAACTCTTCATCTTTGTGTCCCCAAGTACCACTGTGCCCGACTTGGTGGCTCTCACCCGGCAGGAGTTCAATCATTATCTGTTAACAAAAAGAGTGATTAGTAAGTCACTGACAGGATAGGAACCATTCCATTCACTGTGAAATGGGGAGGCCAGACAGTTATGAATATATACTTAATCAGCTGGGACACAAACGGTGTTTCCAGGACCAGAGTTAATTGAAAGTGGACTGGGGCCAAACACTATCTTCAGCCGCAGACTACACACAGAGTCGTCAATCTGACAATCTGGCCAGTAGGGAAGCTGCTTCCCTGATGTATGGCTTTTCCTTCTCTCTAATTAGGATCAGAGCTTTGCCAGTCCACATCATCCTACCTCTATAATCTAACACTCTCAGAGTCAGCAGAGAGGTAGAAAGCTGAGAGAAACCCCATTGCCAAAGGACAAGTGGGGTATCAGACGACAAGCATTTGATTTATCTCAGCGACCTCACGGGGTTACACTGCCTCTGCCAGGGTCTAGGTCTCTTGAGTTTAAGAACTGAGTCTGTCAGCACAGCAGTCGCAGATCCATCTGTAGCTTTTCCTCTAATTAATTAAGCTATGAGAACTGATGCATGAAACCACCATGCCAATCTATGGAATCCTAAGGGCGCTGAGACTGTGTGGCTGGAGTGCTTGTCTATCTGGGCTCTCACATCCTTCTGCTGCAGACGGACCTCTGAGGAAGGCAAATAGGAGAGAGTTACTTGGAGAATGTGGAGTCTAAACACAGGAGGCCAGGATGTGAAAGTGTTTAAGGGCATTGAGCTGGGCTAGCCTGAGAAAACCACTCTTATTGCTAATACATCCCTTACAGTAACCTCCGGGCACGGTGCTTTCCTTCCCACCGCCGGAAGCACCGGGAGGTTCTACTCAAGGCTTCAGAGAAGGAAAAAAAAAAAAAAAACAACCACTACAGCTCTATTAGTATTTATGGCACAGGAATCTGGGGTGCAGAGAGATGAAGTGGGAACTATAGACCAGCTCAGTGACATCCTAGGAACAAATTTTCCTGAGACTTCCAATCCCAGTCACCATTTTTCCTTCTTTAAAAACAAACAAAACACCCTGGTTATCATGCAGCCCAGGCTAGCCTCATTGCTAACTATGTAGTCAAGGATAACCTTAATTTTTCTCATCCTCCTGTCTCAACTTTCTTAGTGCTGGGATTACAGGCATGTTCCACCATAACTAGTTTATACAGAGCTCTGGGGTTTCGAACAGGCTGTGTAAGCACGCTCAACCCATCAACCTACACACCAAGCCCTCTATCCTGACGGTTTTTATGTGTGACCTTCAAGGCTTTGGTTCGTCTGCTCTTGAGTTTCTAATCCTTTTCAAGCTTGAGCTGTACTACTTTTTTTTTTTTTTTTTGTAGCCTCACAGCTGAATCTTTAATTTTAGCAGTGTGTTTTCTGCATATTTGAGCACTTAGAATAGTTGTTTCTGCATGGCTACCAGTGAAACTTTGCCTGGAGTAACAGGCAAATCAGTAATTAAAACAACCTGATTTCATCAGTTTAAGATTCTAAGAAACTAAATTATTCTGTGTCATAGGACTTATAAAAGCCAACACAGAAGGCAGTCTTCTGCCACCCTGGGAGTGGGGACTCTGTCCTTGCAGGGCGGTCATCTGTACCTGAGAGCAGAGGCTACTGTGATGGCTCTCTCTCCACTCTACTTTCTCAGCCCTCATTTGCACACCAGCATGCAGCCTCTGGTCACTTCCAAACCCCAGAACTTTGTATTCCCATTCGTACCCTCAGATGCACTCTAAGTTCAGCCCCTATCTCCTTCCCTCTATTAGAGTGATGGCTCAGCTGGCCAAGTACTTGCTGTATAAGCATTAGGACTTCAGTTTGCGTGCACAGAAAACCCACACATAAAAGCCACACGTCACAGTGAAAGCTCAGAGCCCCAGAGCCGGGAGGTGTAGGCAGGAGCATCCTATAGGCCTGTTGGTCGGCTAGCCTAGCCAAAACAAAGAGCTTCAGGTTTGCTGAAACCTTGACTCAGAAAATAACTTTGGAGAGTAATCAAGGTAATTATTCTTCGGAGAGTAATTACGGGAGACACCGCATTGACCTTTACGTACATATATATATTGGGTGACAGTGGGGGTTCCGCATCTGCTCCACCACCGGGGAGACAGAGGTGCAGGAAGTTTGACTGCACTTACCCCAGGCTGGCACCAGGCGGGTGTCCGACTATGGGAAGCTGCTGTGGGGACACTGCTCTGGGGGTGGGGGAACGCAGTCTGAGGTCCCAGGGAGCTGGAACTAGCTCAGTGTTGGGGCTGGGGTCCCCAGGCCTGCTGAGAGGTTCTCAGACTCTTGCCAGGCACCACTGGCAGCTGCAGAAGAGCTAAGGACAAAGTGGGGCCCACGGGCTTGGTTGGCCCACAGCCAAAGGGGAGGTGTGGCCTTGTCAGAGGAAGTCTGTCACTGGAGTTGGCGCTTTGAGGTCTCATATATATGTTCAGGTCTGGTCGGTGGAATCAGAGCCTCCTCCTGGCTGCCTTTGGTTCAAGATGTAGAACTGTCAGTTCCTCGTCCAGCACCACCATGATGATAATGGACTTGAACCTCTGACACTGTAAGGCAGTCCCAACTAAATGTTTGCCTTTATAAGAGTTGCCTTGGTCATGCTGTTTCTTTATAGCAGTAAAACCCTAATACACTTCCTAATAGCCCAGCATTTAAGAAGAGATGCTAGCCTCATATTTGCACCTGACACATGGCAGTCAAGTTCCGGTCCAGACTCCTGTCACACCGTTCTAGTTGAATTTGTGTATGTCCCTTCTGGTCTGACTGTTTTGAGGGTGAACTCTCTAGATTCTCTGAAGTGGTGGTTCTCAACCTGTGGGTTGAAACACCTTTGCGTATCAGGTATCCTGCTTGTCAAATATTTATATTACAGTCCATAACAGTAGCAAAATTATAGTTATGAAGTTGCAACAAAATAATTTTATAGTTGTGATCACCATGACATAAGGAACTGTATTAAAGGGTCACAGCATTAGGAAGGTTGAGAACCACTGCTCCAAGGGTTCTTGTATGAATCAGATAAGACTGTTGTTACACAATTGCTTTTTACAGAAATAAAAGACAGAATTGCTGAGTTAGAGTAAGAAAGTCTGAAGGGAAAAGGTCCAGATAGCTGTATGATTTCATTTGTTCAATTCTTTAATGAAAATACAAGAAGCTGCTGAAGCCAGGGGCTGTTCTGGGCACTTGAGGGATACAAGATCAAGTGAGGTGTGGATAGTTATTGAGAAGGGGATGGGGAGACAGGTAGGAAGAATACAGAAACTACGAGTGACAAAAACACTTGCGTTTCCCAAAGGAGATACAGTCTGTTATTCTCTGTATGTTAAGTCAAAACTAATCTGGGATATTAGTGTAAGGGTGGAGGTTATGTGGAAGGAGTCTGTGGAAGACAGGCTTCTGGAGGCTTCTTGAAGTGTGTGTTGATTATATGGGCTATGATCATTTATTGATGCATTCAATACATAAGCACAAACAGAATGTATATACTTTGCTATGTGCACCCATGCTTGAATTGCATTTTAAAAACAATAGGAATAGTAGTGAAGAACATTTTTTAGATTTATTTTCTCTCTCCCCCTCTCTTTCTCTCTCTCTGTTTGTGTACACATGTGTATGCACACATGAGTGTGTACATAAGCACATATGTGTACAGGTGCTCACTTCAGCCAGAAGAGAGCATCAGATCTTCCAGTGCTGGAATTATAGGTGATTGTAAACCTCAAGGTGTAAAACCTTTCCACCAAGCTCCTCTGAAGGAAAAGCAAGCACTCTTAGTGCTGAGCCATCTCATCTTATCTGCTCTCAGAATATTTTTATAAAAACGCAAATTTATGCTGGATGCAGGACATTTTACAAGATAACTCAGCCATGACCCAAACAATCTATCCCAATGTGTTTTCTCAGTAGTATGTAAATGCCATGCTCAGGCTCTTAATCTGAGTGTTTAGTGACTATAAAATAATTGAATTCTAAGTTAACCATTCAACCAACTGAGCAACCAGTAGGCATCTATTAAGCAACTTTGACACCATCTGTTAGGTTCTGTTAGAAGCCAGACAGGACCAAAACCAGGATGCCATTCCAGCCTCAAGGGACTTCCTTTTGGGGGGAAGACCCAAGTGAGACATACAAAGCCACCTCCAAGCAACCTAGAACCCTGGGGTCTGGTATGATTTCTGAAAATGAAAAGAATTAAAAGTCACTTGGCTCCTATGAACATAGTGGATCATATGTCCTTGTCCTTGTTACATGTTGGAGCATCTTCTGGGTATATGCCCAGGAGTGGTATAACTGGGTTCTCAGGTAATGCTATGTCCAATTTTCTGAGAAACTGCCCAACTGATTTCCAGAGTGGTTGTACCATCTTGCAATCCTACCAACAATGGAGGAGTGTTCCTATTTCTCCACATCCTCACCAGCATCTACTATCACCTGAGTTTTATCACCTTATTTATAATAGCCAGAAGCTGTAAAGAACCAGATGTCCTTCAACAGAGGAATGGATACAAAAAATGTGGTACATTTACACAATGGAGTATTACTCAGCTATTAAAAACAATGAATTTGAGAAATTCTTAGGTAAATGGATGGAATATCATCCTGAGTGAGGTAACCCAATCACAAAAGAACACACATGGTATTCATTCACTGATTATTGGATGTTAGCCCAGAAGCTTGAAATATCCAAGATTCAACTCACAGATCACATGAAGCTCATGAAGAAGGAAGACCAAGTGTGGGTGCTTTGGTCCTTAGAAGGAGTAACAAAATACTCAAGGGAGCAAATACGGAGACAAAGTGTGGGACAGAAACTGAAGGAGGGGCTGTCTGGAGACCATTCCACCTGGGTATCCATCCCATGTGCAGTCATCAAAAGTAGACACTGTTGTGGATGTCAGGAAGTGCATGCTGACAGGAGCCTGATATAGCTGTCTCCTTAGAGGTCTGCCAGAGCTTGACATATTCAGAGGCGGATGCTCACAGCTAACCATTGAACTGATCATGGGGTTCCCAATGGAGGAGTTAGAGAGAAGACTGAAGGAGCTGAAAGGGTTTGTGGCCCCATGAGGAGAGCAACAATACCAACCAAACAGAGCTCCCAGGGTCTAAACCACCAGCCTGAGAGCACTTAGGGAGGGACCCATGACTCCAGCTGTATATGTAAGGGAGGATGGTCCTGTCAGGCATAGGTGGGAGAGGAGATCCTTGGTCCCATGATGGCTGGACACAGTATGTGGGGGAATTTGAGGATAGGGAGGTGGGAGTAGGGGGTAGGCAGGGGCACATCCTCATAGAAGCAGGAGGAGGGGGGATGGGATGGGGGTTCCTGGACAAGGGGGGAATGGGGGTAAGGAGATAACATCTGAAATGTAAATAAAATATCCAATTTAAAAAAATTAAAAGTCACTTGGCTGGGAGAAAGCTCTGGTGTAAGGAAAGTGAACAAAATGGCTTAGTCAGTTCCTATCCACCAGTATGAGTGTTTGCTTTTACTCATTAAAATCTAGATATCGGGGGCTGGAGAGATGGCTCAGCGGTTAAGAGCACTGACTGCTCTTCCAGAGGTCCCGAGTTCAAATCCCAGCAACCACATGGTGGCTCACAACCATCCGTAATGAGATTGGATGCCCTCTTCTGGTGTGTCTGAAGACAGCTACAGTGTACTCATCAATAAAATAAATAAATAAATATAAAATCTAGATATCTTAAAAGAAAAGCAGGAGAGGGGCTCTGGAAATGGCTTAGTCAGTGGTACAAGCACAAGGACCTGAGTCCAAGCCCCAGCCCAGATATGGTGGCACATTCTTGTAATCTCAGCTCTGGGGGGACAGGGACAGCTAGGTTCCTGAGGCTTATTGGCTAGCCAGCTTAGCCTCATCAACAGGAGAGTCCAGTGAGAGATCCAGTCTCAAAAAACAAGCTGAATGGCTCCTGAAGAGCAACACACAAGCCTGAAGCTGAAGCAAAGGTAATGGAGGAACAGCTTACTGCTTTACTCTCTCCTGGTTTGTGCAGCCTGCTTTCTTACAGCACCCCAGACCATCCACAATACGGTGGGCCCTCCCTTCATGTGCATATGCGTTCACACACACTAGGTTATCAGGGATGTAAGCTTGGAGGGAAAACAGGTAGAGAAGGAACTTTGGCATTGGTCATGGGGGAAGAGATGATTAAGTTACAAAAGTCTACTGCAGTGGGATGAGCAGTAGTGGTGAGACTTGGGCAGGAGCCATAACTGAAGTGCTTGAAGTGGCTGTCGGGAAGTGTGCTGGGGGATGTGAGATGCCTCAGGAGGGAAAGGTACTTGCAGGAGATCCTGAGGACAGGCAGATCTTACAGAGGTACTTTCTCAATCTGTACACCTCTCCCCAGGTGACACCAGCACGTGATGCAGTGACGTAAGACTAGTGAGGACAGGCAGTCACTGTGCGATGTGATAACCAAAGCCATTATTTCTGTGGGTGTATTGTGAGTATGCATGTGTGTGAGTGTGTCTGTGTGTGTGTGTCTCTGTGTGTGTGTGTTGGTGTGTGTGGTTGCAGGGGCCTATGTATGTGTGATTGAACATGTTAGTACATCTATGCAGAGGCCAGAGGACAACCTCGGGTATTATTATTCCTCAAGGAATGTCTACCTTTATTTTTATTTTTTTTGACAGAGGCTCTTCCTGGCCTGGAGCTCACTGGTAGGATAGCTGGCCAATGAGTCCTGGGGATCCACTGTCTCTGTCTTCTTAGGTCTAGGATTACAAGTGCGTATGCGTCCACACACATGCACATAAAATGCAGGACAATGGGCAAGTCATCCCGAGATGCAAGCTGGGAAGGAAACCAGCAGAGCAAGAACCAAGGGAGTTGCCACAGGGGAAGTGAGAGCACAGGTCAAGTAGACCACAGCCAGCTTTTCTTTACGTGGGCTCTGGGCAGGAAGCTTGGCTCCTTACGCTTCCACAGTACGCTATCAACCGAGCCATCCGCCAGCCCCGGGGCCAGTCTGCATTACAACTTTGTTATTTTTAGTAATTCATTCTATACTTCCATGGGAACATCTCTAAAGGGATTTTTAAATTCTATTTTTATGTGTATGAGTGTTCTGCCTGCATGTAAACATGTGTACCACATGTATGCCCAGTGTCCATGGTTGATAACCAACGGTGGGGCTGAGATCTGAATTCAGGTCCTCTTGCAAGAGCAGCAATTGCTCTTAACCACCGAGCTATCTCTCCAGTCCCTAAAGAAGGCAAGCGTTATCTTTTTTTTTTTTTTCTCCTGAGACAGGGTTTCTCTATGTAGCTCTGACTTTCCTGGAACTCGATCTGTAGATGAGATTGCCGTTAATTCACAGAG
The DNA here is from genome assembly GCF_004785775.1 of Grammomys surdaster. Taxonomy (NCBI): domain Eukaryota; kingdom Metazoa; phylum Chordata; class Mammalia; order Rodentia; family Muridae; genus Grammomys; species Grammomys surdaster. Next base: position 4,214,737 of record NW_021604591.1, read on the forward strand.
GTCTGCCTGCCTCTGCCTCCCAAATGCTGGGATTAAAGGTATGCACCACAACCGCCCGGCAGATATTATCTTCTTAAGGATTATGAGAATTGCTGATGAGATCTTAAGGAAGGAGGTTGCATTAAGATTAATGCCCATGGAATTCTCATTTCAATATCCATATTAATCACAATGTTTCAACCACACATGAATATTCATCTCTCCACACAGTGGCTAATCCATTCAGTGCTATAGGCTCTGACTTGAAAAATTAAGAAGCATCTTCAAAGGACTTGAGATAATTTGCCCCTAAGACATCCTGTTCTCAAGGCCCTCAAGTCAGTGGAGTTTGTACAAACTGCTGTCTGCTGAGGGTATTTTCTCCTTCACTCAGGGCAAGGTCAGCTGCAGTGTCTTTCCCTGGAGTTGTAAGGACCCAGGAAGAGGACCCCATCTCAAGTCCCAATTAGCGCGCACCCAAGGAGACACGAGAGACTGACTTGATGCAATGGCAAAAGGCAGTTTACTAACAAGGGCCCTTGGATCGAAACTCATCCCACGCAGGGGAGAGAATTTCGATGAAGACCCCAGGAAGTTTAGAACTTTTATAGGGGGAGGCACAAGGGGAAAGGGAAAAGTGGGAAATTCTGGCGCGATTACATATGATTGGATATTTCAAACATCAGCACTTTGCGTAAGCAATCATTTTGACAGGTTTGATGGCCCACTATTTTTGACCATGATGTCTTAGACTTTCTAGGATAAACACCAGGTGGCCCATTACTCACTTGGGCATGTTTAGACTGGTCAAGATATGTCTTTGGTTGTTTCTACATTTCTGGTCACCTTGTCCTTAGAGGGGCTTGATATTTTTATTATGGCTACTCTCAGTAAGCTTAGCAAGCTGTCCTGCGGTCTTTGCCAAGTTGTTTGTGGTCTCTGCTGAGCTGTTTTAATTTTTACCCTTACAGAGTGACATTATGACATATCAGCACCCCCCCCCCAGCATGTTAGTGTGGTTGGGAAGAAAGGCGGTGGGTGTGCTTTATCTCCATTGTTTCTGATCTGTGTGGCACATTTACTTACTGGGTTTATTTTCTGGTACACAAATGCCAAGTGATCCCTGTCACGTTCATATTTGTTTATTATTTGTGTATGGAGGAAGGCACATGCCCAGTACAGGTGTGGAGGTCTGACAACTTTGGGAGTCGGTTCTCTCCTTCTACCATGTGTGTTCTAGGGCTCAAACTCAGGCCCTCAGGCCTGGTGGCATGTGCCTTTATTCACTGAGCCTTGTTGCTGTACCAGTCACTCTTTATATATCATCTTGTCTTTCTCTGAAATCTTATAATGAAAAATATTTTCATTCTTTTTCAGGTTAATCTTATCATCATTTTGAAGACTATAAAATGATATGCAGTTACTGAAACCAGAGAGAGAATGTTTAGATCCGAAGAGAAAAATTTAGTAATTCCATCTTCTCTCAACTGTCTCCCCATCCTCTTGAAGTAATAACAATTGGGCAATAGTGTCATGTATAAGTTTGTACATCTTCCATATTTCATGATACACAAATGCATGTGCACACACACAATCCATATATATACACAAACATGTATGCACACACACACCCCACACCTAGGGGTGAGAAATGACTTCAGGGAAGATATCTTCTTTAATACTGTGAGAAAATGACTAAAACAAACCACTCAGTTTTCTATATCCAAAGATTCCATGGTTGAAGGGGAAATTTCTGGTTTCTTTGGAGACTCAGCTGTGTCATGTGATGTTTTTCTAGAAACTGTCTTATGAGAGGATGTTTTTGCAGAAGCAGACATGTGGAAGGATGTTTTGCTGAGAACAGACCCGTGGTGTTTTTCTGGAAGCTGCCTGGAAAAAGGACATGAGATGCTTTGCTAGAGTGGATGCTTGAGAAAATATGTGATGTTTGGAAGAATATAAATATTCCAACAGACAGTGGACACTGCTGTATGGTATTGGTGTGCCTTGCCACTCTTTGCTGGTTATTGTTTGTTGTGACTTTGTAGAGAGAAACACTATCAGTGAATTTCTGGTGGCATCCCAGAGGCTTTCTGCTGCTTCCACTGACTTGGGCTGATTGATAGTCTTGCAGTTTCTTCTGGATCGAAATGCTGTTGCTTATTTATGAGTGGTGTTTGTGAGTAGATTGAGCTCCTGCTTCTGATTTCTGTGAACTGAACTGCTGATATCCTGACAACACAGATTGGATTCACTACAAAGAACTATTTCTAAACAGATCCACATCCTCCTTTGCCCTATTAACGTTTTCTGTCTACTACCTCTGGTGGGTGGTAGGCAAGAAGGGAGGTTAAAACATTTATTTTATTTATTTATTTATTTATTTATTTTGATTTTTTTTTGAGACAGGGTTTCTCTGTGTAACCCTGGCTGTCCTGGAACTCACTCTGTAGACCAGGCTAGCCTCGAACTCTCGAATTATAAAACATTTAAATACACTTTGTTGTAGTAATTTTTAATCCTGAGTTTCTACCTTGCCTTTAATCATTCAGTTCCTGGAAAAAAGACATACTCCTTTTTAGGCAGCCAGGAGAAGACTAAGATCCACACCAAGTAGAGACTGAGCCTAGGAGACCTCAAAGCTCACTTACACACTGACACACTTCCTCTAACAAAGCCACATCTCCTTCAACAAGACCACACCTTCTAATAGTGCCACTCCCTATGGCCAAGCATTAAATACATGAGTCTATGTGTGCTGAATCTACTCAAACCACCACAGTATTTAATCTGGGTTCATCCATATGGATCTAAAGAAATCTTCAGATAGGGAAGAGGATCTTTAGCTAAGTACATTGTGAACAAGAACTGTGAGAAGCTGTGCCTGCAGTGACTGATTGGCTGATTAGAATTTCAGTTCTGTGAAGAGATTGGAATGTTGCAGGCCCAAAGGCTAATTGCCTTATCTTGGTCTAGTTCAAGCTCTCTGGAATAGCCATTCATTTCTCATCTCTGTGTCAGAACTAAAATCTTCTGACTAACACATAAAAACCTTTTGAAGTCTACTAACTTAGCAAATTAGTTTCCACCAACCCAGAAGCTCAGCTTTACTCTAGGTTGGGCCTATCTTGCTGTACCTGCCTCTCTGTTGTACCCACCGCTGTATTCTAAATTTGCTTTAATTTATGACTTTTTTTGTTCTGTAAAAAGATTAAAAACCTCACTGTAAAGAGTCTTTGGGGCTGCTTGGCAGGAATCTGACATTGGGCCACGATAAGGGAGTAAGTTCAGGCAGGAGTCTAATTTTAGGCCAGAACAAAGATGTAGGCTTCAGGCATGAATATGACTTTGGGCTAGGACTGGGAAGTAGGCTCAGATTGTTTGATTGTCCTGATGAGCCTTAGAAACTGATCACAGTAGTGATCACGGGACTTTGTTTATTGCCTTGCTTGTTCCTTGACTATTTGTGTTTATTGTACTTCTTGGCCTTATTACTTGCATGTAATTAAAATAGTATAAAAGCAGATTGGGAAAAAATAAACCTGCCTCAGCCTCAGAACTGGCTGGGGCCATGCTACAATGTAGTCTAATTGTCTTTTTTCTTTTTACGTCTAGCTCCTGTGCTGGGGAACCTGCTGAGTGACTGAGCTGGCATGGTCACCTCATGAAACTGCTTCCCTGTTGGAACACAGAATTACAGATAAGCTAATCTGTATTCCTTGGCCATGGAACTTCACTCAAAATGGCTCCAGAATAAACTATCTTTTATTCCATTTAAGATGGGAGCTGTGGCTTTGCTTTAATGACATAAAGAGAAAATCTTCCTTTTCTTTTTATAAAGAGGCTTGTTACACTCCTTCCCCAAGGACATATGAACAAATGTCTGTTTATTCCAGTTAGGGCACCAATGGACCAAAGGAAAGAATGCCACTTGATTTCAGCTTAGTGTTCTAATGAGTTGTTGGGATTACTGTAGAAACATGGGTGAGGAGTGACTTACAGGAGTAGGTGTAATTCAAAATTGTCTTAATCTCTGGGAACTCCTTACCTTAGCATGGGTGGTAGAAATCACAAAATATGCAGTGAGTTTGCCTTCAGTTAACCTTTCACCTCTAGTACCTCCTGGAATAAAGGACAGGAGTATATGAGTGTAGTCTCAAATGAGTGGTGGCCACCCACCACTCCATGAGGGGAATGTGTCTCAGTGTTTCTATTGCCATGAAGAGACACCATGGTCATCACAACTTTATAAAGGAAAACATTTAATTGGGACCTAACTTACCTTTCAGATGTTGAATCCACTGTGTCCTGGTGGGAAGCATGGCAGCATGTAGGCCGACAAGGTGCTGGGAAGATAGCTGAGAAGTCTGCGTTTGGATGGGCAGGCAGCAGGAAGAGTATAACACTAGGCTTGGCTGGAGTTTCTAAAGTCTCAAAGCCCACTTCTAGTGACACACTTCCTCCAAGGCACAAACGATAATACTTTCCAATAGTTTCTTTCCCTATAAGCCTATGGTGGCCATTTTCATTTAAAATACCACAGGAATGGAAACAGGTGAAATCTTGTGAGAGTTTCCTGGGTGTTAACACAGCTGCTTGAATTTCAAAGTGGCAGTGACCTGGCTATAGTTGTCAGGAAGGTAGAGTTTCACAAGCTCTTCTTCATAACTTTAATTCTTCACTTCCTCTAAGTTGCATTTTCTTTTTTCATAATCTATCCATCAAATTCTTTTTTCTTAAATTGGATATTTTATTTACATTTCAGATATGATCCCCTTTCCCCATTCCCCCCCACCCAGGAACCTCCTATCCCATCCGCCCTCCTCATGCTTCTATGAGGACATGCCCCCACCCACCCTCCCACTTCCACCTCACCACCCACAAATTCCCTCACACTGAGGCATCCAGCCTTCACTGGAACAAGGACTTTCTCTCCCACCTATGCCCAACAAGGCCATCTTCCTCTACATATACAGCTGGAGCCATAGGCTCCTCCCTATGTGGTCCCAGGCTGGTGGTTTAGACCTTGGGAGCTCTGGTTGGTTGGTATTGTTGCTCTCCCCATGGGGCCAAAAACCCTTTCAGCTCCTTCAGTCTTCTCTCTCACTCCTCCATTGGGAACACAATGATCAGTTCAATGGTTAGCTGTGAGCATCTACCTCTGTATATGTAAGGCCCTGGCAGACCTCTAAGGAGGCAGCTATATCAGGCTCCTGTCAGCATGCACTTCCTGGCATCCACATCAGTGTCTACCTTTGGTGACTGCACAAGGGATGGATACCCAGGTGAAGCAGCCTCCAGATGACCCCCTCCTTCAGTTTCTGCCCCACGCTTTGTCTCCATATTTCCTCCCATGAATATTTTGTTACTCCTTCTAAGAAGAACTGAAGCACCCACACTTTGGTCTTCCTTCTTCATGAGCTTCATGTGGTTTGTGAGTTGTATCTTGAATATTTCGAGCTTTTGGGCTAATATCTAATTATGGTACATTGTGTAAATGTACCATATTTTCTGTATCGATTCCTCTGTTGAAGGACATCTGGGTTCTTTCCAGTTTCTGGTTACTATAAATAAAGCTTCTATGAACATAGTGGAGCATATGTCCTTGTTATATGTTGGAGCATCTTCTGAGTATATGCCCAGGAGTGGTATAGCTGGGTCCTCAGGTAGTGCTATGTACAATTTTCTGAAGAATCAGCAGACTGATTTCCAGAGTGGTTGTACCAGCTTGCAATCCCATCAACAATGGAGGAGTGTTTCTCTTTCTCCACATCCTCCCCAGTATCTGCTATCAACTGAGTTTTTGATCTTAGCCATTCTGACTGGTGTGAGGTGGAATCACAGGCTTGTTTTGATTTGCATTTCCCTGATGACTAAAGATGTTGAACATTTCTTTAGGTGCTTCTCAGCCATTTGAGTTTCCTCAGTTGAGAATTCTTTGTTTAGCTCTGTACCTCATTTTTAATAGGGTTATTTGGTTGTCTGGAATCTAATTTCTTGAGTTCTTTGTATATATTGGATATTAGCCCTCTATCAGAAGTAGAATTGGTAAAGATCTTTTCCTAATCTGTTGGTTCCCTTTTTGTCCTATTGACAGTGTCCTTTGCCTTACAGAAACTTTGCAACTTTATGAGGTCCCATTTGTTAATTCTTGATCTTAGAGCATAAGCCATTGGTGTTCTGTTCAGGAACTTTTCCCCTGTGCCCAGGTATGGGAGGTTCTTCCCTACCGTCTCTTCTATTAGTTTCAGTGTATCTGGTTTTACGTGGAGGTCCTTTATCCACTTGGACTTGAGGTTTGTACAAGGAGATAAGAATGGATCGATTTGCATTCTTCTACAGCTGACCTTCAGTTGAACCAGCACCATTTGTTGAAAAGGCTGTCCTTTTCCCACTGGACAGTTTTAGCTCTGTTGTCAAAGATCAAGAGATCATAGGTGTGTGGGTTCATTTCTGGGTCTTCAATTCTATTCCATTGATCTTCCTGCCTGACTCTGTACCAATACCATGCAGTTTTTATCACTATTGCTCTGTAGTACAGCTTGAGTTCAGGGATGGTGATTCCCTTAGAAGTTCTTTTATTGTTAAGACTAGTCCTCACTATCCTGAGTTTTTTGTTATTCCAAATGAATTTGCAAATTGCTCTTTCTATCTCTATGAAGAATTGATTTGGAATTTTGATAGGAATTGCATTGAATCTGTAGATGGCTTTTGGCAGGATGGCCATTTTTACTATAGTAATCCTACCAATCCATGAGCATTGGAGATCTTTCCATCTTCTAAGATCTTCAATTTCTTTCTTCAGAGACCTGAAGTTCTTATCATACAGATCTTTCACTTGCTTGGTTAGATTCACACCAAGGTATTTTATATTATTTGTGACTATTGTGAAGGATGTCATTTCCCTAATTTCTTTCTCAGCCTACTTATCCTTCAAGTAGAGGAAGGCTACTGATTTCTTTGAGTTGATTTTATATTCAGTCACTTTGCTGAAGTTGTTTATCAGGTTTAGAAGTTCTCTGGTGGAAGTTTTAGGGCCACTTAAGTATACTATCATATCATCTGCAAATAGTGAAAATTTGACTTCGTCCTTTCTTATTTGTATCCCTTTGACTTCTTTTTGTTGTCTAGTTGCTCTGGCTAGGACTTCCAGTACTATATTGAATAGGTAGGGTGAGAGTGGGCAGCCTTGTCTAGTCCCTGATTTTAGTGGTATTGCTTCAAGTTTTTCTCCATTTAGTTTGATGTTGGCTACTTGTTTGCTGTTTATTGCTTTTACTATGTTAGGTATGGGCTTTGAATTCCTGATCTTTCCAAGACTTTTATCGTGAAGGGATGTTGAATTTTGTCAAATGCTTTCTCAGCATCTAGTGAGATGATCATGTGGTTTTTTTTCTTTGAGTTTATTTATATAGTGGATTACGTTGATGGCTTTCAGAATATTGAACCATCCCTGCATTCCTGGGATAAAATCTTCTTAATCATGTTGGATGATTGTTTTGATGTTCTCTTGGATTCTGTTTGCGAGAACTTTATTGAGTATTTTTGCATTGATATTCTTTTTTTTTTTTTCGAGACAGGGTTTCTCTGTGTAGTCCTGGCTGTCCTGGAACTCACTCTGTAGACCAGGCTGGCCAGGAACTCAGAAATCCGCCTGCCTCTGCCTCCTATGTGCTGGGATTAAAGGCGTGTGCCACCACCGCCTGGCGCATTGATATTCATAAGGGAGATTAGTTTGAATTTTCTTTGTTGTGTCTTTGTATGGTTTAGGTATAAGTGTAATTATAGCTTTATAGAACGAATTGGGTAGTGTTCCTTCTGTTTCTATTTTGTAGAATAGTTTAAAGAGAATTGGTATTAGGTCTTCCTTGAAGATCTGATAGAATTCTGCACTAAATCCATCTGGTCCTGTTTTTTTGTTTGTTTGTTTGTTTTTTGTTTCTGTTTTTGGTGGGGAGACTGTTAATGACTGCTGCTATTTCTTTAGGGGTTATGGGACTGTTTAGATGGTTTATCTGCTCCTGATTCAACTTTGGTACCTGTTATCTTTCTAGAAAATTGTCCATTTCATCCAGATTTTCCAGTTTTGTTGAGTATAGGCTTTTGTAGTAGGATCTGATAATTTTTTGAATTTCCTCAGTTTCTGTTGTTATGTCTCTCTTTTCAGTTCTGATTTTTATTAATTTGGATACTGTCTCTGTGCCCTCTGGTTAGTCTGGCTAAGGGTTTATCTATTTTGTTGATTTTCTCAAAGAACCAGCTCGTGGTTTTGTTGATATTTTGTATAGTTCTTTTTGTTTCTACTTGGTTGATTTCAGACCTGAGTTTGATTATTTCCTGCTGTCTACTCCTCTTGGGTATATTTGCTTCTTTTTGTTCTAGAGCTTTTAGGTGTGCTGTCAAGTTGTTAGTGTATGCTCTCTCCATTTTCTTTTTGTAGGCACTTAGAACTATGAGTTTTCCTCTTAGTGCTGCTTTCATGGAGTCCCACAAGTTTTGGTATGACGTATCCTCATTTTCATTAAATTCTAAAAAGTCTTTAATTTCTTTCTTTATTTCTTCCTTGACCAAGTCATCATTGAGTAGAGCGTTGTTCAGTTTCCATGTGTATGTGGGTTTTCCATTGTTGTTATTATTATTGAAGACCAGCCTTAGTCCATAGTGATCTGATAGGATGCAAGGGATTATTTCAATCCTTTTGTATCTGTTAAGGCCTGTTTTGTGATCAATTATATGGTCCGTTTTGAATAAGGTACCATGAGGTGTTGAGAAAAAGGTATATTCTTTTGTTTTAGGATGAAATGTTCTATAGATATCTGTTAAATCCATGTGGTTCATAACTTCTGTTAATTTCACTGTATCTCTGTTTAGTTTCTGTTTCCATGATCTGTCCATTGCTGAGAGTGGGGTGTTGAAATCCCCCACTATTATTGTGTGAGGTGCAATGTGTGCTTTGAGCTTTAGTAAAGTTTCTTTTATGAATGTGGGTGCCCTTGCATTTGGAGCATACATGTTCAGAATTGAGAGTTCATCTTGATAGATTTTTTTTCCTTTGATAAGTATGAAGTGTCCTTCCTTATCTTTTTTGATTACTTTTGGTTGAAAGTTGATTTTATTTGATATTAGAATGGCTACTCCAGCTTGTTTCTTGGGACCATTTGCTTGGAAAATTGTTTTCCAGCCTTTTACTCTGAGGTAGTGTCTGTCTTTGTCACTGAGGTGCATTTCCTGTATGCAGCAAAATTCTGGGTCCTGTTTATGTATCCAGTCTGTTAGTCTACGTCTCTTTATTGGGGAATTGAGTCCATTGATGTTAAGTGGTATTAAGAAAAAAAGATTGTTACTCCCTTTTATTTTTGTTATTAGAGGTGGAATTATGTTTGTGTAGCTATCTTCTTTTGGGTTTGTTTGAAGATTACTTTCTTGCTTTTTCTGGGTTGTAGTTTCCCTCCTTGTGTTGGAGTTTTCCATCTATTATCCTTTGAAGTGCTGGATTTGTGGGAAGGTATTGTGTGAATTTAGTTTTGTCATGGAATATCTTGGTTTCTCCATCTAAAGTGATTGAGAGTTTTGCTGGGCATAGTAGTCTGGGCTGGCATTTGTGTTCTCTTAGGGTCTGTATGATATCAGTTCAGGATCTGGTCTTTATAGTCTCTAGTGAGAAATCTAGTGTAATTCTTATAGGTCTGCCTTTATATATAACTTTACCTTTTTCTCTTACTGCTTTTAGTATTTTTTCTTTGTTTTGTACATTTGATGTTTTGATTATTATGTGATGGGAGGAATTTCTTTTCTGGTCTAGTCTGTTTGGAGTTCTGTAGGCTTCTTGTATATTCATGAACATCTTTTTCTTTAGGTTCGGGAAGTTTTTCTCTAGAATTTTGTTGAAGATATTTACTGGCCCTTTAAGTTGGGAATCTTCATTCTCATCTATACCTATTATCCTTAGGTTTGGTCTTCTCATTGCATCCTGGATTTCCTGGATATTTTGGATTAGGAACTTTTTTCATTTTGCATTTTCTTTGATAGTTGTGTCAATGTTTTCCATGGTATCTTCTGCACATGAGATTCTCTCTTCTATCTCTTGTATTCTGTTGGTGATGCTTGTGTCTATGACTCCTGATCTCTTTCCTAGGTTTTCTATCTCCAAGGTAGTCTCCCTTTGAGATTTACTTATTGTTTCTACTTCCATTTTTAGATCCTGGATGGTTTTGTTTAATTCCTTCACCTGTTTGGTTGTGTTTTCTTGCAATTCTTTAAGGGATTTTTATGTTTCCTCTTTAACGGCTTCTACCTGTTTACCTGTGTTCTCCTGTATTTCTTTAAGGAAGTTATTTATGTCCTTCTTAAAGTCCTCTATCATCATCATGAGAAGTGATTTTAATTCTGAATCCTGCTTTTCCAGTGTGATGGGGTATTCAGGACTTGCCATGGTGGGAGAACTCAGTTCTGATGATGTCAAGTAATTTTGCTTTCTGTTGCTTATGTTCTTGTGCTTGCCTTTCACCATCTGGTTATCTCTAGTGCTACCTACACTCACTGTCTCTGACTGGAGTCTGTCTTTTCAGTTATCTTGCTTGTGTCAGAACTCCTCAGAGTCCAGATGTCTCTGTGATCCTGTGATCCTGTGATCCTGAGCACCTGGGTGGAAGAGCTCCTTGGACTCAGGCTGCCTCTGAGATCCTGACATCCTGCTGCTCAGAGTGCAGTGGTTCCTCTGCTGCTCTGAGTGCAGTGGTTCTTCTAGGATGGCTCAGGATATGGTGTCTTCACAGGAGCAGACCGGCTAGGTGTTCGATGCTCTGAGTGGAGTGGCTCCTCTAAAATGGCTCAGGATACAGCGTCTTCATAGGAGCAGACCAGCTAGGTGTCTGCTTCAGCTGAAAGGATCAAGCGAGGGTCGGAAGGGGAGTAATATTCCAGAGGGGCTGGGTTTCGGTGGCTGATGGGTCCTGAGTGTCCCAGGCTCCCAGTTGTAGCTCTGGGTCGTAGGGTAGTGGGAGGGGATTCTTACCCCCTGCTCTGAGTGCAGTGGTTCCTCTAGGATGGCTCAGGATATGGTGTCTTCATGGGAGCAGACCAGCTAGGTGTTTGCCCCAGCCAAAAGGCTAAGTTGCATTTTCTTTCATCAACATCCGTTGAAGTTATCCTGTAGAGTCCCAGGCCTAGGAAACTCTTTCTAATGACATATTTGAGTTACTGCAACTCTTTTGCATACCTCACATTGCGGTTAGGTGGCATGAGCGTGATCAGTGGCAGGAGGCTGAGGGGAGAGTGCACAGGGCGGTGGGAAGCAAGTTTGGTGGGACTGTAAATAGTTACAAATAATAGTTATAAAACAGTCCCTTCCATCAATCAGTGCAGGTATCCTCTTTGTAATTCTCCAGCTGATGATAAAACAGGACTGGGAATTTGTTTACAATTAAACCTGGCAGGAGAGTTCTTCCTCAAATCACAGTGAGAGCCAAAGTGGAACTCACATTGTGTAAGATCAGAGTCCTAGGGTAGCACAGGAACAAGCAATAGCAAAGATGACATGTCCAGACCTAGTAGGAACTGAATATATGACAACAGGCCACCAAGTTACCATATGATCTGAGCTGCCCATCGTGAATCTGACTCACCAAGTCATAAAGTAGGATGTGCATAGCAGCAACCCATCATCAGATGGAAATGGTATACACATGGCAGGGCCTGAGCAGGTCCTGAAGGTGTAAGCAAGTTACATGAAGTCGCTTCAATGCCTTTCATTTTCTATTCCTGTTATAATGCTGTCTGATACCAAGCGTGCACCTATTGCCTTATGGGATTCTACCCTATGATTGGTTGACTAAGGATGGAGAACTACTGCAGATTCTGCATGTTCTGTTATCCACCTAGAAGTGGATAGCTGTAGCCTTACAGCTCCTTTTCTGGGACAATGCAGAAAGACATGTGTAAAGGGAAATCTTCACAGTGAGCAGAACTTTGGGTAGTACACATGATCATACATTTTGTTTAGAAGGAGAAATGGCCAGAAGTGCGATTGTTCAGTGATCATGAGCTGTAGCCAATTGGTTGGCTGGATGGTTAGGGACGTGGAAAAAGCATGATTGGAAAATTGGTGAGAAAGAAATCTGGGGAAGAAGTAGTGGAGAGATCTTTCCAAAGCAAAGGCTGTGAAGATACTTGTGTCCCATGTAAATGCTTATCAAAAGGTGACTTCAGCTGAGAAGTTCAATAATCAAGTAGATAGAATGACTTGTTCAGTGGATAGTCTCCCAGCCATTCCTGTCATTGCCCAATGGGCACATAAAAGCAGTGTCTCTGGTGGCACAGATAGGGGTTATGTATGGGCTCAACAATGTGGACTTCCACTCACCAAGGCTGGTCTGTCTACAGGTGCTTCTGAGTGCCAGGTCTGCCAACAGCAGAGTCCAACACTGAGCACCATGATGTAACACCATCCTTCAATGTGACCAGTTAGCAACCTGGTGGCACGTTGACCACATTAGACCACTTCTTCTGTGCAAAGGACAATTTGTTTTTATTAGAGTAGATACTTATTTTGGTTATGGATTTGCATTTCTTGCACATAATGTTCATATATGGACTTAATGCCTTATCTACTATTATTATATTCTACATAGTATTACTTTTGACCAAGGCTCACTTCACGGCCTGAGAAATGTGAGAGTGGGCCCATGATCATGGAATCCACTGGTCTTACCATATTCCTCACCATCTTGAAGCAGCTGGCCTAGTAGAAATATGGAATGGCCTTTTGAAGACATGGTTACAGCGTCAATTAGGTAGCAGCAGCCTAGGGTTGGGGCAAGGTTCTCTCCAGTAGGTGTTATATGCTTTGAATCAGCATCCAATATATGGTATAGTTTCTCCTATAGCCAGGAGCCATGGGTCCAGGAATCAAGATATGGAAAAGGAATGCCACTCATTACTGCCCCACTAGTGATCCACTAGGATAATTTTTGCTTTCTGTTCCCATGACCTTTAAAGTGTTGAGAAAGTGCTGTAGATGTCAAGAAGAAGCTTCATTTAAAGAGACAGTACAGGATACACTGCAAAGGCGCAGCAGGCTATTTGAGCTAGAGAACCCAAGGGCAGAGTGTTATTGTTTGCGGTCTCCTTTTATGGGATGCGGGCTGAGGAGTTAGTTGTTACGGGTAAGGTATGTGTGGATTTCTGCTTTGATCAAGAGGCTTAAGTTATGTAAGCTTTTCTTCATTATGCTTGCCATTTTCCATGATACATCTGATTTTACTCATATGAATTTATAATCTTGCATAGACATATGATGGTAGATAGAGATTTTTGTCTCTAAAAGGTAAAAAAAACCCCACAGTTTGCATTACATGTGTGCTCCCTAAATTGGTTCAGGCTGCCTTACCTCCTTCCTCCAGTTACTGAATGTTTAAATAAAGACCACCTGTGGCAGTCTGAAGGCCTCTGTCCCCTTGGCTCATGTGTTTATAGTCTTAGTTCACACTTGGGAAGAATTAGGGAGTGTGGCCTTATTGAAGGAGATGTGTCACTAGGGCGGCTTTGAGGTTTCTTTCTTTTTTCTTTATTGGAAGTAGATTTTTTTCATACAATATATTTTGATTATGTTTTCCCTCCCTCAACTCCACTCAGATCTGCCCTACCTCCTCACTTCCCCAAATCTACACCCCATTCTCTCTCATTAGAGAACAGTCAGACATTATGGTTGTTTGAATTAGAATGGCCCCCAGAGACTCAAATAGTTTAATGGATAGTCATTGGAGATGGTGCTTCTTAAGAGAGGTTTGAAGGTGAGACCTTGTTGGTATAGTTATAGCAATATTTATTAGAGAAAGTGTGACACTGGGGTGGGCCCTATGGTTTCAAATGCTCAAACCAGGCCCAGTGTAGAATTCTCAACTACCTCTCCAGCATGATGTCTGCCTGCACGCTGCCATGCTTCCTGCCTTGCTTCCTTGCCATGATAATAATGGCCTAAACTTCTGAACATAACCAGGCCACAATTAAATTCTTTCTTTTATAAGAGTTGCCATGATCATGGTGTCTCTTCATAGCAAAATAATACTAAGACAGGCTTCTAAAAAAATTAAGATAAAATACAAATAAACAAACAAATCATATTAGGACAAAACAAAGAAGCAAACAAAAAACAAGAGCCAAAGCAAAATCATTAGAAACACATACAGTACCAAGACACACACATTTACACACACAGAAAATGTATGAAAACAAAATCAGAAGCCATAACATATAAGCAAAAGACCTGTACAATAAAACAAATGCCCAGACAAAATATTATGAAACAAAAGCCCTCCCAAAATTTTTTGTTTTGTGTTTCTGCTCCTGGGCATTTAACATGCCCTTAAATGTGGTTTGAACACACAATGAAATTATTCCACCATAATGTCTGATTGTTCTCTAATGAGAGAGAGAATAGGGTGTGGATTTGGGGAAGTGAGAAGGTGGGACAGATCTGGGAGTAGTTGGGGGAGGGAAAACATAATCAAAATCAGCTGTCAATTGGAGATAGCCTCTGGGTGAGGGATGGGGACTTGTGACCACTTCCCCTTTCTGGGAAGGGACCCCATGTGGCTTAGACTTGAGCCACTGCTGTGCATGCTGCCATCGTATCTGTGAGATCTTATGTGCATCAGTCCTGGTGTGTCTGAAAAGCTGTGTTTCCTTGATGTTGTCATCCTTTCTGGCTCTTACACTCTTTCCACCTCCTCTTCTTCAGAGTTCCCTGAGTCCTGAGAGGTGGGGTTTGCTGGAGACATCCTATTCAGGAGTGAGTGTTCCAAGGCTTCTCACTCTGTACACTGTCTGGCTGTGGGTCTCTGTATTTGTTCCCATCTACTGCAGGAGGAAGCTTCTCTGATGATGGCTGTGACAGACAATGATCCATGAATATAGAAGAATGTCATTAGGAGTCATTTCATTGCTATAGCTTAGCAGAACAGTAGTAGTATTTGATTTTCCTTTAGATCTATGGCATATCTAGCCTCAAGTTCTTGGTTCCCTGAGCCATGTTGGACATGGGTCCTATCTCACGGAGTGGGCTTTACTTCCAAACAGATAGTGGTTAGTTACTACCACAACTTTTATGTCACTATTTTACCCATGTATCTTTTTGGCAGATCAGGTCACCATTGCAGATTCAAGGGTTTGTAGCTGGATTGCTGTTTATTTTTTCTTTTTGTAGCATGCAGAGTACATTCTAGTACCAGGAATGCTTTTAGTAGAAGTGAAGTTTCCAGGTGGACACTGGCTCAACTTCTCCACGTGCAGTGAGTTATACAGGTATTGTCTTCAGCAACAGGGCATTGCTGTCAGTTTGTGGAGAGAAGCTAATTGCTTTGGCAGTAGCCTGGTATTTTAGGATTTCCATTGTTGTGAAGAAACACCATGATCATGGCAACTCTAGAAAATAAAACATTTAATTGGGGCTGACCTACAGTTTCAGAGTTTTAGTCCATTAATATTATGGCAGGAAACATGGCAGAGTGTGGGCAGGCATGGTGCTGGAGTAAGAGCTGAGAGGTTTACATCTTGATCTGAAGGCAGCAGCAGGAGACTGTGTCATTGGGTGTAACTTGAGCACAGGAGACAGGAAAGCCTGCCCCCACAGTGACATACTTCCTCCAACAAGGCCACACTCACTCTGACAAGGCCACACCTCCTAATAGTGCCATTCCCTCTAGCCAAAGCATTCAAAGACATGAGTCTATGGGGGCCATAACTATTCAAACCACCACACTTGGGTTGTTCTGGAGTTTCCATGGGGCCCTTTGGCCAATATCTTGAATAGAGGTAACCCATTCCCAGTGCTAGGCTTTGAGATTTCAAAAGCCCATGTCATTCCTGTTGGCTGTCTTTCTTTCTCAGGGTTGTTGTCTCAACAAGTAAATTTTTAAATATTGCTCCAGCACCAAGCCTGCCTGCCAGCTGCCACACTCTACACCATGCTGGTCATGGAGTAATCCTCTAAAACTGTAAGCAAGTCCCAAATAACCCTTTTTCCCCTATAAGTTTCCTTGGTCATAGTGTCTCCTCACAACAATAAAAAATAACTAAGATATGAACCACAAAATGGAAGTCATCACCAAGTTGTTAGCAAGGAGTAACTTATTCTACGTTTTGAAGTGGGGTGTACATGCAGGTTAGAGTCCTAGGTTGCTAGATGCATTGTTAGCAGAACTGTGTGTGCACAGCCCAAGTCAAGTGGAGTCCAGGTTAAGTTATTCCCTATGCTTGCTTGCACCAGAATGACTTCTTACTAGCCTGAATCAGTAGAAAGACTGAGTTGAGCTAGGATTCCTAACACCATAGGAAATTACTGAATCGTATCAAGAAGACCAAATTCTGAATGTAAAGCAAAAACAAGTCTTAGGTGTGGATTTGCTGCTGTTTACAGCTCCCCTTTTGCTCTCCTTTTTTCTAGAACTCTCTCTCATTTTTTTTCTTTCTATAAAACACAATGTACAATAATCCTACTCTCCTCTGGTCCCCAAGAGAAAAGCTGTTCCATATCAGTCATCTCCTCCTTAGGTCTACTGCTAAATATTTGGTCTACATGATTGTTGGCTGCCTTATGAGCTCTTCTCACCTCCAAATTTTGCTGTTCACAGCGATGGCAGCTAGGACTATTTTAGAAGTAGTGATCTTTCTTTGCTTCACCAAAGATCTGTGTGATGTTGACAGTCAGGTGGAAATTCTGCTGCTTCTTCCAGTGGTGAAGCTTCTTACTGGTCTTCTGCAAGTGAACAGAATGATGGTTACACAAGCTGACTTCCTGATGATGCCTGTTACCAGCTTCATCTCAGCTTATGTGGAAGCTTTCCACGTAGGCCAAGGCCGTCATGGTTGAGCTCATAGAACGCTGAAGTTCATAGTCTATCTCTGTCTAGCTAGCAAGCTTATGATGGGTGAAACAGCTTGTAGTCTCAGCTGGGTGTTATGCTGCACATTTATAATCGGTGTATTGAGAGGCTGAGATAGGAGGACTGCCGCTAGTTCCAGGCCACTTCTCTTTCAAAAACCAAACTGAAATAAAGCAACATAAAAGAGAACAAAGTTAAAATTAATCTTTGTGAATACTATTCCTAAGAGGGGTCTGGAGAAATGATCCAGCAGTTAAGAGCACTTGTCTCAGAAGACCCAGGTTCAATCTCTAGAATCCATGTTGAGTGGTTCTAAGAGAATCCAATCATCTGATCTCTTAAGTACACACACACACATTCATATACACACACACATACACAAACAACTTACATATTCTCTGGAAATTAAACTTAGCATTGAAAAATAGTTCAAAATAAAAGAGGACAAAAAATTGGGGCATACTGGGGTGAGAGTGGAGCTGGAAAGAGTTAACAGGAGTTTGGGGTGAATGTGCTTAAAATATTCTGTATGGGATTCCCAATGAATTAAGGAAGATATTTAAAAATGCTTCTAACTATAAGTAGTAAAAGACTAATATATGATTCTTAAATGTATGCTTATTTGGTAAACACTTCCAAATATTAGGTTTATTGTTGTTCTGTTTGAGGCCGGGTCTCACTATATAGCACTGGCTGCTCTAGAATTCAGTGTGTAGATCAGGCTAGCCTCAGAGTTGTGGCCGTCTATCAGCACTGTCATACTCAGCGCCACGCATCACTTTAGTTTATGACTGCCATGTTATTGTGCCTCTCGCTTATCGACAAAGAGGGCTTGAACCTCACACTCCCCTCTGCTCTCTTCTTACAGACTATCCACAGTTCCCTTTCTTCACATTATTTCTTGAGAATAAAAAAATCCAATATTCCAGACCACTGAACTGAAAAGTAATCTGCTGGGAATGAGTTAGGATAGCCTTCGGTCCTTTGTGATTGCCACTCAGAGTGGCTCATAAACCATCTCAAGGGCAGGCGGATCCTACAGAGGAGAGCTCAGGACAAGCTGCCTTCCAAGCAGGGCCGTGTAATGCTGTTCATGTAGAGGAGAAGACTGAACAAAGGGACAATGTGACCAAGGCGTCACTATACTCTCTGATTTTCAGATTTTTAGTTATGACATTTATTTGCTTTCTGTTAAACAAAATATATAAGCAAATGTCAAGATGATTGCTTAAAACTGAATACAAAGGCTTGAGCTGTAACTCCATCACTTGGGAAGCTGAGGTAGGAGGACTGTCATCAGTTCTAGGCTAGCCTGGGGTACAGTCTCATAACACCAGGCAAAAATTGGTTGTCCAAGACAGTGATTGCAGGAATGACTACAGACCCGTAGCAGGCATTTTCATTACTTTTGTCCTTAAGAGTCTAACATGCCTTCTGAAGCAATGTCAACTTCAGATGAGCTATTGTTAATGATCCATTGACTCTGTAAATACTTACTGAATACCCAAGTGTTGGGGACTTTATCATAGTCTCGAGACTCAATGGACAAAACTAGACAAAACCACCATCCTTCAGGAGTTTTCAATCTGGGGAAGGTGGGGCTAGAAGAGTCAAATACTGATTAATTAAAAAAAAAAAAACCAGGAAAAAAAATTGCACAGGGAGAGGCTCAGTGCTACTACTGGGACCAGTACTCTGAAGGACAGGTGTTCAGTGGTAGGACTGATTTCACTTCATCTGTGGAACTACAGGTGAGAAGAGGAGTTTCCACAAGGAAGAGAACCTGGGATTTGAAGTGGAGAAAAGCTTTGGGGCAGAACGAAAGAACTAGAGACACAGTCTACATGGTCCAGGTTCAGAAAGGACCTGGAGGTGTTTCAAAATGGAGGAGCGGGTGGAAGGAGCCCAGTGCAGCAATCCTTGTAGGTTACATTGGATTTATATCATTTCAAAGTTGGGGTGAAAAGACTGGAAATCTGTGTAATCAATTTCTATGAACAATCAAGCAATGAAAATAGTTTCTTGGTATGTTTTATTTCTCTTTTTCTTAAGTACAAAGTAGAGAGGACTCAAGACAAAGGTCCTAAGGAAAACTCTGGTACAATAGAATTCATTTCTCCTCCCCTGGAGCTTTTAATTCTGACCAGGACTCATTTTGTTCTAGTGGGTCCTCCGTGTATAGATCCAGTCAAAGTTTATTGCTTAAAACTGGAAGTGAATGATTTCAGGTTATTATCCAATGCAATGAGCCCTTGGCTTCCCCTTATTCCACAGGTATACTACTTAACAGTCTGTGGCTTAGTCATTGCTGTAAATAAAATTACTTTCCTGCATCAGTAGTACAGGTATTATGACTAAACATTAATATTTATGTAAAGCAATTAACTAGGTACACAGTGTTTTTATTATGCCTTATATTAAATATTTGGTGTGTGCTGGGTGCATTTGTTAGGATAAAGGCCCAAGGTTCACAAGCTCACTGATTTGGTTAGGTTAGCTTCAGCAATCCTACCCTCTTAGTGTAGAGGTTACAGGAGTTATGTCACACTGGCCTTTTGAGCTGGTGAGCTGAACTCAGGTCTTTGATGTGCAGCAGACACTTTACAGACCGAATCACCTCTCTTGCCTACTGCAAGTATTAGCCGCTCCTCTATGCCAGATCTCCAGTATGGTATGAGAACTCAGGGCAGGGGGAAGAAGAGGCTTCTTGGAGATCCTTTCCAGAGGTCTGTGAGGTCAAAGCGATTTTTTATTTTAAAGAGAGTCTTACTATGTAGACCTAGCTGGCTTGGAACGTCCTCTGAAGACCAGGCTGGTTTCACAGAGCTTGATGTGCTTCTGCTACTCGCGTGCTTTTATTAAAGGTGTGTACCACCACACCCAGTCAGTTATCTTGTTAATACCCAGAGGTCATTCTCATTCTCTCAAGGAGGTGCAGTGGAATTTTCCATAACTATGCAAAAACGGGCAGATAGTAATAATGTTCGGAAGCAGCTAGAGGATCCAATAGTTTTCTAAGAATGACATTACTTTTTTCTCATCACTTTTTGTGTTTTAAAAGTTACTTGTCACGACAATGCTTTGCTAACGCCACATACTAGAATTTTAAAATCCAAACCCTGTGCAATTAATGTTGATATCTCCTACAGAAACACATTTTTGTTTTTGAGTAAGGAGATCAGTGTTCTGGCGCAACCAACGTTTGAACAACCAGACACCACAACTTGCCTCTCCACGACCACACTCCATTTTTGTAGTGGTTTCCTCCCACTGGTCAAATGTCCCATTCCACCTAAAACACGATCTCCGGCTCTGGTCTGGCGCTGCGCGGCGGCGCCGCGTTGTGGGGACATCCATGAATACCCCTCAAGCCGGCCTACAGGTCAAACTCTGAGAGTCTGCAGAGGCTCCGGTGAAACATCCAGACTTCCGGCTCAGCTAGGCCACGCCCAGCCGCTTTCGGGTTGTGGCCGCCCGGAAGGCAACACCAGACACCAGAGCCAGAGGGGGCGTTTCTGGCGCGCCACGCCTCGCAAGGGTGGAGCCACGCCCACATGGAGAGGCGTGGTCTCTAACCGGCGCGGGAAAAGGGCCGAAATCGCGTGCGCGCGCTCAGACGGCTATCGCGCGCAGCACGCTTAGGGAGGGCATGGCGGCAGCGGCGGCTGCTGGGTGCGGGACGCCCAGAGAGGAGGACGCTCCGGGAGGGGAGGTAGCAGCCTCGCAGGCCCAAGCCCCGACGAGTGCACCCGGAGGGGCTCGCCTCTCGAGGCTGCCTCTGGCGAGAGTAAAGGCCTTGGTGAAGGCAGACCCTGACGTAACGCTGGCGGGACAGGAAGCCATCTTTATCCTGGCGCGTGCCGCGGTGCGGACGGGAAAGCAAGGGCGCCTGGGTCGGGGAAGGGGCGTGGCATTCAGGGGGCGTGGTGCGAGGGGGCGTGACGGGCCCTGGTTTGCTGTCCTGACTTGGCTGAGACCTCAGAAGGCCCTTGTAGGCCCCGTTTGAGTTTGTTAGCCACTCTACTCCTCACGAGGGCCCACACAACTTTAGTTTGCTTGGGTCCTGTGGCTCACACAGAACTTGAAGGGGATCCTAGTGAATGAGTGGGGTGGATTTATAGATATTAGGGCGGGGGGATCGGAGCTATGGAAAGGGATAGTAGAAGTATTTTCATGAAGTTTAGTACAATATTAGCTTCTAGAACTTTGCTGTATGGTAGAATCGCCCTTCACCCTTCTTGTCTACGTATACACAGGATTGCTCATCTCAGTGGGCTAGAATCTACTAATCTCTGCTTGCTTTTTCTTTTCAGGAACTGTTCGTGGAGACTATTGCAAAAGATGCCTACTGCTGTGCTCAACAAGGAAAGAGGAAAACTCTCCAGAGGAGAGATTTGGGTAGAGTCGCTGTGGCACCTCAGGGTGGACAGGGGAGCTATGGGCTGGGCTTTCTTATAGCTGGTTCACAAGGCATCATTGAAGCAAGAGGAAATTTGGTTTTGATTTGTCTATCTGGTAACCCTTGCACGTGTGTAAGCCATTAGGGACTCTATCTCTCATTCCCTTCTATACTGCCAAACTCTCTTTCTAGTATCTTTAGAGAGAAAAGTGAATTTAGGAATAAGACAGGATTGTAGGAGGCCTCGAACAGCATTTTCATGGGCTTTTGTGGCGAGACAGTTAAAAAAACTAATAGTGTAAAGATGAATCTTAGGACATCAGGGTTATAGTTTATAAATTATATCATTTGCATGACATTCCATGTTGGCTATTACGTGGATTATCTGTTTTGGGTCTGATGTCCAAATGGCAAGAGCTAATCAAATATCCTTTTACCTTGTATTTCAGATAATGCAATAGAAGCTGTGGATGAATTTGCTTTCCTAGAAGGTGAGTTCACTGTCAGCACAGACTATTTCTCTGTTGATGATGTGAACTTCAAACCTTATAAAACCTTGTAAAAACAGATGTGTGGTCCTCCTTTGTATACATGGCAGTGATTCTCCCTGCTTCCTATTTTGATAGAAAAAAAGGAACATTTTCCATTCTTGGGAATTAGAAATTCTACAGGGAAATTGGAAGCTTAAAAGAAGGAGGGAGTATAAAAAACTACCAGTAGATTTGGATTTAGATTTCGAATCCTATTTATATCTCCATCTCTAAATATCAATATTGCTCCCTCATAAGGTTAAGAAATAGAAACAATTTGTAACTTTTCATTTTTATTTATGTGTATGTGTGTTTCTGTGTGTTTATATGGCAAGTGTATGAAGGTTCCCATAGGAACCAGAAGAGTAGTGTTGAGCTGCTAAACCTGGATGCTGTGAACAGGTCTTCTGGAAGAGCAGCAAGCACTTTTTTGTTTTGTTTTTGCTCTGTTTGAGACAAGGGTATCTCTGTGTAGCCCTGGCTATCTGGAATTTACTCTGTAGACCAGGCTGGCGTCAAATTTGCTGAGATCCAAGATCCACCTGCCTCTGCCTCCAGAGTACTGGGATTAAAAGTGTGCTTTACAACTGCCTGATGATTCGCAAGAGGTCTTAATCACTGAATCATCCCTCCACCCTCAGTTCCTAACTTTAAAGACAGGGTCTTACGTAGCTCAGGTTGGCCTTGAACTCTCATGGTGTAGCTGAGAGTGACATTGAATTCCTTTTCAGTCTTCATCACCTCCCCAAAATGCTAGTAATAACAATGATAACAAGTAAATAAATATATAAATAGGCATATGCCACCTGGCCTGACTCTAAAATCTTTTCTTCTCTTTTCACTCTCTTCTGCTTCTCTGTGTTAACCTATGCCCATGGCACTCTTTAGATGTTCTCTTTGAATGTGTTTTAAGATATCTCCCCAGTGTCTGCTTCAAGTCTAGATTTTTGAATATTCTCTTGAGTTGTAGATTTTGTTTTTCCACCTATTTGTCTTAAAAATAACTTGAATTAGTTGCCCAACTTGCTTTATAGCCCAGTATATGGTTATCCTTGGTGGTGTTCTTTATATTCTTGAAGAGAAAGTACTCTATTCTGTTTTGCTTGCTTATTTTATTAGTAAGAATTGCCTGTTAAATTCTCCTACCACAACTGTAGATTATTTTCATTTAAATTTCTGATTCTGTTTATTTTTGTAAGGCCATGTGATTAGGTTTGTAAAAGTTTAATATTACATTGTTTGTGACAGCCTATAGTATTTAATTTATAGATCGACTATTATTATTTCTAGTGATTTTGAGACTCCCATTTAAAAGGAGGTTATTAGATCTTCCCATTTAGAGAGACTGAAGTTTGATTCTTTTCTCCTTCAGCCTGCCAAACAGCCCCACTCAGCCCTCTCAGATTGGCAGATGCCTTCAGGGCCACCATAGCTTTGGAGGTTGACCTTACTTTGTGACTTTGCCCTCCCTTAGTATGATTTTCAATTATTGAGAAATTTTATTTTTAAAATATGTTTAGTTTTATTCATTGCTCTAAACAGAGACTTGCCATCAACAAAAGCAGAAGTTGCTAGGCGTGGTGACTCATGCCTGTAAGTGTCAATTTTTGGGAGACTGAGGCAGCAGGATTTTAAGTTTGAGGCCAGTTTGTGCTTCAAGGGGGGCTCCAGCCTAGTTTGGCCAATGACCTACTGCCTTAATCAACAACAGAAAACCCCAAAGAAAGTTATTATTTTTTTAGTTAGAAGTATTGCTAGTTTGGTTTTTCTAATGTTTATTCCCCTGACTTATGCTTTATTATAAGATTAAGAAATAACTTTGGCCTCTCCTTTTACTATGAAGGCTCCTTTAGTCTAATGCTTTTCCTTCTGTGTGAACATAAAATGAGGCCGTTTTGGAAGCTGGTGGTTGTTGTTTTGCAGCTTCACTTCAGGGTGAAGAGGAGCAGATGTCATGCTTGAGGCCCCACAGATCACAAAATGGAGAATGCTTCCTAGGAGTGTGACTGCCAGAGGCTGTTCTGGTTTCCCAGATAGGCCTCTTGGTTCTTTGAAAAAAGTCCTTTGATTTTTTTTTTCTTCTCCTTCATTTCTGTTTAAATCTGGCATCTGCATGTAGGGAGGGCTGTAAGGGGCAGGGAGGGAAGCCTGAGCGTCCTGGGGATCATTAGCTCCTTCCTTTCACTTCTTTTTCTGTCAGTGCAGGTAGCTGTGTCTAGGACAGTACTTCTCAACCTGCCGAATGCTGCGGCCCTCTAAGATAGCTCCTCATGCTGTGGTGACCTGAGTTAGAAAGTTATTTCATTGTTACTTCATAACTGTACTTTTGCTGCTTTTATGAATTGTAATGTAAATATTTTTGGAAATAGAAGTTTACCAAAGGGATCACAACCCACAGACTAAGAACCACTGGTCTAGCGCCATCTGCTGGTTCTCCTAGGGTGGGGGGTAGCTTCTTCTCTCTTACACCCTCATCTGCATTTGGCTCAGATCTTTGTTCTGTTTATAAACATGCTCAGTGAGATGTTGATAATTCATTCTTTTTTGTTGTTGGAATTGCCCAACTGCTAGTAGCTCTTTGTTCTGTATTGTGGACTATGCCCTTAAAAAAGCCTTTTCTCTTTTGAGTAGACTCTTGGAGGGCATACAGACTTGTGAGCTCAGGTGCGCAAACTCAACTGAGACTTTCTGAAAAAAGATTAGAGGAACTGGAGAGATGGATCAGTATTTAATTCTATACTATAGCAGAGGAGCCAAGTTCAGTTCCAGCATGCACAACCTCTTGTAACTCCAGCTTCAGGGGGATCTGATGCCCTCTTCTGGTCCTTATGGGTATTGTACACACACTTATACATGTAATTAAAAAAAAACCTTTTTAAAGTTATAAATGCTTTGCTTAGAGAGCCTCTCCTGTTTTGTATGTTCATTAAGTAGTGCAGCAATTCTTTAGCTCTTTTCCAGCTCTAGTTCTAATTCTGTTCGTTGGTGGGGTTAATTCCCAATAGACTACCTTCTCTAATGACATCTCCCCTGGGTCTTTGGATAGAGACTCCTCAGATTGCAACTGCTCTTACCAGCAAGGCCCTGTGTACTTTAACTTTGCCCAGTTTGTACCACTACCCCAGACTGAGACACGTTCTAATACATTGCTCTTTCTGTTTTTAGGCACTTTGGATTGATTGTGGAGCTGGATGATTTTGTGAGCTTTGCTGCTTCCGTCATCTTTCCCCTCTGTAAGCCTCAGCTTTGGAGAGAGTCTGCACATGTGTACAATCTTCTTAATCTTTTACCCAAAATAGAAGAAGCAGAGATCTCTTGGATAACATTCTCCACAAAGTCTTCCATTACTTGAGTCTGTCTTCCAATTCAAGCCTGGATGTAGCTGATGCTGTTTGGGGCAGAGATGAAAGGACTGTTCTGCATAGGTGGTTTAATGAGCACAGAAGACTAGA
The DNA here is from genome assembly GCF_004785775.1 of Grammomys surdaster. Classification (NCBI taxonomy): domain Eukaryota; kingdom Metazoa; phylum Chordata; class Mammalia; order Rodentia; family Muridae; genus Grammomys; species Grammomys surdaster. The sequence continues at coordinate 4,239,977 of NW_021604591.1, forward strand.
ATAAAGGTCTTTGGTTAGCTTCATTCCTGTGTTTTATATTGCCTTTGCTCTTGCCCTGTGACCTGGAACCCATGTGATCAGGCACAGACCTTCCTCATCTTTCTACCAACCATCCCAAGTCAGTCTTTTTATTTGTCTCTCTCAGCATGGCATTGGAATGTGGATCGATAATATATGGGAAACCTTTTCTCCTTAGGAGTCCAATCGATGTGGTCCCAACAGTTTTATTGAAGTATAATTCATGTGTCATATTCAATTCAAACTGTAAAGTTCAGTGGCTTTTTAAAAAACTACTCATAGGTATATGTAGTGAGATTTTGAACATTTTCCTGTGAATGGATTCACATGAGTCTTGTGTATGACAAAATTTAGATAATGTTATTTAAATTTTATCTATGCTATGATATGTATTTGTACCCTTTCCTTTAAGTTGTGAAATATATATAATATAAAGCTTCCCATTTTAACTGCTTTTCAGTGTGTTGCTCAGTGAGATTGAATATATTCAGAGTGTTGCACAACCATCCCCATCATTGGCCTCCAGAACTTTGTAACAGTGTTCTCAGCCTGGAACACCATGCACATGGAACATAACTTCCTTTCCTTTTCTCATCTCATGCCAGGCTAATTGATTTCTTTGTTTTTGTGAGGTGTGGGCAGTGTACTTGGAGTACTTAGAATGTAGTGCTTCAGGAAAGCAGCAGAAAGCCCTGGCTAGAGCTTCCGACAGTATTCTGCAGCATAGATCTCTTAGGATACAGAATCTGCATGATCTTTCCTCTAGAATAATAGATTCAGTCCTGTAATATGTTAAAAATAAACTTGCAGAAAAATACTAGATTTGTAGAAAAGTGGTTTTAGGTCTTGCTTACCAAGTCCTCCCAAGACGGACATTTCAGGGTTACCAGGAACTGACATTTATGGCTTATTCATTGGGTTCCAGTTTTTATTTGAGTTCACTTTTTTTCCATTAATATCCTTTGGTTTGAGATCTAATCCAGAGCATTAAATTGTTTTTGCTTCTAGAGTCTCCTCAGTCTTTCTTGAAGTGTCTTAGTTTTGTTTTTAATTTGTGTGTGTTTACATATGGGGAGACCTACTTTCAAATCATTGGGCAGCAAGTGACTTTATCTGCTGATCCATCTTGCCTGTTCCCTTGTTGGTTTGTCAGTCTGTCTCTTTATTTAATTGTGAGTCTGTGCCTGTGCCTATGGGTATGCCACATTGTGGGAGCAGGTTCCTTTTCTTGTTGAGCCATCTTGCTGACCTATAGCTGGAGTTTTGTCTGCATTGCTTTGTGTTCCTGGATGGTCGCATGCATGCACATACCCAGGAGCTAATTCGGATCCCTAAATAGAAAACACATGTGCACCAGTTATTCTTAAAATGCCTTGGCTAACTCAGTGACTAGGCACTCTTAAATCTTCCCCTATTACCCTAGGCCCAGTCGGGGAAGTGGCCAGTAGCCACTTAACCTGAAATCTTATATGACTGGTTGGCTTTATCTCCTCCACTACTACATTCTCTTCTCCAGTCTTCTGATTCTCTGTGTCCTACCTGCGCAACTCTAGTGTCCCACCCAGTGCTCAGTCATTGGCTATTGGCATCTATATTGATAGATCAAAATCCAACTGGGGGCAAGGACCTTCAGTGTCAGTAAACAGATTCTTGATGAAAGCATCAGAACCACCCTCTACATCTCATCTTTTCTGTCCAATTTAAAAACAACCAAATTCTTAGACATAAATTGAGCAGAACCATAACAATCATGTAAATTGCAGAGTATGATATACAGTTAGCATCTAGTCGATCATATTTGTCAATTCAATAAAGTACTGTGCCATCATTCCTAACTTAAAGAGTATAATTCTGTCCCTGAATTATGTTTAGATTTTAGCCTGTAACACCATCTGAAAACCATGTTTTTACTTCTGTATCATCTTTAATGTTTAACAACTTTTATTTTAGGTTTGCTTATGGGACTATAATTAGTCTTCAATCTTGTCAGAAATCTGGGAATGAGTTAAATATTACCTGAGTATATAGGAAGCATCAAACATAGCTTCTAAAACTTAAATTGTAGAGACTGATGACTGCCTGAATAGCCCCCTAATTTCTTTCAACATAAGAGCATCTGTGTTCAATCTTCTGGCCCAGGATCATCTAACAGACCTTTGTAAAGGAGAATATATGAAGGACTAGCTTACCCTGTCTTGGTAGAGCTTAGTAGTCAACTATCCCACATAGTGTGTCCTTTTCTCCAGACAGTATTTTGTCTGCAGATGAAATAGGCAATTTCTGACCTGTAGCTATCTTGCCACAATAAGCACCCTTGTCTGGAGGTGAAGATGCTCAATTCTTTGAAGGAGAATGAGGAATCTGTCAGCAGCAGACATGTCACATTGTCAAATGAACCTTAATAATGAAATAACATTAAATGTCATATTCTGGATTTCTGATGTTTTTGAAGATTGTCTATATATCTGAATAAAGTGTACTGAACTGTTAAACCATGACTACTTTTAGCCATTTCTATTTGAGTAAATTTAAAGTACTTTATTATAATTAAATTAGAGCAGGGCAGTGGTGGCACACGCCTTTAATCCCAGCACTTGGGAGGCAGAGGCAGGCAGATTTCTGAGTTCGAGGCCAGCCTGGTCTACAGAGTGAGTTCCAGGACAGCCAGGGCTATACAGAGAAACCCTGTCTCGAAAAACAAGCAAACAAACAAACTAAATTAGAATCTAACCTAACCAGGAACTTACTATCTGGCTCTTAATTTGAAATAAACTCATTTTATTCTTAAATGAGTTTCATAGGTACAATGCCTAAGGATAACAATATTAATTTCAAATTTTGTATCAATATACAGATTCATACCAATGAAAACCTTAATTCTATGTCCATATATAAATTCTATACCAATGTAAGAAATTGTAACTTCAATTGTGGATCAATTACAAAGATTTCTACCTGTGTAAGATTATGGCTACATAATGTTTTGTTCAAGAATATTTAGCTATCCATCCCATCTATTTCCTCCATGTTCAAAATTATGACAATTCCCAAATAATCCCTTAACATGACAACCTATCTAATTTGTAAAATAACCATAACCAGACACCGAAACCCAAGGAATCGGGCTGACAACTCTCCATAGCTTCTTCCTCCTGATTAGGGTCAATGAGAAATTTTTTAATGGGTTGGGGAGGGGTAGGAAAATTAGAAAATTGGTTAGACTTAAGAAGACTAGCTTTAGCATCTATTATCCAGTCTCTGTATGCTTAGAAGGCTCAGGGCTTGACTGAAGTTCTTACTGGACCTGTCTGAAAGGTTGGATGAAGCAAAATGATCTGGAATCAGCAGCAATCCTAAAGCTGTTCTAGAAGCAAGTCTCTGGACAGCATCAGGAAGCAGGGGACTGGAACAGCACGTCAGTTCAGCATCTTTGAGGATGAATCTTGTCAAAGTTGTACATTCTGTAAAATATGAATCTCATAACCAAAATTTTAGAACCATTAAGATTTTTGTACAGATTGTACAGGATGTGCAGATCAGTTAAGGATGAAATTGTGCTTCTTGTTTGAGCAGGTGAAAGACAACTGTCTTTTTTAATTTTATCAATAACCAAATATAATCTTTATTCATACCATATGAAGGAGGGCACGAAGAATCTTAGGGATTCCATAACCAATAAGGCTCATTGTCTCATTTTAGCTGAAGTATTGCTAGAGACAATTTTTATGTCTACGCCAGTTACTGGGCTGTTCCCATGTCGAGGAATCAGCAGATCAAGTTATCTGTCCTGTTTGATTTTCTTGAATTTTTCAAAATCTTCCAGTGGTCTTCCCCTGTCATATCTGATCCATACCACTGTGGAAGGTGTACAGAGCCTATTCTCCTTTCCTGTCAAGACAAATACAGAATCTTTCTCCCAAAATAGCATGTCCATGGCCCAGTAACTGGAATCAATTAGGGGAATAGTTTGACCTTTCTCCTAGAGGAACTTTAACATAACCACCAAACTCATAACTGTACTCATTTTGATAATCAAATAAATTCAAAGCAATTAAAGCAATCTAAACAAATATTATCTGTTGAGACTGTGCTTCTACTGTCCCCTGCTCTGACCTTCATGAGATCAAGGCCTAAATTATTTATACATCTGTATAAACTTGAATCCTCCCTACTATGGTGATTAATATCTCTGTGGGTACATACTGTAGTATGTCCCTTTCTCTATATAATTCCCAAGGCCTAAGTTTCTGAGATAGGCTAGGCTCCCTATTTCCTGCTTCTGATCTAATTTTTTTTAAAAAAATTTATTTATTTATTTTATGTATATGAGTACACCATTGCTCTCTTTGGACACACCAGAAGAGGGCATCAGACCCCATTGCAGATGGTTGTGAGCCACCATGTGGTTGCTGGGAATTGCACTCAGGACCTCTGGAAGAGCAGTCAGTGCTCTTAACTGCTGAGCCATCTCTCCAGCCCCCGATCTAACTTTTTAAGGTCGAATGCGTCCATATTTATATATCAGATAAAGATATATATCTCTTTATTTAACTTTAGTTAAATTCCCTTTTACTGACTGTATAAGCCTATTTATAAGCTCTAATTTTTATCATACTAGGCTGACAATCCCAGAAATCCTGTGTTGACCATGTTCAAAGATCCAAGAAATTTTCCTGGCAGGACTTTTACATGTCTTTAAATCATTTGTTCATTCATTTTCCCTAACTTCTCCCTCCTGTGGAGCCTAATACCTGCTATGTCTACCATCTGGCTCTCTTCTCATCTTAAGCTCTTTGTATCAGTTTCGAACTGTGGCACGAAATCTCCATGTGGCTCAGGCAAAATCTGTATATTCCCTTCTATCCTTAAAAACAATTAAATCCAGGCCAAGAAGATTTTGTACTTTTCCACCACCTTGCCCTTCTTACCCCCTCCCCTTGTAAAACATGCTATAAAAAAGCATTAAAAAAAAAAAAGAAAAAAAAACAATTAAATCAGACTCATAAATCTCTATCTGTTATTTATCTGGTGGCTGGAGGCAGACACCTCAGTTTGCTTCTCACTGTCTCCTTCAGGTCGGGATGGAACCACGTGACTCGGTTCTGCTCACTGAGAAACCAGTCCTCCTCTCACCCCCCTTAAATTATATCATGATGTGTGTGTAATCCATCTGAGAATTTCTTAAATCAATAGTGGATTCTCGCCTTCCACATGGGGTGCCATATTGTCTATACCACTTTGTCTTCCTGGGTGGTCACATGCACTCACCTGCACAGGAGCTATCTCGGATCCACGAATAGAAAACACACACGCACACACACACACACACACACACACACACACACACACACACACACATACACCATGCTTTGGCTAACTCAGTTGACTGGGCATTCTGTGCATCCTGTACAATCCATACAAAAGTCTTAATGGTTCTAAAATTTTGGTTGTGAGATTCATATATTACAGAATGTACAACTTTGACAAGATTCATCCTCAAAGATGCTGAACTGACGTGCTGTTCCAGTCCCCTGCTTCCTGATGCTGTCCAGAGACTTGCTTCTAGAACAGCTTTAGGATTGCTGCTGATTCCGGATCATTTTGCTTTATCTAACCTTTCAGACAGATCCAGTCAGAACTTCAGTCAAACCCGGCTGGGAAAATAGCCACTGGCCACTTACCGGAAATCTCACATGGCAGGTTGGCTTTATCTCCTCTGCTGCTGCATCCCCTTCTCTCCTCCAGTCTTCTGACTCTCTCTCTCAGTGTTCCACCCTGTGCTTAGTCATTGTCTATTGGTATCTTTATTGATAGATCAGAATCTGATTGGGGTCAAGGACCCTCAGTAAATAGTAAACACAGATTCCTGATCAAAGCATTAGAACCACCCTCTACACTGGCCCTTGTTTTCTTTGTTTTGTTTTTAATCACATCTGCAGTCCCGACTAATGCTGGTCAAATACCCTGTAGCCTGTTCTCCAGCCTGGTTTGTATTTTTGCCTATGATTAGTTAAGTCTGTAATTGCATATAATTTTGAATGTTACATAGACCCACCAATGCCGTGATACTACAAATATTGAAAGTGCACACTTACTTTTATTGAAGAGAAAGTTAAAAAAGTAAGTTTTAGCCAATAGTGGGAGAGGTTAATAAGTATATGTCATCAGCCTTTCTTTATACAACAAGGCTAATGTTGGTATTTTTTCTTGTGTATGTGTGTGTGTGTGTGTGTGTTGTGCATGCATGTTCACATGTGTGTGTAAGCCAGAGTTTGATGTTGGCTGTCTTCCTCAGTTGTGCCACTTTATTGAGGTAGGGTCTCTAAGTTATACCCAGAGCTTCCTAATTTGGTTAGAGAGTCCCCAGAGCCCCATCTCTGCCTCTGTGCTGGGATGATTGATGGGTTGCTAGCCCACCCAGCACCAACATGGGCACTGGAGATCTGACCTCTGTTCCTCATGCTCCTGCAGCAGGTACTTTTACGTTTATTTTTTAGCATTTCCTGAAAAAAATAAAAATTCCTTAATGTTGGTGTATTCTTTCAAAATATAAACAGAAAGGATGTTAGATGCTCACAGAAAAATATGAGTTAATATATTTGAAAATTTTCTGGGCCTAGGGGCACATACCTTTGATCCCAGGACTCAGGAGGCAGGTGCAGGCAGATCTCTTGAGTTTGAAGCCAGCCTGGTCTTCAGAGTGAGTTCCAGGACAGCCAGGGATACACAGAGAAACCCTGTCCCTAAACCCCTCCCCATCTCCAATAAAACAAAAAGAAGAAAGAAAGAAAATTAGGTAGATAGAACCATCTCATATGGTGCTGGAGAGTTGGCTCAGTGGTTAAGGACATTTGTTGCTCTTGCAGAAGACCTGAGTTGGTTCCCAGTTCCCAGTACCCACATGGTAGCTCACAACCACTTTTAACTTTAGTTCTAGGGAATCTGCCGTTCTTTCATGATCTCTGTAGGCACCAGGCACATATGTGGTGTGTATATATACATGTAGGCAAAACGCTCATAAAGTTACAAAAGCAATGCACATGAGTTAAAAAAGTAGTAGTATTGAGCCAGGCATAGTGCCACGTGCCTTTACTCCCAGTTTTCATGAGACACAGGCAGGCACATCTCCGAGTTTAAGGCCAGTTGGTCTACAAAGTGAGACCCTGTCTCAAAAGGTAATAAAGTTAGTATTGCATTCAATAAGGATATTTTAATTTTTGTTTCCTTTCAACTTTGAGTGCTAGGTCATGGTGTAAAATGCATGTAGAATATCAAATGTCATTAGACCTCCTCCTGGTATCAGGCCTGGGATGTCACATTATAGGTAAAAAAAAATGTAGATCTAATTTAGGTTGACTAGTCAATTGACTTTAAAGTGGATTATCATGGACTGTCTCAGCAGGCTCTAATAATACACGATCTCTTAAAAGCAGACCTTTCTTCTGACCAAGAGTAGAAAAGCAGGTCAAATTCAAAGCATGGAAGAAAAGGCCTTTCTCCCTCAACCCCCACCCCACTTCTCTCTGCAGCACTGGCTGTTGTGAAACAACTCCTATAGACAAGACTGGCCTCCAACCTGCCTCAGCTTCAAGGGGAAAAGGCCTTTCTTAGCTTCCTGGTTTTGAAGATACAGGGGACAATGAGTCAAGAAACATGAGCTGTCTTAAGCTAAGAACTTTGGTGGCCTGCATAGATAGAGCCATAGTGACAAATACCTGCACAGGTCCTGTCATCGTGACAAATCTGTGAATACTCCAGTAAATGGTGCTGGTCACTGTAGCGTCAGCATCTGGCTTGGCTTTCTTCTCTGCTGATCTCAATCTCACGAGTTTGCTCTCGCCTGCCCCCACATCTGTGTTCTGTATAGTGATGTGTTGATGGAAGCTCTTGCCTGGTCCCTGCTGCATGTTTTATTACTGAATAAAAGTGAGCTGGCTTTTGAAAAATAAAAGAAACATTTAGTCACTCTCATGGCTAACAGCATCTCACTGTGGCTTTAATTTGCATTTATCAAATGTGTTATACAAATACTTTGTCCCAGGCCCACCACATACATATTTTAAAGTCTGATGACTAATTTTTACATGTGTTCAGCTCTGCTGGTGGAATGACTTAAATGAGGCACTTGGGTTCCCAGGACTCCCCTAATTTTTGCATGTCTCTTTAAGGCTGTTGGAAAAGCAGGACTTCCCTTGTCAGCTTCTCCTGTGCTCTGCTTTCTTAGTGTCTGTCATTCATGGGCCAATGGGCCAGAGGGATCGTGTGTTTCTGTGTCTGGCTGGGAGTACTCAGTAGAGATACATGGAGGAAAGAGTAAATTACCAAAACCTGATGCTAACATTATATAAAGCTTAATGATCATCTATCTGTTGGCTTTTTTCATAAAACACCAAGTATATGCATGTTTGTGTCTGTGCACATAAGGTTATTTGCCTGAGGAGGCCAGAAGTGTCGGGTGGGTTCCCATGGAGCTAAAGAGTTAGAGTCTCTCTGTCTGTCTGTCTGTCTGTCTGTCCCTCCCTCCCTCCTTCCTTCCCTTCCTCCCTCCCTCTCCTTTCCCCTCTCCCTGTGTGCATGTGTTCTCTCTCCTTCTCCCCTCCACCCATCTCCCTGTCCGCATGATTTCCTTGGCCTAGTTCTTTAGTTACTCACCCAAAAGCTGTCCCCAAATAAACCTGCCTTTTGACTCTCCAAAAAAAAAAAAATCAAAAGAGTTATCGGTATTGGTTGTGAGCTGCCTGACATGGGCTGAGAATCAAACTCCCATCTTCTAGAAGTGCAGTTTGCTCTAACCACTGAGCAATCTCTCCATTCTCAATACAGCATTTTGAGATAAGGTCTCATGTATCCCAGCTTGGCCTTGAAACTGCAGTGTAGCTCAGGATGACCTTGAATTTCTACTCTTCACACCCTGGGATCACAGGCTGCTCCCAACGTTTCTACTTTGCTGGGGATCAAATCCGGTCCCTGTTCATACAACCACCTGCACTAAACCCTATGTGTTTAAAAAGAGCATCTCATAAGAAAGGTTAGAAGAAATTGCAACCTGCCTGGTTCTTTCTCTGTGTTAGAACCAGGGATCTGATGTTCTCACTTCATGCTAAGTAACTCTGAGCAGCTCAAATTTAAGGCATTTTTCTCTTATCTTTTCTAACTATTGGTTCAGAGTTCTCTATCTCGGGATCTCCCTCCTTTCTCTTAGAAACTTGGTTTTCTTGAGGAGATCTTTTTATTTCATTCTTTTAATTTGAAAGTTAGTTGCAATATTTTTGTTTTGAATTTGAAATATTAGAAGAATTCTATCTTTTTAGAGAGGCAAATATGTCTTTAGGTCAATTCTAGTTTGCTTCCTTTGTTGTTTTGTTCTTGGACCAAAAACAACTTAGAGGAGGAAAAGGGTTTTTATTTCCTCTTGTTTCCAGGTCACAATCAATCATAAAGGGAAGTCAAAGAAGAACCTGAAACAGAAAGAAACCGTGGGACAAATGCTGTTTGCTGGCTTGCCCCAGGCTCATGCTTAGGCAGTTTTTTATCCTGCCCAGGGCTACCTGCCTAAGGATGGCTCTGCCCACAGTGAGCTGAACCCTCACGTTAGTTAATTTACCAAAGTAATCTACCACAGTCACACCTAATGTCAGTCTGATCCTGGCAGTTTCTCAGCTGAGGCTTCTCTTCTCAGATGACTCTAGGTTGAGTGAAATAGGATCAAGGTTAACCAGGACAAGCATCCTTTAGCATTTCCGTGGCTCTTTATGTAAAGATCATCATAACTACAAAGTGGCTTTAGTCAGTCATAATCATTTCAAAATTTTAATTTTAAATTTTTTAACTTTAAAAAATTTAATTTTTGACAGTTTTTTGCATATATACAATATATGTGCTCAAACCCATTATCCTCTCTTCTACTCCCACCCCTGTAGCTCCCCCTTTCCTAAGTAGTCTCCCACCTCCTTCTCTTCCTCTTCTTTCTCCTCTTCTTCTTCTTCCTCATCTTCCTCCTCTTCCTCCTCCTCCTTTCTTCTTTCTCCCTTCTCCCTTCTCTCTTCTTCTTGACAGGATTTCTCTGTGTAGCCCTAGCTGCCCTGAAACTCATTCTGTAGGCCAGGCTGGCCTGGAACTCATAGAGATCTGCATATCTCTGCCTCCTGAGTGCTGGGATTATAGAGATGTGCCACCATTGCCTAACTATTTTAATTATTTTTCTTTGTGTGTGTGTGTTCGTGTGTGTGTGTGTGTGTGTGTGTGTGTGTGTAGGTTTTGTGCAGTCACCACACCTGCGATGTATCCATTGCCAAATGGGCTATATTGTATCCAGAAGATATACAATATTTCACAGCACCTTGTACTTTAAGTCTTAGAATCTTTCTATCCCCTCTTTTGTGTAGACTACTGGGCCTTGAAAGGTGTGATATAAAGGTCCTGTTTAGGGCTGAGTACTCAGTAGTCCCTTATTCTCAGTCCTGTCGGCCATTGGAGAAAGAAACTTTTCTGGCCAAGAGGTAGAAAGCAGTTTAACACCATGTCTACTTAGCATAATAAGTTCTCCCCTAGGGTCTGTGGTCCCTTCTGCTATGGACTTTCAAACAGTTTATGGTACTAGGTATATATTTGTTCCCAAGAAAAAGGCCTCATATCCAACCCAATAGGGATTGGTTACTCCCCAAACACTCATAACCACTATCGCACTTGTGGGAACATCTTGTCTGGGAGGTCTGTATAGTAGTATCCTGTAGGGACTGGTTCTGATGCTAAGGCCCTGTACGCTAGTTGGTTCTTGATCAATCAATAAAGATGCCAGGGACCAATCTGGGCAGAAGGAAAGAGGTGGGACTTCTGGGTCCCTGGAGGAGGCTAAGAGATGCAAGAAGAAGAAGAAGGAGATTTCACCATGCTTCAGAGGGAGAAAAGGGGAGCAGCCATGTGAGATCTCAGGCAGAGTGGTCACAGGCGGCTTCCCTAGGCAGGAGACTAGAAACACAACTAAGCTGAGTGCAGTTTTGAGTTGTTGAACAAGGAGAAGGTAACTGGGACACTAATCTAAAGGCAGATTAAGAGGTGCTGAGTTAAGAGTATTGGGAAGGACTCTCTAGACATGGGAGATTAGAAGTGCCCAGCAATTGAGCCAATAAAACAGGTTGAAATTGAGCTACATGTATATGTCTGTGTTTTTCACTCACGGATCCAATACTCTGTAGGCAGGGGCTAGTAAGGTGGCCCATTCCTGGAACATTAAAATGGGGTAGTTAAAAGGCAATACACTATAGTATCCTGGTCTGCAGCTAGGTAAGACTGCTAATGTCCCAGCAGCCTGCATAACACTTTCCAGTACTATAAATGCTAGTCAGAGGGAGGAAGCTGCAGTTCCAACTTGATTTATCTGTGTGTTTCCAGAGTATGTGGTAGCTTTAGCAGTGGGGCCTTATTATCTTGTTCTGATAAGTGATCGAGAGCAATGACAATAACCTCCTTATTTATTTATTTATTTATTTAGATAAGAGTTTCTATATGTAGCTTTGGCTGTTCTGAAACTCACTGTGTAGACCAGGCTAGCCTCTAGCTCACAGAAACTCACCTGTCTCTGCCTCCTGAGTGCTGAGATTAAAGGTGTGCAGCACCACCGCCTGCAACTGCCATTGTTTTGAGAGCCTCTGAGATCTCCCTGGCTAGCAACTCACTTGGTGGTATTCCACACTGGGATTTTTGTTTAATGACCTATGGCTTCTGAGAACAGAATTATTTATTTATGCAGGGTGCCACCCAGGTGCTGAAGTTTATAAGGGTCTTCAAGAGACAGCGTGCTGCCTCCAAGGTACATGCCTGTCATCCCAGCTCTTGAAAGGTAAGAGAATTAGGAATTCTAGGCCAGCTGAGGCTACATAGTGGACTTTGAGACCAACCTGGGCTATAAGAGACCCTGTCTCAAAAAAAAAAAACAAATAAATGAAATAATACATGCTGATCTGAAGGAACTAATACTGTGTTTGGTTGAGGAGAGTGTATAGTATGCAATATGGACTTTCTTCTCTAATGCCCATTTTAAAAAATGAATATTTCCCTCCCTCTTATATTAACAAAGTATTCTACTTGAGTGTCTTGGTTAG
>NW_021604591.1:4254595-4301414 GCF_004785775.1 Grammomys surdaster
CGTTATCCCTAGCTGATTCTCATAGTTTTATATAGCAATTTAGAAAAATAGTATATAATCTGCTTTGGGGATGAGGGTAGTGGGCATCTATTGGGAGCCAGCAGTCAAAAGCTGGAGACTGATGAATGGATGGTCCTCCCTTCCTAAGTGCCAAGGATGTTACCAACTGTTCTAAAAGATAAAAAGAGGATTTGGCAGTTGCAGAAGACTGAATGTAATCTGAAGAACATGCTGGTGACTGACTATTCTAAAGGACAAATCAAACCCTCTTGGCTTGATGTCTTGTGACTTCTATGAGACTTGGCTGGTTCTGAAATTGCCTAGCAAGACTGACTAGATTGGGAGGTGGACTGGCTGGGTTTGTGTGTCAACTTAACCCAAGCTGGAATTATCACAGAAAGGAGCCTCCCTTGAGGAAATGCCTCCATGAGACCAGGCTGTAAGGCATTTTCTCAATTAGTGATCAAGGGTGGGAGGGCCCATTGTGTGTGGTGCCATCCCTGGGCTGGTAGTCCTGGCTTCTATAAGAAAGCAAGCTGAGCAAGCCAGGGAAGCAAGCCAGTAAGTAACATCCCTCCATTGGCCTCTGCATCAGCTCCTGCCTCCAGCTCCTGCCGTGCTTGAGTTCCAGTCCCGACTTCCATTGGTGATGAACAGCAATGAGGAAGTGTAAGCTGAATAAACTCCTCCCCAACTTGCTTCTTGGTCATGATGTTTGTGCAGGAATAGAAACCCTGACTAAGACAGAAAGGATCTAGTCTGACTTTCTGTGCTAATATACCCCATCCCCACCCCTGCTCCAGTCACCCTGGCTTCCTTGAGGGCACTCTGGTCCTGCCAGAGGCACCTTCTGCCTCTTGTGTGTTCTGTCTCATCCCCTTGTCCACCTGCCTTCTTGCTTACTCTTTCAGAAACTTTCTCTGTACTCCCCCTAGAGGAGGGTGCTTGTATCATGGCCCCAGTGTGTTCCATCATAGAGCTCTCCACACTGATACATATCTTCTTGTGTATGATGTGTGTCTCTTTTCACACAGCTGTTCTCATGAGGGGAGCAATGGACTGGACTGTCTGCTTCGTGATTCTAGCTTTGGGGCTCTCCTTAAGGTCTGGTGTGAGAAAAGAAGAGGGTTAATTTAAAAACTGCAATAATTGTTTTTGATGAGCAGAGGCTCCGTCAGTAAGCTGCTTGTTTTGAAAAGAGTCTGAGTCTGATCCCCACAACCCACAGAAAAAGCCAGGCATGGCGGCTTTCACCTGTAATCCCAGAGCTGGGGAGTTGGAGACAGGCGGTTTCCTGGGGCTTTCTTAGCTGCTTGGCTAGCTCCAGGCCAGTGGGAGACCCTGTCTCAGGGGTGGTGTGGGGCTGAAAGATGGCTCAGTAGTTAAGAGCACATACTGCTCTCACCACAGACTTGAGTTCTAGCCTGAGTATTTATGTCAGGTGCCTCATAGTTGCTTCTAACTACTGATCCAGACCCAGGAGTTAGATGCCCTCCTTCCGGTCTCCATAGACACCTGCACTTATGTGCACAAACCCGCACACAGACATCTTTGAAGACATAAAATCACAAAAAAAAATCTTAAAAAATAAAGTGCATGGTGCCTGGGGAACAATTGCCAAGGTGGTACTCTTGGCTCTCCTGTGTTTGTGCTCACATAGGAACAAACACACAAGAACACACACATAGGAACACACACATAGGAATACACACACAGGAACACACACACATACACACACACGCACACACATGGCAGGGAAGAGAGAGAGAGATTAAACAAGTAGAGTGTGAGTCTATGATTACTGTAGGAACTTTATTTTATTTCATTTTAAAAAAATATTTATTTGTTTATTATATATGAGTACACTGCAGCTGTCTTCAGACACACCAGAAGAGGGCATCAGATCCCATTACAGATGAACCACCATGTGGTTACTAGGAACTGAACTCAGGACCTCTGGAAGATCAATCAGTGCTCTTAACTGCTGAGCCATCTCTCCAGCCCTCATTTTATTTTTTGAGACAAGGTCTCATGTAGTCCAGGCTGGCCTTAAAATTGGTATGTGGTTGAGGGTGACCTTCAATTTCTGATCCCGCTCTCACTTCTGGAGTGCCGAAATTACATGTGTGTGCCACCACACCTGGTTTTAGACAGCTCTGGGGATTGAACTCAGGGATTCTTGCTAGCTGAGCACTCTCAGATGAGCTACAGCCCCCTAGCTTACTGTAGGAACTGTAAGTATCTCAGCAAACAGATAAAATAATGTGAGTTGACAGCCAGATGTCAGACACATGCATTTAATCCCAGGACTTGGGAGGAAGAAGCATGCAAGACTCTGTGAGTTCAAGATCAGCCTGGTCTACATAGAGAGAATTCTGGAACAACCAGAGCTATACAGTGAGGCCCTGTCTCAAAACAAACAAACAAACAAACAAACAAGCGAACAAGCAGTGTGTTGTTCTAGGTTCAGGAGTTCCCATTGCATATATATATATATATATATCCCCCTTATATAAAGGTTCGAGGGGAGCTGCCACACCTCTCAGGATTCACATGAGTACTAGGAATTTGTATCCCAGTCTTCATACTTTGCATGGCCAACACTTATTTTTTAAATTATATTTTTAAATCATAGATTTCCATACAGCCTTTTCCAATATATCCTTAGCTTTGGTTATCCTCCGTCCATGTTCCCCATTCCTCACTCCTGTCTCTGCCTTTATATTTTATATTACCTGTGTTCTACTACTGACATCCTATAAGGTTCCCCCCAACTTCCATGACTGGTGTCTAGCTTTCTGTCATGAAAGGGCCTGTAACTTAAACACACTAACCTAAATATTCAAAGCTAGAATCCACATATGTGAGAGTCATATGACAGTTGTCTTTCTGAGCCTGGGTCACCTCATGCAGTTTCATCCGTTATCTACACATTTCATGATTTTAGCTCCCCCCGTCTCTCTCCCTAACACAGGTGAGTAGAATTCCATTTGTATACGTGCACCACATTTTGACTATCTGTGTATTTGGTGAAGGACAACCAGGCTGGTTCCATTTCCTGGCTATTGTGAATAGAGCAGCGGTGAACAAAGATGCTGACGTGTGTATGCCCAGAGCTAGCCAAGCTGGGTAGTTTTACAAATCTCTTTAGGAATACTAGAATACAGCTAGATGCTCATCCAAGTGTCATTTTAGTCAAAGTATATAAAGAAAATCAGGGTCCATGTGGATATGTAGTTCAGAAAGATATCATTGATTTCCAAAGGGTTCCCAGGTTCTTGGAGCCCCTTCGGCTGTACTCAACTAGAATTGCTGCTGTAATGCCCTCCTGCTCAGAGTATGGTCTAGGGGCCCTCAGCATCAGAACAAACAGGATCTGACAGGTGAAAAAATGCTCCTCCTGCATGTCCTGTGCTCACGTAAACAGAGGCACTTGCTTCTCCAGAAGTATCTGGTGGAGGTTGCCAGAAAATACATTTCTAGGTCCCGATGCATTTGAACACTTCTTTATTCTAGCCTCCTTTGACAAGTCACAGATGCTACATTGAAAACCATGTTAGATTTTTGCTTTATGTAACTCTGGAGAACAAATGAATGGTTGGGTTGGTTGGGGAGTGGGGGAGAAGGGTTAGGAGGATGCAAGGGGTTTTTAGAGCCCTTCGAGTAGACTCTCAAGCAGTCTTTCTCCCTATTTTCAGTCCTCTGTATTACCCCTACTTCCTCTGGCCATTCTTCCCATGTGTCTAGACTCCCAGGCCTGGGCATGCGAGCTACGCTTCCTGTGGCTGCTCATGTCTGCTCATCAGAGACAACTGGTTTTATGCCCTTGGTCCCTCTTATTTTCTTTGTGTTTTTGATTTACAATTCATTCATTATGTCAGCATTTCCTTAATTGTGTCTCAATGTTTTTATTTGTGCAGAAGTCTTCTAAATGATTTTAATTATTAGCATGGTGTCTTAGTTAGGGTTACTCTTACTGTGATAAAACACCATGACCAAAGCAATTTGGAGAGAAAAGTTTAGCTTCCACATCACGGGAATTGTCAAAGGATGTTAGGACAGGGATTCAAGCAGGGCGGGAGGCAGGAGCTGATGCGGGCCATGGAGGGGAACTGTTTACTGTGTTGCTCCTCATGGTTTGCTCAGCCTCCTTCCTTCCTTCCTTCCTTCCTTCCTTCCTTCCTTCCTTCCTTCCTCCCTCCCTCCCTCCCTCCCTCCCTCCCTTCCTTCCTTCCTTCCTTCCTTCCTCTCCCCCTCTTTCTCTCCTCCTGCTCCTCCTCCTCCCCTTCCTCTTCTTCCTCCTCTTCCTCCTCCTCTTCCTCCTCTTCCCCCTCCTCATTTTGTTTTTTTTTTTTTTTCCAAGATGAGGTTTTCCTTTGTAGCCCTGGATGTCCTGGAACTCACTTCGTAGACTACATTGGCCTTGAACTCACAGAGATCCAACTACTGCAGCCACTGCCACCTCTGGCCAGCCTACTTTCTTATAGAACCTAGGACCACCATCCCAGGGATGGCACCACTCATAAAGGGCAGGGCCCATCAATCACTAATTAAGAAAATGCCTTACAGGCCTGTGTACAGCCCAATCTTATGGGGGCATTTTCTCAATTAAGGCTCCCTCCCAGCTGATGATTCCAGCTTGTGTCAAGTTAACACAAAATCAGTCAGTACACAGGGTGTAGAAGTGCTGCTTTCTAGCAGGCTAAGTTTTTCTGGGCTGGGGAGATGGCTGAGCAGGAGGCAAAGTGCAAGCAATAACTGAGTTTGGATCCCCAACACCAACATAAAAATCCAGGTGCAGTAGACACATACCCCGGCAAGGGGGATGCAGAGACAAGCATTCCCCTGGAACTTGGTGGCTAGCCAGTCTAGCTGAATGGACGAGCTTCAGGTGCAGTTAAAGACCTTGTCTCAAAAAAGAAAGTGGAAAAATGATTGAGGAAGACACCTGAGGTTGCTCCAGGCCTCTGTCCACGTGTGCACACACCCACAGGAACACATGCATATATATTTACACAAAGAGTTTTCCATTTTTCATTTTTTCATATGTGCTTCATAAACAGCTTGCCACATCCTTCTGCTCTGTTGTCACTTTTATTGAGACGGTATTAAATTTATAGTTTAATTTAGGGAGAATCAACAATTTAAAATTATTGAGTTTCTCAAGAGTGGGGTCTGCTCGTCCGTTTATCCAATCATTCTTTTATGTTCCTCAGTAGAATTTTAAAGTTTGCTTCTTGCAGATTGTGCCGGTGGTGTCTTGAATTGTATTCTAGTTGCTGTTGTGAACAAAATCATTCTATCTAATATGTGTTGTAACTGTGTGACATTTTACTCAGCTATTATGTCAGTGAAGTCTTTTGACCTTGATGTGCTTAAATCCTCCTCAGATCTTAAAATGTATTAATAGGATTTAGCTTGGTTATAAAAGTAACGCAGAACATCATTAAAATAATTAAAAATATGTCAAAAAGTAATAAAATGAAGGTAAAATATCTTTTCCTTCAAGTTTCTCACTTTCCCCTTAGAGTTCTTGGCTACGAATTGTTTCTTTCTTTCTTTTTGTTTTTTAAATGAATAAACATCTATTAAAACTGATTGGTTTCTCTTTTTATTTATTTTTCCGATTTTTAAAAAAATAATTTACTTGATTTTTATTTTATGTGCATTGGCATGAGGGTATCAGATCCCCTGGAACTGGTGTTACAGACGGTTCTGAGCTGCCAGGTGGGTGCTAGGAATTGAACCCAGATCCTCTGGATGGACAGCCTGTGCTCTTAACTACCGAGCCATCTCTCCAGGCCTCCAAACTGGTTAAAACATGCCATAGAATATATTGCTTGAACTACAGGTCACTTTTTTTTAGGTCAAAAACTATATGGGCTGTGTAGATGGCTCAGTGGTTAAGAGCACTGACTGCTCTTCCAGAGGTCCTGAGTTCAATTCCCAGCAACCACATGATGGCTCACAACCATCTGGAATGGGATCTGATGCCCTTTTCTGGTATGTCTGAGGAGAGCAATGATGAACTTATATGCATAAAGTAAATCATTAGAAAAAGAAAAAAGAAAAAACAAAAAACATCATAGCTGAGAGTTGGGAATATAGCTCAGTAGGAGAGTGCTTGTCTAGGGCGAGGCCTTACGTTCATTTCTCACAACTGGGAAGGAAAAAAACCCAACCTCCCTGAGGAATGCAGGGAGTTTTATGCAGCTTATCTGAGCATATCCTTTCCTTCTTTTCATGCTTCTTACCCAGCTGCTGCTCCTGGCAGTTGTCTGTGGGAAGCACAACTGCGTCTTCACCAGTTATTTTCCCTCAGGTTTTCTCCAAACAAAACATTAACACCACAATAACCAATGTTGCTACAGAGACATGTCTGTCTTCTTGCTGACCTCACGCTGGCCGTCATTTCCACTTGTTAAAAAATTTAAACAAAAACCCAAATAAGATACTTCTCCTCATAAAATTAGACTGAAAAGATTTGAAGACTATCAACCATAGCAGAGGAAGAGGGGGTGGCCACTCAGCTTCCAGATTTGAAAGAAGAGTGAAACCTGAGTATTAAAAAATAAATAAAAATGGAGAGTCATCAATAAAAAATATGAGAAAAAAAAAGTAAGAGAAGCAAGAGCGGAGGCCTTCATGTCTAACTTCATTAACAGAAGCAGGAGAGGAGTACACCCCTGTCTTCAGTGTCCCCTGAGACTCGCTGCTTAGTCTCCTTGGCTGGGTCAGCACCATTATGCTAAGAATGTCTTAAGGTTTTTTTTTTTAATTGAAAATAGATTTCCCCCCCGCCCATACAATATATTCTGGTTACAGTTTCCCCTTCCCCAACTTGACCCAGTTTCTTTCTTCCCATCTGGATCCATGCTGTCTTTTTTCTCATTAGGAAACAAGCAGGCATCTAAGGACTAATGATAAGATAAAATAGAACAAAATAAGGTAAACACAAGAACAAATAGGTTAGAGCAGGACAAAACAAACAGAAGAAAAAGAGTCAAAGAGAAAGCATGAGAGACACATAGAGATGCAAAGATACACACGTTTCATACACAGGAATCTCAGAGAAACACAAAACTGGGAGACATAATACATACACAAAAGACCAGTGGACCTGTAAGGTAAATAAAAGAGAAAGAAAAAGAAAGAAGAAAGTTGTGATGCAGCTTTATGTGATGAAGAGCTTCCAAAGCTGCCATTGGGTTTGTTTTGTGTTGGCCGTCTGTTGCTGGGCATGGGGCTCTACACTTAAGCTGGTTTGTTTCTTCTGTGAGACTCCTTTGGAGGCAACAAATTTTTCATTTGCAATCGGTTATCAATTGGAGCTTCCTTCTGGATTAGCAGTGGGGGACATGTGCCCTTGTATCTTCTCAGCTCCAGGTCCCATCCGGTGCAGATCTGTGTGGGCCCTGTGCCTGTTGCCTCAGTCTCCGTGAGCTCCTAGGTTCAGTCCTGTTATGTTTAAAAGGTCTTGTTTCCCTGGTGTCCTCCAACCCCTCTGGCTCTTACAGTCTTTCTGTCTCTTCTGCAGGGTTCCCTGGGCCTTGATGGGAGGGGTTAATGGAGACATTAACTACTTTGTGGGTTCTTTTTTCTTCCACCTTTCTTCATCCCTTTTTCTCCACCCTTTCAATCCCCAAATCCTAGATGGAAGAGAACAAAGGATAGAGGGGGAAGGGGGAGACATTATCATTGGACTACTTCCTAGGGGCGTTGAGTTCCTTGGGATAAGTTTGATTTTCGCCATCAGGATATCTAATGTCTTTTTATTGTTTCGTCTTTGCACATGACTATTTAACAAACTGCAACCAATAGTGATCAACAGCTACCAACCAGCAACCTACTCTGCCTCTCGGGACCCTAGCATTTATATACCCTCTGAAGAGTATCCAGAATTCCAGAAACTATCTGCAGCTGGCAAAATCACACCCCTGCTAGAGCAGGAGGCAAATCATAGTCAGCTACTGTGGACAATCTGAACCAGCCCCATACCACACCCGGGATTAAAATAAAAACATGTTTTTATAGTTCTGTTTTTCAAAGAAACCGAAATTGTCAGTATAGAGATAGCCCATGCAGAGTGTTCTTAGACCTCTCATCTGCACGTTGTCTGGCTATGGGTCTCCGTATTTATTCTCATGTACTTTGGGAGGAAGCCTCTCTGATGATGGCTGAGCAATTCAGGGATCTATGAGCATAGGAGAATGTCATTAGGTATGACAGGCTATTTTTCTCTTGGTCTCAAGTTCACTGACTAATGACCCTGAGACTCAACTTATAATTACAAGTATCTAGGCCATAAGCTTTGGTTGCTCCCTGAGTATTTTATAAATTATGATTCCATTTATTCTAATCTGACCACTCCAGCTCAGTCAGTCAACAGGTTCTCCAGGGCAGGAGCAAGGATTAAAAAAGAAAAAAGACAATTAGACAACATTGTAGCATGACCCAGCCAGTTCTGAGGCGGAGGTGGGTTTATTTTTTCCCAATCTGCTTTCATATCATTTTAATTACATGCAAGTATTAAGGTCAGTTCTAGGTTGAGGAACTAGCAACACAATAGATGCAAATAGTCAAGGAACAAACAAGACAATAAACAAAGTCCTGTGATCACTCCTGTGATCACTGTTTAAAAGAATTTGTCCAAAATATCTGAGCCTACTTCCTTGTCCTAGCCCAAAGTCATTTTCATGCCTGAAGCCTACTTCTTTTTTCTAGCCTAAGATTTAGATTCCTGCCTGAAATTTCTTCTTTGTTCTAGTCTAAAATCAGATTCCTGCCTGAGCTTACTTTCTTGTCATGGCTGAATGTCAGATTCCTGCCAAGCGGCCCCGAAAGCTCTCCACACTAATCTAAGTTCTCCCAAGTGACAGGTTACCTCTGCTCAGGTTCCATGTATGTCCTTCCTGTTACTGGGGGCTCAATCTTCCTGTGCCTAGTTGTATCCCAAAATTCTTTCTGTCTGTCAGATGTCCCATCTTCTATTTCCTGTCCCAGCTACAGGCCAATCAGTTTTAATTGCCAGGCATTACATCCATATAGTACACAAGAGAGTTTCTCTACAATTAGGAGTCATTTTATTATTGCATTCCTTTAGCAGAACAGTAATACTTGCTTTCCCCCAAGGTCTATGGCCTATCTAGTCTCAGGTTCTTGGCACACCAAGCAGTGTTTATAATGGGCTCCATGTCATAGAGTTAGTCTTAAATTCAATCAGATCTTGTTTGCTTACTCCCACAAGCGCTGTGCCACGATTGCACCAGAATATCTTGCAGGCAAGTCACTTTTGTAGAGCTAAGCATTTGTGACTGTGTTGGTGGTTTCTTTTCTCCTTTGGTAGCATAAACTACTTTCCAGTACCATGAATACTAGTCTGAAGGGGTGAAGACTCTAGGTAGGCTCCAGCTTGGTTTCTCCATGCTTAGTGAGTTGTCTAGGTGTTGTCTTGAGGAATAGGACATTTCAATTAACTTGTGGAGAGCAACAAATAGCCTCGGCAATACCCTGGGTTGTTTCTGGGACTCCTTTGGCCAACAAGTCTACTAGACATAAACCATTCTAAGTACTAGAGATTTCATTTTGGTGAAGAGAGATGTCTAGCTGGTGCTCTGTTTTTCCTGTTATTTGGTGATTTTATTTAGACCAACTTCACATATGTATATATGTATACGTATATGTATACGTATATGTATATGAAGCATCTACTGCATTAGCTTTGCACATGACTCCTCAAATGGCCATTAGTTTTAACTGTCCCTCTTTATATTTCCCCCTTTCTTCCTCTCTATTCTATTTTCCTTTCCTAGGGAGATTCATCCCTTCTCCCTAGTCTCTTACCCAATACCTTAAATTAATACCTCTGTGGTTATATGAACTTTTTATTAATGTCTTAACAGCTAACATCCATTTATAAGTGAATATATACCATAGTTGTCTTTCTGGTTCTGGGTTACCTGTAGGCTTCCAGTTTTCAAAACCTACTTTACTTTTAGGGTTCATAAATGCTTTAACCTCCATCCTAGCCCACCACCCAACAGATGAAGTGGAAAAGAAAGGTTACTAGGATATAGGGGAAATGGACCTGTTTAGAAATAGTTCTCTGGAGCAAACCCAGTCTTTGTTGTCAGGATATATACCAGCAGTCCAGTTTAGTAATGTCAGGACAGCAAATACAAATCAGCAGTGATGGCACGACCCAGCAGAAACAGTTAGTGAGTTGTCTAGGTGTTGTCTTGAGCAATAGGAGATTTCAATTAACTTGTGGAGAGCAACAAAGAGCCTCGGCAATACCCTGGGTTGTTTCTGGGACTGGACAATTGGAAGGCATACCAATATCATCCAGCATTATTCACTGTCTGTTGGGTCCTTCTTACCATCGTGTGTCCTTTCACATGTCTGCTTTAGCAAAGCATCCTTTCACCTGTGTCTGCTTCAGGAAAACATCCTTTGACATAAGTGACTTTCCAAAGAAACCTGAAGTTTCTACTTCATTTTCCTTACTCAGAAATTTTTTTTTTAAAGCTCCATCCATTTACCTTCCAATTTCATCTTTTTAAATGGCTGAGCAATATTTCATTATGTAAATTACCACCTTTCTTTATCCATTCATCCATTGATGGTCATCTAGGTTGTTTTCAATTTCTGGCTACTTCCCTGGCCAACACAGCCATTGGGTTCCTGGAGAATGGCTGTGGGAATTGGCTATGGATTCTTTCCTCTATCTATCTATCTATCTATCTATCTATCTATCTATCTATCATCTATTTTTTTTTAAAATAGTGTCTTTTGTAGCCAGACTGGCCTTGAGTTCACTTTGTAGCTGAGAATAGCACTTAAATTGCCAATCTTCCTGCCCTTGTCTCTCCTGAGTGCTGCTGAGATTACAGCATTTGCCACAATGCCTATTTGATGCTGTGCTGCAGAGGGAATGCAGGGCTATCTGTATGCTAGTCAAACACTCTAGTTACTGAGTAACGTTCCTACCCCTTCTATGTTTTGTTTTTTGTATAAGCTATTCAGAGCATTTGGAGCTATATGCAGATGCAAAGTGATACGGAGATGGTGTTTACTCTCGATTTTGGGTGAAGCCTAAACATCTGTAATGGTCCAGTCAATGCCTTGTGGCTGAGGTCCAGTCACCTTCATGGGTTAAGCTAAGAACTTGTAAACGGATTATTGTCCAGCAGCTTTCCCTTGGCCAATAAGAGGGAGGAGTGTAGGGCCCAAGAGTCTTCTTTGGAAAGTGGTTCACTTGGGCCAATAAGAGGGCTGAGAGATAGATCTTCCAGGGAGCTGGCCCCTCGAAGTGTCTCCTGGATGGCAAACAGCTGTTTGGGAGTGAAGAGAGGTGGCAATCTTGGACCTGAGCTGTGTTGTCAACTTTGTATACATTACAGGGTCTGCATGTGTATTCTATTGGGTTGAGTCAGAGCTCTTTGGTCTGAAGAATGTTTCAGCAGCAAGGGGACCAGCATAACGAATCCTCAAAAGCTTGCCAGAGCCACAATGCAAATACGGTTCCTAGCTGGCAGAGTTCAGAAGATGCTGGGGGTCAAGTAAGAGGTTGGGCTAGTAGTTAGTCATTCAACCTTCAGTATCTGACTCATAGACTATGAGTGGTGAGAAGTTTAGCCTTGGAGAGTTTGGTAGTTTCCCAGATGCCCTTGGGATGCTCATATGATTTCTGTATCTTTCCCATCTCTAACTTCATTCAGTCTTTGCCTCCTGCCTAGAGCTGTCTTACTGGCCAAGGCCTCTCATTCTGCTTCTGGGGTGAGGGTGTCGCTGTGCTCTCTGATACATGAGTCAGAGGGGCTTATGATTGTCTCCCCACTAAAATAGCCTAGAGCAGGACTCACTGGGAACAGGCAGAACGACAATGCAGAAAGGAAAATTCGAGCTGGATGTTGGCGGTAGGTTCCCTGAGATATGTCAGGCTTTTTCTTTCCTTCTCCACCTCTGTCTTCTTCAGCCTTTTGACTGAGCCACCTTTACTTTTTAATTAATTAGAAATTGTCTTGTAGGACCTCGACCTTGAGATCTAACTATTTTCAACAAATGATAGTTTTAGTTAAGTTCATAGTGTGCAAATACTCTACTCTCTAATCTCAGAACTCTCTCATTCATAGCCAATTCCGTTCCCACTAAGTGGGAACCCTTCCCTCTCTGGTGTCCTTGGTACATGGTAACTAGCTAGCTACTCTTCTGTGTTATCCAGCTATCTTTTCATCTGAGGATGAGAAGTCTCAGGGCCTCTCTTCCTTCTAGGTTATGAGGGAAACAGTGTTCTGCTCATTTCTCCAGTGCTAACACTGAAAACAACAAACCCATCAAACTGGAGTTTAGCACACACATGCATCCCTTAGTGCGTAAGTGCAAGCCTGAAGCCGCTACATGACTGAGTGGTACAAGCCTGTGACTGTTGTGTGATTTTCCCTGGGGGGAGAGGTGAGCAAATGTCTATTCCCACCAGATAGGGCACCTATTCACACCAGATAGGACATCTACAATGAAACAAAGAAACCATTTCTCTAAGAGTGACTTAGTGAAGCAATGAGTTTGTTACTTCCAGGAGCACCGGAGACTCACAAAAGCTGCAGCCTTGGAACTCTGTGAACAACTTGCAGGGAGCTTCCTCAGTGACTTTCCTCTTGCCCAGCCCGCTGACTGCTTTTGTTACCTTAGGGAGGACCTTTGCGACTCTTGAAATTTTCTGAGTTTCCTAAGCCTTGTGAGTTTCACAAACTTCCTGCACCATACGAGCCACACCATTCCCTCTAGTAGAGAATGTTTCAGTTGTAATGAGATAGCTATGCAACAGGGGTTTAAGCAGGGGAAATTGCAGTTTAATCATCTTGTGCCTTGGTAACCAGAAACTTCTGTTGTAAACCAGAGCAGTTGAGCACTAACCAAATGTGTGTCCCTCAAGTCGTCCCAGGTTTGCTTTTATTGGACTTAAGGTATCTTCTATTTTGTTTCTTATTTGCTTTGAACTGCTACACTGAGTGGTTCATCTTGTTCTTAAGGATTTAAAATAAAAACAGTGAGTCCTGGGCTGTGTGTGTGTGTGACTCAGTTGGTGTCTCAGTTACCTTTTGATTTCGGAGATGAAACCCTATGGCCAAGACAATTTACAGAAGAAAGTGTTCAATGGGAGTTCTTGGTTCCATAGATGATGGCTTTGATCACTGTGGCAGTTAGCATAGCAGCATGGTGCTCCAGTATGGTGCAGGAGAAGCGCTAATGAGAACTGTGGTCCTAAGAGAACTGCTTTATCCCCCCTCAGGATAGTACTTTCAGTCACTTCTTAGTAGCCTTCTCCTCTCACAGGTCCACCACTTCAACACTGGCTTACTGAAGGCCAAGGGCCCAGTATATGACTATTCATCCATAACAGGCCCAGCCCATTGTAGATGAAGTCACCTCTGGGATGCTGGTCCTGGATTCTTTAAGAAAGCAGGCTGAGCATTCAATAAGTGCAAATCAGTAGGTAGCGCTCCTCCGTGACCTCTGCCCCGGCCTCAAAGTTCTTGCCCTCTTTGAGTTTCTGCCTAAGCTTCTTGACTATCCCTGGGCTAGCTGAACCACAGCCTGTAATTCACTCTAATAAATTTTATTTATTATTTTATTATATGTATGCATCCTATCAGTTCTGTTCCTCTAGAGAATCCTGACTAATATAGAATGTGGTATCAGGAATGGGGTCTTGACTCGAGGGTACAACTCCCTTTATTCCATGTTGAATCAAGCTTTTCTTTAAACATTTTATTACCTTGAGCACAGGACTTGGCTCCAACATGACATTCTCAATGTTCCTTTGCTCCCCCAACTATACATTCATATTTCTCTTTCTTTGTTCGGCTTGCTCCTTCTCATTGTATATCTGCACGAGAGTAATCGCTAATAACTATGAGACACAGTTAATAGTAGGCTGTCTTGAAATCTTTGCCAATGGCGTTAATCCAAAACTCTTCAATTTAGGCTCCAGCAAACTTTTAGGACAAGGACAAAAAGCAGTCACATTCTTTGCCAAAATGTTACAAGGATGGTCTCTAGAGCACTTGCTAGAATTCTTTACCTCTGAAACCTCTTAAGATGGGCTACCATGGTTCATATCTCCCTCAACACTACAATCTTCCATCTTCCTAGTAGGATGGCCCATCAAGTCCTCTTAAAGCATCCAATCACTTTTCTAGTCCAAAGCCCTAAAGACTTTCATATTCCCACAGATAATAACATGGTTAGGCCTGTTACAGGAAAATTTCAGTCCCTGGTACCAACCTCTGTCTTAGCTACTGTTCTGTTGCTGTGAAGAAACATCATGACTGAAGTAACTAAGATAAAATAATCATTTAATTAGGTGCTTGCTTATTGTTTATTCATGGTGGGAAGCAGACAAGCAAGGGGGTTGAGAATAGCTGAGAGCTTTATATCCTGATTCCCAGGCAACACCACCATCACCATCAACACACACACACACACACACACACACACACACACACACACACAGGGGGCACTGGGCCTGGAGTGAGCTTTTGAAACCTCAATGTCCACTCCTAGTGACACACTTTCTCCAACAAAGCCATATTACCTGATCCTTCTGATCCTTCTCAAATAGTCGCATGTTCTAGTGACTGAGCATTCAAATAGATGCACCTATGGGGCCATCCTCTTTTGAGTCACCACATTCCACTCCTTGGCCCCCACAGGCTTGTAGCCAGATGATAGTGCAAATGCATCTAATCCAACTTCAAAAGTCCCCAGAGACCTGCAGTCTCAATACCTTTTACAATTCCAAAGTCTTTTCTGAGACCCAGAGCAATCTTTTAACTGTAACCTCTTATAAAATCAAACTATAAAAGCAGATCACATCCTTCAAACACATAATGGCACAGAGTATACGTTTTCATTCTGAGAGGGAGGAAAGGGAGGAAAGGGAGCACAGTGAGAAAACACTGGGCCCTGGCAAGAGCAAAAGGCATCAGGGCTAACTCCAAATGCTTTATCTCTGTGTCCATGTCTGAGGCCCAAGACGACTCTTTGCACCTCGCACACCTTTCAGTTTTGTTGACTGCAGCACCAGTCTCTCTCTTGGACTGGGTCCACACGCAGTCTGTCGCTTTCCTTGGCAGGCAGCTCATGGCTCTGGCATTTACAACAGCTTCGAGTCTTCAACACAATCCAGGCTTCACCTTCACAGGTTCACACAATGGCCCCTCCTAACCTCCATGCAGGGACTCCCCTGACACACAACTGGCCTCGGCACCTTTACTTAACTGCAGAGGAAGATTCCACAACCCTTAGACATCTGTATCCATCATGACTCTAAAGCCAGAGCCCCGTGGCTGAGGCTGCCAAGTTCTTCTGCTTGCTGGAGCTGGAACCTGGCCTTCTTGAGTCACATTTGTATAAGCTTTTGGTTGTTGATGGTTTCCTTTGTTGCCTAAGCTTTCCTTTAACTCTTTTTCACAAGGAAGCTTAGCTGAGCGGATTTGTGATGGCTATGCTTCTTTGTCAACTTGATTGTATCTGTAATTAGCTAAGAACCCAAGTCACTGGGCACACCTATGAGGGATTTTTAGTTAATTGGATCACTTGAAGTAGGAAGACCCACCTTAAATCCAGATCACCTGAGGTCAGAAGACCTACCCTAACTCTGGGCTACACCTTTTCACAGCAGCCTCTCCAAAGGATGCGGAAGAAAGAGACTTTTGCTCCTTTCCTCATGGCCCTCACGCTTGCTTCACTGGCAGTTGAGCCCACTTCTTTGGGATTCTAATGTATACTGCAGATCAGCTGAGAAGTCCAGTCTCTTTTCTTCTTCTTTTTTTTTCTTTTTATTTTGGTTTTTTCAAGACAGGGTTTCTCTGTATAATCCTGGCTGCCCTGGAACTCACTCTGTAGACCAGGCTGGCCTCGAACTCAGAAATCCACCTGCCTCTGACTCCCAAGTGCTGGGATTAAAGGTGTTTGCCACCACCACCCGGCAAGAAGTCCAGTCTCATGGACTGAACAACCATTGGATTCTTGGACTTTCCATTGATAGACAGCCTTTGTTGAACTAGTTAGACCACAGCCTGCAAGCCTATACGTCATTCTAATAAATAACATTCTTTTAGTTCTGTTCCTCTAGAGAACCCTGACCAGTACAGCTTTCCTCATGCACCATGATTCAGGATATGTAAATCAAATAAACCCTTTCCTCCCCGTCCTGCTCTCAGTCCTGGGGTTTTGGTTAGAAGGTTACAGCAATAGTAACCCTAACTAAGGTAGTGATTTTCTGAACTCTTATGGCCTTGACCTTGGCCCCCATAAAATGGAAATAATAGTATAGATGATAACAGTTATATTAATGAACTAGCAAGTCTGCCCAATGGATACAAAGAGATAGCTAGATGTGGGTGGTATGTGCTTAATATTCACTTAGAAGGCGGAGGCCAGAGGATCAAGAGTTCAAGACCAGCCTGGGATACACCAGACTCTCCTTCAAAAGACAATCAGCAAATAAACAAAAAACTCAACCGAAGAAGTAATGTCTATACAAATGCTGTGGAATATGCAGCCATTAAATCATTGCTTCTCCCTCAAGCAGACCAGCAGTAGCTTTTACTTGTGTGTCCACCTCTTCTTGCTTTTTCTTTTCTGTCTCTCTCTCTCTCTCTTTGTTTCTTCCAGCTGATTAAGCACGGCTACTTAAAACATGCATTGGATTGAATGCTCTTCCTTCTCCAGGTTTCCATGCTGTCTTGCCATGTCTGAGGAACACCTGGAAGGCATGTCGTCAACCCTAGGGGTTCAGGAAACAAACCAGCTTGGGCACAATCCTAATGCAAAATGACTCTCTTTCCTCCCAGCAGAGGTCAGCTACTGAAAACTTCTTAGCTAGGGGTGGGGTTAGGATGCCCATCCCTCTATGCTGGCTGGCATTTTGTTGTTGTTGTTTTAACTTTTAATTGGTTCTTTGTGAGTCATGCATCCCAGTCCCACCCATCTCCCCATCCCCTGGTATCTGAATTCTGTCCTTGCAACCTCCTCCCACAAAGAAAATAAGAAACACATAAACAAACAAACAAAAATAAACAAAACAAAGCATATAAAACATCTCCTCGTGGAAGCTGTAGTGTGTCCCAGTGTGTCCCACAGTACATCGTTCTGTCCACACACCTTCACTTGCAAATGTTTGTTGCAATGAATCATTGGTCTGGTTTGAGGTCTCTCTTGTCAGTCACACCATCAACACTGGATCCTCACAGGGACTCCTCCCAGTTATCCTGTTGTGGCTCTGTGTCATGGCGACCTTGCAGCTTTGGATCAGCAGGGCCTGCCCTTTCACCACTCCAACAGCTCATACATAATGTAGATTTTGGTGGTGATGGTGGGCAACTCAAAGCCCTGTGGATCAGGGACTGGATGGAAGCTGAACTGCTCAACTCACTGTTTCTCTCTTATCTACACCACCAAGGGCCAGCTTTACAGCCCTGCTCTGGTTAGGCCACTCAATGTTACCATTGGCAGGAGGCAGGGCCAGCTGTCCCAAATGCACAGCCACAGGGGTTGCTCACCAGTGCCTTTGCCATCAGGGCCAGC
This sequence comes from Grammomys surdaster, assembly GCF_004785775.1. Classification (NCBI taxonomy): domain Eukaryota; kingdom Metazoa; phylum Chordata; class Mammalia; order Rodentia; family Muridae; genus Grammomys; species Grammomys surdaster. Next base: position 4,272,188 of record NW_021604591.1, read on the forward strand.
TCCACTATGTTGCCCCAGTGAGGGGGAGGGGTAGCTCTCCAAGTGCTACTACCAGTGAGTGGGCAGGGCCAGCTTTCCCAATTAATGCAGGTGGTATGGTGTGGGTAGGGGAGGGCATCACCCTGGCGCCCATTCCACCTCATGGCATGAGTGCTGGGGACAGACCTCTCATGCTTGCACCCTCAGGGCCATTTTACTAGTGCTCTACCCACCTACAACCTACTCCTGAGGACTTAAGTTTCTTAAAATCTATCATTGCTTCTTGCAAAATCTGTCAGATGTCAGATCCCAACTCAAGGTATTGTAGCACCCCTTTTCCTACCCATCAGGCTAGAGGTTCCCTTCCTGGGACTGACTGGCAACTTGACTTTACCCACATCCCACTGTCAAACATGCCAAGTACCTCCTGGTCTTGGTGAGCACCTTCTCAGGCTGGGTAGAGGCTTTTCCTACAACTAACAAAAGGGCTCAGACAGTCTCTGATCTCCTTCTCCAAGAGATCATCCCCCAATTCGGTGTCCCAGCCTCCCTTCAGTCAGACAATGGTCCTGAATTTACTTCTCAGATTTCTCAAATTCTATCTAAGGCCCTAGACATCCCTTGGCATTTTCACTTTCCCTACCATCCTCAATCTTCAGGTAAGGTAGAGAGAACTAACTACCCTTTAAAAACCACTCTTGTTAAGCTGTCACATGAACTTCACCTTGACTGGGTAAAACTCTTACCTCTGGCTCTTTTCGGGCTATGATCTCTCCCCAAGCGGCCTCTCCTCATCTCACCCTTTGAACTCATGTATGGACGTCCAGTTCTAACTCCTGGTCTTTCACCTAAATGCTCTCCCCTCCCAGACCATCTGCTCACCCCATTACTTTGCCACTTCTGTTCTCTCTTGTGGAACTTTGCTGACCACCATCTACCTCGACCACACACTGTCTCCTGTCCACTGCCTGTTGACACTGGAGACCAATTCCTTCTCTCCCCTCCAGATCATCGGCCCTCACCCCTCTCTCTCAAATGGCAGGGCCCTTTTAAGGTAATTCTTGTGACCCCTACAGTTGCTAAACTTGAGGGACTCTCTCATTGGGTCCACCTGTCTCATCTCAAGCCTTTCATCCCTCCACCTAAAACCAACTCTTCTTCATACACATCGACCCTAACAGGACCGTGCTCTATTAAGGTCCAGAGGATGTCGAGATCACCCACCTTGTCCTCAATCCCAGAAAATGAGACTCCACTCCGGCAGCCGAGCTCGACCTCACTGGACTAGACATGGGTTTCTCGTCCTCCCCCTGCTGCTTGCTTCTATCCAGGTCAGCCCTTACATCTGGAGGTTCGAGGTTCAAGAGACTCCCACAGATAACAGTCTTTCCAAACAGGGTCAGGAAACCAGTCCATAGCTGGATGCCAAGAACCAATCCAAATTGCTATCATCCCTATATTTGTTGTCCCATCTAAATATTATGTTCTCTATACTTGCTTTCTCTTTGACCAGATAGAAGATTACTGTAGAAAATGGCCAGATGGTTATGGGGGCTGCCCATATTGGTCTTGTCAGATACACATGCTAGGTTCACGGACCAACCATTTCTTCTACCAAAACCACAAGACACTCTTTTCTACATACACGACCCATGGGATCCCAGCTGTGGTGCTTCAGAACTGATGGGGGCTAGATGTCCTGACAGCTAAAGAAGATGGTCTTCGCCGGTTCCTCCAAGAAGAATGCTGTTTTTAGGGAATGTGAGACCTCCAGTTCTGAGATTTTTGAAAATCCCATATGGAAGTAGATACTCCCTTTTGTAACATCCTTTCTAGTCATCCTCCTGATGTTATTATTTCTAACCAAACTATTAATCAGTTCCTGTTACATGATTACCAGCCGCTGTCCACAGAGGAACCTGATATACACATCTACCGAGTGGACCCCGATGGTGAAAGTCAGCTATTCCCCATAATGTACTATGTTCCTACACAGCAGGAAGTAGTTTAAGAGACATGGTGCCCCTACTCTCCTTTCACCGTTGGCTTCCCCTCCCCTTTTTTTCCTCTTTATGATAAGCAAAAGGGAGATACGTTGGTAACAGGCTCCGAACCCAGTGACATCACATCTAGGTGATCTCCACATCATTGCCATGGCAACTGCCATACATTCCCAGAATCTACCTTGCTACTTCCCACCTTTACCTGCAAGAGACTACGTCACTGCCCATATAAATAGGCAGATCCCCCTGACCTTTCCTTCTTCTTTCTCTTCTTCTTCTCCCATCTTCTTGTTCCTACCTTTGCCCTATCTCCTGAGTAGACCTCATTTGGAACCGTTTGGTCTGGTGTGGTCTGTCCTGAGCTGCGTGCATGAAAACCATTAAAGCAAGCTCTACTGTGCTGCCTAGGTGAGGTGCAGGGCCTGTTCTCCCAAGTGCTGGTAAGGGGGCAAGACCAGCTCATTTGCTCTCATGACCCTGGGGCTAGCAATCCTGACTGATTCAGGGGCAAAGGCAGGGTGGTGGTGGTGAGGGTATCACCCCCCTGCAACATCCTACCTCCCCACGCCCACGATGGTTGGCATTTTAAGCTGGTTTGATCTTGTGCAGGTCTTGGGTAACCACAGCCCACTGCTGGGTCCAGAGGCTAGCTTTTCGCAGCACTCCTCCCTGCCCACTGGTTCTAACGTTCTTTCTGTCTCCTTCTTCTGTGATATCCCCTGAGCCTTGCTTGGAGTAGGGTTGATGGAGATGCTAAGTGACAAAACTTTGAAGTTTTTCTTAAACCAAAAGAAAATTGACTCTATTCTCCCACCCCCTTTCCTTATCCGCCTGTGTGGCAATCAGTACTTTTTTTTTTTTTTTAATTTGTCTGTGATTATTTAGAGTCACAAGTATGTGACTGGGCTGAAGTGACTCCCCACTACCAAGAATCCCTCTCACCCTTGCTTTGTAATTAGTGCTTTGGTTTTCTTTGAGGACTTTTATTGAGCAAGGTGATATGGCACAGGGCTGGAATAAATTTGTGAAGGGAATCATGGTCCTTTTTCCTCATCAAGAAAACATAGAAGCATCTAAAGTCACAGTGAATGGAAGACCTAGCGTGCTCAAATCAACTTCTCCCAGAGCTGAGCTCCCGAGTCAGACATCATTTTAGCATAGGAGCGTTGGATAGATTGCTGCCAAGGGTTACCCACAAAAGGGTGTCCGACCTCAGGAACCTTCAGCCTGCTCCTCACAATATACAGTTTCCAAAGCAATTCAGCTGAAGAATGGGAGAGAGCCTAGTGGCATGACATTTCATTCTTTTGAATAGTTTGTAAGAAAAAAAAGGGGATGAGAGTATTTTGTTGCCATGGCAACTTGAAGAGACCTGAACTGCCTGATGAGACAGTGGGGCTGCTATTGCTCAGTCTTGATTCTACATGAGAGAAACAGGGCTGTCATGGGTTGGGCATTGGGTGGTAAATATTCCTTTATCCCTGTACAGTTCTGCTACACTGCATGATCGTAAAAAAAAAAAAGAAAAAGGATTCAACCACAGCGACAGTGGCTGATGAGCATCTATTCATGCACATACCCACCTGGAAGGCACTCTGCTTTGCTGCTCTAGCTTCTGTTCATCCATTGCTTTGAAGATGCAAACCCACAGGGAGAGATCCCTTATTGACTGGCCCTCAGCCAACCACAGCCTTCAGATGTTGCACCAATCATTCCATTCCACCCTGCAGCCTTTCTCACACACGTCAACTGTGTCCTCTGAGTAGAGAAATGACAGTAAGGTTTATCTTCCTGATGCCTGTAAAATCTAAATGGCCAAGTTGCTCGCAGCCTTCTTTCATTCTTTTTCTTTTCCTGAGTGCACACTGGGTTGGTGGGTAAAGATTAGCAGCAGCAGCAGCAGCAGCAGCAGCAGGAGGAGGAGGAGGAGGGGGAGGGGGAGGAGGAGGAAGAGGAGGAGGAGGAGGAGGGGGAGGAGGAGGAGGAGGAGGAGGAGGAGGAGGAGGAGGAGGAGGAGGGATGGCTTAGGGATGGAAAGTTCTGGATGCTCTTTTTGAGGACCCAGGCTCAGTTTCTGTCACTCACAACCACCTACAACTACAGTTTCCCGGGGTTTTGGCGCCCCTGTCTGGTACCAGGTATATGCCTGGTGCTTGTACATACATACAAGCAACACACACACACACACACACACACACACACACACACACACACACACACACCAGCAGCATCAGCACTACCTGGGAGCTTGTGAAACAAATGTAAATTTAGAGCTCTGTGTAATGGGTGGGGACTAAGTTCTTTTTATGCGTTCGTTTACTTGCTAGTTTGCATATGTGCGTGAGTGTGTATCTGGAGGTCAGAAGGATGGTGTCTACCTATTTTTACTAATTTATTTTTCTGAGACAGCGTCTCTCACTGGCTATGCTGGCTGAGCACCAAGGCCCAGAGCTTCAGCTCTCTTCTTTCCCAGCGCTGGGATTTCAAACCCATGTCACCATACTTGTTTTTTGTTTTTTGTTTTTTTTTCTCATGGGTTCTTCTGGGGATATGACTCAGGCCTGGTACTAGCAGGGCAGGGGCTTTCTGACCCCAGCCATGTTGGAGAAGCCTCTCAGGTGACCTGATGTACGTTAGGCTGAGCATCTGTAGGAGATGCACATAAGTGCTTCCTTTTTTTTTTTTTTCCTTTTCAAGCACTTCCTACGAAATTAATAAATGTGAGGCAGCCACCGTGAGGGACAGCAAATAAGTTTCAAGGAGCCCTTTCCTTTGCCTAGATTAGGATGTTTCAGAAAGAGTAACCTCTGAGGACATCCCTTATGCTTTATTTATGGCTGGCACCAAGTAGATGGTTTGTAGAAGGGTGCTGGACATCAGCCTGGCACTGTGGTTCTGTGGTACTGTGGTTCTGTGGTACTGTGGTGCCGTGGTGCCGTGGTGCCGTGGCGCCGTGGTGCCGTGGTGCCGTGGTGCCGTGGTGCCGTGGTGCCGTGGTGCCGTGGTGCCGTGGTACTGTGGAACTGTGGTACTGTGGACACAGGCTAAGTATGCATGAGAATGTACCTACCCATTGCCAACAAAAAATTCTTTATTTGCTTGTTTGCTTATTGATTGATTGATTGATCGTGTGTGTGTGTGAGAGAGGGGGGGGGATGACTAGGGAGGGAGAGCTCATCCATGTGCATGCAGCAGGCCTGCCTATGCTCCTACACATGCATGCATACATGCACGCAGATAATAATAAGTAAAAAAAATTAAACACAAAATCAAAGCACGACAAAAGAAAGAAAATTCAATGAAACAATCACATTAGCAGAATAGGAAAGAAAACCAGAAATAGAAGGAAACTTCTTCAACTTGGTGAATGACATCTTCAACATACTGATTTTGACATTCCTTCCCTTTTGCTCACAGATCCAGGGTGCTGATATGAACAGCTAACACCTACTGAATGCTTGCCATGTATTAGTCAAGGGTATCCAGCTTTTGACTTTACTCTATGACGTTGCCATCTACCCTGGAACGCAGGCGCTCTGTGGGATGCAGCTTGGACTTGCCTGCTAGACACAATCAAATTCTACACAGGTGCAATTTCCTTCTATTCTCTCAATAGCTGTGACGTACATATGAATACCTCATTTGGACAATGAGGACACAATGACATCTAACAATATTGTATTGTTGTTGAAGGAAGGAACCAGGATGTTCTGTGAACAAGGGGCACATACTTTCCTCTTATATCCCAGGCTCATCTTCTCACACGAGGTGTGGCTATAGTTAAAGCAAAGATTAAAGAGTCCCAGGAGGTGTTTTCATGAGATAGGCTGGCTCCTTTTATAAATCCTTCTTCTGCCTTCATGCTTATGTGAGTATGGGGGCCATAGACAGCACTGAATGTCTTCCTTAATAACCCTCCACCTTAAAGCGCTGTATTCTATTTATCCACCCACAGGCTCATGGGTGCACACATGTCTATATGTGTCTGTATGAGTGTGTGCATATGTGTATGTGTGCAAGTGAGCATGCTTAAGCAAGCATGGAGGACAGAGAAGAGTGTTAGACCCCCCTCAGAGCTGAGGTTACAGGCATTTGTGGGACAAAATGTGCTGAGATCTGAACTCAGGTCCTCAGGATTGTACGGCAAGCACTCTTTAACTGCCAAGTCATTCTCCAGCCTCTCCGCCTTATTTCTTTCTTTATTTTTTGAGACAGAGTTCCTCTCTGGGAGGTCTTACTAATTTGACTACGCTGGCCAGTAAGTCCCAGGACTCTGCTTGTCTCCAGGTTCCTAATGTTGGGTTTATAAACACATGACATCATGCTTTTTTTTTTTTTTTTAAATGGATGCTAGGGATCAAACTCAGGTTCTCATGCTTAAACAGTTCATGAAGGCGAGCCATCTCTCCATCCCCCTGATGGCTATGCTTCCAGTAAGCATTACAGAGTACTCAACTGCGTTGGCTACTAAGGATATCATGGAGAAGTAACCAGAGTCTTTTCTGAATGATGCTCGTAGTCTGGTTGAGGAGGTTGGGAACACCAACTCTCAGTGAGTGGAGGGTGACAATCAGCAAGAGATGTCCAGGTGGATTTAGGGTACAGTGGCTGGGAGGACATCCCAGAAGATGGAAAACTGTATGTATGTGCATGGGATTCCACAGCAGAGCATGCTCAGTCGACTGAATACAGTTCATCTGGAACTGTAACGGGTAGTATGCACCTAGACTGAGCCCAGCTCCTGCAGGGTCCCATGAACACTGTTACAAAACAGACAGACAAACAACCCCCCAAAACAAACAAGCCCCCCAACAACCAACCAACCAACAAATGAACAACAACAGCAGCACCCAAACAAATAGGTCCTACCAGGCTCTTGGCATCGGGAATTAGCAAATTGGTTTATATTTTAAGTAGCTAATAAGGCCTATGTTTTAACTTTTCAATTAATTAACCAATTAATTAATTATGTGCTATAGATGGTACCAAGGCCTTTTGTATGCTAAGCATACATTTTACCTCTTAGCTGTACCCCCAGGCCCCGAATTTATTATTATTGTTGTTGCTTTCAGAGACAGGGTCCCATGGAGCCCTGGCTGACTTCTCACTTGCTACACGGCCGAGGATGGCCTTACATTTGTGACCCTTCTGTCTCCACATCCTACACTTTGTGACAAAGCACACGTCAGTGTACTGGCTTTATGCAGTGCTGGGGGTTGATCCCTTTCTTCTTCCACAGAAAGCCGTCATGTAACATTCTGTGACTTGAGGCTGTGGGAGGCATCTGGAATGCAGGAGGACAGCAGAAAGGGAGAGGAGGGGGATCCTATGATGCCACTAGAATTGTTGAGCTGCAAACCAGTCCTGAACTTCCAACAAACTGATTATAGTTCTGCGAGATGATTGCTTCATCAGTTACACCACCTTTAGTCATAGTTTTAAAAAAGTGTTTATATTTTAAGATTTATTTATTTATTTTGAGACAGAGTTTCTCTGAGTAGCCTTGGCTGTCCTGGAATTCACTTTGTAGATTAGGCTGGCTTTGAACTCACAGAGGTCCACCTGCCTCTGCCTCCTGAGTGGTGGGATTAAAGGCATGTGCTGGTACACCTGGTTTAATTTTATTTTTAATTGTGTGTGTGTGTTTGTATAGTTGTGTATCACAACAGCCAGAAAGCATCAGATCCTGGGAGTTGGAGTTACAGGCAGTTGTAAGCTGGGCCATGACGTGAACACTGGGAACCACTCTACGGTCCTTTTCGAGAGCAGCAAATGCTTTTAATCCCTGAGCCATCTATCTAGTCCCCCTCTGTTTTTTTTTCCCACTTGTATCCAATGCACTTGAATTGATATAGTATCAATGTCTAGAACATGGTAGAAAAATCTCATGAGCGAATCCATCAGTTGGCAGCTATGTTCTCACTACAACCTAGGGATAGGCTTTAAAAAGAAAGCAGACAATCTTCTAAATCTTCTATTTGTTTATTCATGTATTTATTTTTATGACGAGCTGCCATGCTACATCCAGAAAGGCAGCCCTGGATAGCTGAGCAGTCTGGGCTGTTCTTGCTGTTTGCCAGGTGGAGGGGATGACTATGTCATGGCCGACTTGAGTGGCTCAAAGCAAATTATGGAATTAAGTGCTAACTGCTTCTTCTCAGCTGATTAGCTTTCTCTGCCCAGTCCCCACTGCAGTGCACACCAGCTGGGGACTAGACAGTGTCTGCCGAGTTTCTGCCAGTTGAACGAAAACCACCCATTGAGAATGATTGGAGGAGATTTTGCCTAAGATAGAGATGTGGGGCTGGAGATGATCTCAGCAGGTGAAGTGCTTGCCTTACAAGCATGAAGACTTGAGCTTAATCCTCAGAACCCACACTAAAAAAAAAAAAAAAAATCTATGCACAGTGGTGCAGGCTGTAATTCAGGGAGGGCAGACAGAGACAGACAGACCCTTGGGGCTTGCTTGTCAACTAGCCCAGCCTATCTGGCAAGTTTCAGGTTAGTGAAAGACCCTGATGTTAAAAAACAAAACAAAATCAACAAACAAACCAAACAAGGTGGATGACACCAGAGGAATGATGGCTGAAGTCACCGTTTGGCTTCTGAATGCACTGGCACATGTACACACATGTATGCATACCTGCAGACACACACACACACACACACACACACACACACACACACAGAAAAGAAACAAAGAGACAGACATGGGGCAACTTATTTTGGGGTTATTTCTCATCTAAATTCCTATAGCTTTTGAGTTAAGGACCATGTAGGACATCTAAACATCTTTGGACCAACACAATGGGCCCCAGGACTCTCGGGAGTATCAGTGGATACAGGTGCTGGTGAGAAGCAGACTGAGTAGCTCCATAGGTTGGCCATTGAGATTCACACTTATATGATTAACCCAGATCCCAACAGAAGTGTGACTTTTCAACCCCTGTGTCACCTCTCTTGTGACACCAGAACTCTGCCCACTTTGATTCTGCCTCTAACTTCAAGCCAGGCCAACCAAGATCACTTAGGAATGGCTATACTCATGAATGTTCTAGAACAACAGTTTACCAATATATTGTAGTTGTTCTCTCTCTCTCTCTCTCTCTCTCTCTCTCTCTCTCTCTCTCTCTCTTATAGTTACCGTCATAGTCATACCCTTGTCTTGTTGGGGAGTGTCTCTGGAAGGCAACTATACTCACCACTATACCACCAACACAGCAAGGGGTGTCTCTGGAGGAGGTTTCTCTCCCTGATTCATAGGGTTATGACACTGTTCATCTAGACCACATTTCCCTGATTTGAATCTCAAGTAGGACCTGCCCAGACCCTGTTCTTTGCACCAACTTCCCCCTGCCTCGAAACAAAGCTGCAGGGAGCACACTGCCTGGCCACTAGAGGGAGGCACAGCCACGGTTACAGATTCCCTCCTTGTCTTCAGACTCAAGGGGTTTTCTCTGATACCTCAACTCTTACCTCTCCGCTCAGCACCAGAGTACGTCCCTCGTACACCAGGCAAGTTCCTTACCTCCCTCCTTTCCTTATCTATTCATGTTCCACCCCCCTTAGCCTCTACTTTCACCATCCTACTGAGCTGCCATGTGAAAACTTCTACCCTCCTTCTCTATGACCCAGTGGCAGACTGTCCCTCTCTACTATGATGCAATTGGAAATTGGATTTGTCAATTTTGTGCATCACCCCCACACTAATTGTTAATAAAAACAATCAGTTTTTCTGGATTTGACTGGGGGCAAGCCCTCCTTCCAATGGTTAACCTGCTAGGGCAGGGAATCAGCCTGAGTACACTGCTCCTGGTTTCTAAGGACCCCGCAGAGGTATCATCAGTGCTGAGGGCTGTCCACCTGATCCTTCTTGTGCCTTTCTGCCCCTGGAATCGAGCCCAGCAGAAATGTGTCTGAATTATGAGCAATCATAAAACTGAAGTCCGAAGCCATCCTGTTCAGTTGATTAACACAAGACAGACTGTGCCCAGATACAGTGAGAATTCATGATTGGCATGGAGAGAAAGGCTAGCTGTAAAGAGAGGCAATTGGACATCGCATCCTGGAGAAGGATTTTGGAAGGGCTAGGAAGTGAAATCAGAACTCTAGGCTCTCTCCCTTTCCCTTCACATTGAGCAGCCTGAGGGAGTCGGCCTTTTGGGGTCTGGTTTCTTTAGATAACGAATCACTTAGAATTGGGGAGTACCAAGTGTTCTTTACAAAATGTCAGCGCTCCTATTCAGGTCCCTCCCGGGGTAGCAGTGACACTCGAAAACACTTGGGGGAGGCAACTTGGCAGAAATCAACAGCAGTTCTGAAAATACGAACATTTTTGACAGAGATTCCACTTTTGGGAATAAGCCAGAAGGAATAACCCTGAATGAGGGAAAAAAGAAACATAAAAATGTTCGTTGTTATACTCTTCTGTAATAGGGAGACATTAGAACCAAATTAATTATTCAAAATAAGAGGATGATTAATTAAATCCCATTGAATTCCCTTGATAAAATATTTTGTAGTCATGGAAATTTTAATTATAGAAATGATAGTGCTGTAAGAACATAATGATGTGAAATTTTATGCATGGTCTTAATTGCAATGCCCTAAGATATACTTATATTTATATAACCAAAGAATGTAAGGAAACAGACAAAATATGGATAGCTGTATTAAGGTGGTGGAACTATTGGTGATTTAAATTTTTTTTTCAGTCCAAGGTTACTTTACATTTTTCTCTTTAAAAATATTTAGTTTTATTTTATGTGTATGTATGCATGTATGTATGAGTACTGTGTGCATTCAGTGTCTATGGAGTCCAGAAGAGGACATCAGATTCCCCTGCAGATGGAGTTATAGAAGGTTGTGATTCCCCCATGTGGATGCTGGGAACCAAACTCAGATCCTCTGCAAAATCAGCCAGTGCTCCTAACCTCTGAGCTATATTTCCAGCCCCTAACTCATTCTGTATAAGTATACACAATGAATATACAAGATGCAAATACTCTAAGGATGGTTGAGAAACATGGCAAGAGTGAACTGGTATGCTTAAGCTACTGGGAGAGCTGTAACTTTACATATGTTTGCTAATGTAATTTCATATGTTTCCTAAATGGTATGTCCCTTTTGATGTCTGTTCATGTGGAAATGGAGGCTGAGAGATGCTGACTAAAGATAAATAGAAGGTAGGGGTGGGTCAGATAAACATTTTTTGTGACTGAGTTTGTTCAGTAGCTAGACAAGCGAAGACTGTCAGGAGTCCATCTCATTCTGTTGTACAGGACTATTCGTCAAGCAATGTCGGGGTACTCAGCTGTGCCCAAATGGGAAGTATTACTCCAGCCAGGCTTGTTGCCTGTACCTCTCACGGAGGGATGGGGAGGGTCACAAGATCCCTCCCTGCCACCTGGTGTATGCAATGCTGCCTTAACTGTGTGTGTCTTCAGAGATAGGCTAGGGTATATAGGCTGGGGAGGGAACCAGGCAGGAGACTTCATCCATGAAGCCATGGGGAAACCATCATCCCTGCTGAATAAAGACTTTCTGGGGAGAAGCAACCACACCCCTGTAGATAACATCTTACCTATGCTCTCTAAGTAAGACCAACGAACTCATTGGTTCTCCAAAGTAAACTTTGATGGAATTGTGCTATGGTTTGTCAGTGGACCTTAGGTGTAGGGGTAGACATTGTTTATATCTCCCTGAAGGAATTTTAGCCCCTCTCCTGATGAGAGTGAGTTCTCAACTCAGCCCATTTTCTTGTAAGTTGTCTTAGCACTGAACCAAGGGAGGAAGTGTTGGTAGGATCCAGTGCAATCCTGGAGACTGAGAGGTGGAGGAATCAGGAAGGTCAGGATTCTAGTAGTGAATGTCAGCACTGGAGGCTTGAGGGCAGTGCATCACGGCTTGTGTTAAAGTTTTCAGACAATGACATGTGCTGGACTACCACTCTGGAAAAGTATGTGTTATGGGCAGAACTGTGCTGTCCATTCACCCCAACAAAGTATGACATGTGGCTGCATCTGGAGACAGTCTTTAAGGAGGTGATTAAGGTTAAGTGAGACCATGGGGGTTTGTGTGGCCTTAATTGACTAGAACTCTTACAGGATTATAAAATTCTAATATGAGGAGGAAGAAATATCAGGGAACCCTCTCCTTCCATGAATACATAGAGGAAAAGCCACATGAGGACACAGTAGGATGAAAATAGAGGCTGGGTGTGGTGGCACATGCCTTTGATCCCAGCACCGGAGAGGTAAAGGCAGGCAAATCTATTCATTGGAGGCTGGCTTGGTCTGCATAGTGAGTTCCAGGCCAGCCAGGACTATGAAGCAAGACCCTTTTTCTTTCTTCCTTTCTTCCTTTCTTCCTTTCTTCCTTTCTTCCTTTCTTCCTTTCTTCCTTTCTTCCTTCCTTCCTTCCTTCCTTCCTTCCTTCCTTTCTTCCTTTCTTCCTTTCTTCCTTCCTTTCTTCCTTCCTTTCTTTCTTTCTTTCTTCCTTCCTTTCTTTCTTTCTTTCTTTCTTTCTTTCTTTCTTTCTTTCTTTCTTTCTTAGTTTTTGTTTTTCGAGACAGGGTTTCTCTGTGTAGTTCTGGCTGTCCTGGAACTCACTCTGTAGACCAGGCTGGCCTCGAACTCAGAAATCTGCCTGTCTCTGCCTCCCAAGTGCTGGGATTAAAGGCATGCGCCACCGCCCGGCAAGACCCTTTTTCAAAATCAAACAGAAACTACCAAGGTAGTTGACTGCAAGCTAGGAAGAGAACCCTCACCAGGAGTTAAGTTTTTGGCATCTTGAGCATGGACTTTAAGGTACAACACTTAAAGTGAATGTCTTGGGTATTGTGAGCTTTTGGGCTAATATCCAATTATCAGTGAGTGCATACCACGAGTGTTCTTTTGTGATTGGCTTACCTCACTCAGGATGATATTTTCTAGTTCCATCCATTTGCCTTAGAATTTCATGAATTCATTGTTTTTAATAGCTGAGTAATACTCCATTGTGTAAATGTACCACATTTTCTGTATCCATTCCTCTGTTGAAGGACATCTGAGTTCTTTCCAGCTTCTGGCTATTATAAATAAGGCTGCTATGAACATAGTGGAGCATATGTCCTTGTTATATGTTGGAGCATTTTCTGGGTATATGCCCAGGAGTGGTATAGTTAGGTCCTCAGGTAATGGTATGTCCAATTTTCTGAGGAACCACCAGACTGATTTCCAGAGTGGTTGTACCAGTTTGCAACCAACAATGGAGGAGTGTTCCTCTTTTTCCACATCCTCACCAGCATCTGCTATCACCTGAGTTTTTGATCTTAGCCATTCTGACTTGGTGTGAGGTGGAATCTCGGGGTTGTTTTGATTTGCATATCTCTGATGACTAAGGATGTTGAATGTTTCTTTAGGTGCTTCTCGGCCATTTGAGTTTCCTCAGTTGAGAATTCTTTAGCTCTGATAATTGGACATTAGCCCAAAAGCTCGAAATACACAAGATACAACTCACAGACCACATGAAGCTCATGAAGAAGGCAGACCAAAGTGTGGGTGCTTCGGTTCTTCTTAGAAGGAGTAACAAAATACTCAAGGGAGCAAATATGGAGACAGAGTGTGGGACAGAAACTGAAGGAGGGGCTGTCTGGAGACCATTCCACCTGGGTATCCATCTCTTGTGCAGTCACCAAAGGTAAATGCTGATGTGGATGCCAGAAAGTGCATGCTGACAGGAGCCTGATAAAGCTGTCTCCTTAGAGATCTGCCAGAGCCTGACATATACAGAGGTGGATTCTCACAGGTAACCACTGAACTCATCATGGGGTTCCCAATGGAGGAGTTAGAGAGAAGACTGAAGGAGCTGAAAAGGTTTGCAACCCTGTGAGGAGAGCAACAATACTAACCAACCAGAGCTCCCAGGGTCTAAACCACCAGCTTGGGAGCACATAGGGAGGGACCCGTGGCTCCAGCTGTATTTGTAGGGGAGGATGGCCTTGTTGGGCATAGGTGGGAGAGGAGGTCCTTGGTCCTGTGAAGGCTGGGTGCCCAGGTGTGGGGGAATTCGAGGGCAGGGAGGTGTGAGTGGGTGGGTGAGTGGGGGCACATCCCCATAGAAGCAGGAAGAGGGGGATGGGATAGGAGGCTTCTGGGTGAGGGGTAATGGGGAAAAGGGATCACATCTGAAATGTAAATAAAATATCCATTTTTTTTTTTAAAAGAGGGAGGCAGAGGCAGGCGGATTTCTGAATTTGAGGCCAGCCTGGTCTACAGAGTGAGTTCCAGAACAGCCATGGCTCCACAAAGAAACCCTGTCTCGAAAAACAAACAAACAAACAAGAGAAAAAGAAAAAAAAAAGAAAGTGAATGTCTATTTGTTAAGACACCCAACTGTGGTGTTCTTTTATGACAGGCCAGTTGGAGTGGCATGGGAAGCCTATACGGCTGAAATGGTAAGACTGTAATGTGTGGAATGGCTCATGCCTGTGATAGTTAAACATTCTCATGACACCATAAAATGAATTATAAGATTAACTAAATGTGCTGGGCTCTTAAGGGCCAGGAAATATGATTACTTTATGTGCACCAATTCATTTGTTCTTCCCTTGGTCCCACTCGATAAGCCCATGACTTCATTCTTATACCCATGAAGGTATTGGGGTGCAGAGAGGAGATGAAGTAGCACATCTAACATCACACAGCTAGTCACAGAGGTGGGGCTGGAAGCATGCGCATAGAGCCCATGCACCTAAACAGCGTTCTGTGTCTGAGTGTGGAGAATTCTATGAACCTCTGGGGAGATAAAAGGGGAAATGTTTGGCCAACTGGTCAGCTAGATCAGCTGGATAAATCTGGGCGACCAGTATGTGGCAGAAGGAGAAGTTGGTCTTACCTCCTCTCATTTGCAGGGAGAGGAAGCCGATGGGGTGTAAAGGGATGCAGGATTTCTCCATGATGTTGAAAGAGGGATGTGTAAAATCAAGAATGGGACGTTATCTAAGGCCCATGACATCTTCAAGCTGCCTCCACCTGAGAGGGTATGACATGGCAGAAACTTCTCAACAACAGGTTCAGCCTGGGAAGGGTTGCCCATAGGGGTTTCTCAGAGTCACTGTGGCCCACAGGACTGGCTCTTTCTCCTCAGCTAGGGATGGTTTTGTCTCTATCTCTTCAGCTTCTAAAATTTGTGTGAGGCTACTGAGAAGCAGAATAGACAAAGAAACTCAAGTAAGATCAGTGCTGGGGGCATCATGCTACCCAATTTTAAAACAGCAGACATAGTGATCAAAATTGCAAGTTAAAGGCAAAAAAAACCGAAACAAAACAAACCAACCCAGACATACAACCCAAAGAACAGATTAGAAAGCTGTATCAGGAAGTACATCTATACACTGTGGTCAATTTATCTTCAACAAAGATTCCAGAAAACACACGATGGAGAAAAGGCAATATCTTCAAGCAACAGGGCTGAGAAAAATGGATATTCATTCTCTCGAATGAATCAGGACCCTATCTCACAGTTATAAAAAAATCCAGCCTCAAGTGTATTGTAGTAAAGATGTAAACATACTATCTCAAACTGTAAAAATACTAGAAGAAAACAAAGTTGAGAAGTTTCTTGACATTGCTCTTAGAAATCTTTTGGCTATAACCATGTACAAGTTACCATTCCATCATTGTAATGAAGCACCCAAGAAAACCAATTTTGCAGAAAGGAAAGGTTCATTTTGGCTCATGTGTTTTGGAGCATTCAGTATGTATTTATTGCTTTGGGGTCTATAAGTGAGGCTTTGTATCATGCTGGGAGAGCATATGTGGGCGGGGAAACTCATTTCTTTGTGGCTAGGAAGCAGAGTGAGATAAGACATAGAGGTGTACTGGGGGAGAAGGGGAGAGGGTGAAGGAGAGGGAGAGGGAGGGAGGGAGGAAGGGAGGGAGAGAGAGAGAGAGAGAGAGAGAGAGAGAGAGAGAGAGAGAGAGAGGGAGAGAGAGACTGAGACTGAAGAGAGGCTGACCAGATGCCAGACACCAGTGTTTCGGTATCCACCCTAACAAAGACTTAACTTCCTTCTGTCTCATCACTTGCCAATAATGATAAATGTTCAAGAGCAAACCTTCAATATGTGGCCTCAGAGAACTTTCAAGTTCCAATTTGACACTTGCCTTGCATGCACTAGATCCTAGAGTCAATCTCCAGAAAAACCCTCCCCAGACAAAACACCAATTACAGTTGCCAACACAGCACAGCAGACAGAGGTATGTGGAATGCATCAAAATAAAATTTCCATGCAAGAAATAAGACAGTCAATGGAGAAAGAGGTAACACACAGGAGATGCTTGCAAGCCATGCATTTGACAAGGGGCTAATATCCAAAATCTGTAAGGAACTCACACAGCTACATACCAAAGAAACAAATACACTAATTTAAAACTGGTGAAAGCTTCTCAGAGGTCACAGAGAGATGCTGAGCTCTGGACGAATTGCGAATGAGGGTTTCCTTTTCTGTACATCCTGACTGGTACTTGTTATCTTTGTCTTTTTTATGACAACCTTTCTTTTCTTTTTTCTTTTTTTTTTATTAAATAATTTATTTTTTCTCACATCGTAATTCATTCACACAGGGGTTATAAACACAGAAAGGCAGGACGTGGGGAAGGGGATGACACTGGAGTATGGGTGTTCAGGGGGAATACAGATATCTTTCAGAACTGGATATCGGCTGGGTGAAGGTTCAGGGGACAAGTCACTATGACTCTGCCTATGACACGCTGATGACAACCTTTCTCACAGGATGGTGAGCTGATGTCACACTGAGGTTTTGATTTTCGTTCTGATGATTAGGGTATAGCCAGTACTACATATTTTTAAGCAGTTATTAGCCATTTTTATGTCTTCTTTAGGGAAAAAAAAACAACTGAGAGTGGGCTGGGGAGATAGCTCAGTCAGTGAAGTGTTTGCTATATCAAACATGAGAGCCTGAGTCTGATCCCTAGAGCCCTCACTAAAAACCTGGGCGTGGTAGCACAAGTTTGTAACCCCAGTGCTGAGGAGGCAGAGACAATGGGTTCCTTGGGATTTGCTGATCAGCTTAGTCCACTTAGTGAGCTCCAAGACTCAAAAAAAAAAAAAAGTAGATGGAATCTCGGAGATGACATTGATGCTCTGTATATGTGCATATACATGTTATAGTGGTTTGAATGAGAGTGGACCTTATAGGCCCATATGTTTGAAAGTTTGGTCTACACTTGGTGGAACTGTTTGGGAAGGATTAAGAAGTGTGGTCCTGTTGGAGGAGATGTGTCACTAAGGGTAGGTTTTTTAGATTTCAAAAGACCACAACATTCTTAATTAGCTCTTTGCTTGTGGAGTAAGCTCTCAGCTCTTCTCCAGAGCCACACCTACTATTGTAGTGACAGTTATGGAATCTTGGTTTCTTAAAAAACACAGAAGTATTATCGGAAGGTACTTTATTTTAATCCCAGGTGTGGGGATATGGGGCTACTTCAGACGGTCTAAAGCAGCTGACTATGATTTGCCTTGTGCTCTAGCAGGGCTGTGGTTTTGCTAGCTGCAGATAGTTTCTGCGATTGTGTGACATTTGGAATTCTGGGAACTTTTCAGAAGGTATACAAATGCTGGGGCTCTGAGAGGCAGAGTCCACGGCTATTGGTCAGTCAGGGGTGGGGGCTTGTTGAGGTTTGTTAGTAGTCATGCTCAAAGAAGAAACAAAAGGAAAGATATTAGATTCAGGAATCTCTCTCTCTCTCTCTCTCTCTCTCTCTCTCTCTCTCCTATTTTTTCTCCTCCTAATCTAGTGATAGAAGGTGAAATCAGGGGGATAAAGGGTGGGGAAAAAGAAGAACCCACAAAATAGCAAAGACCAGCTGTATACCATTTGTTGCTGTGTTCTCTGCCATTATGGTCATGGACTCTAACCCCACTGGAACTATGAGTTTCCCAATTAAGTAATTTTTAAAATTAAGTTGCTTTGGTCATGGACCTTTATCACAGCAGTAGAAAAGTAAGCAAGACATATGTATATGTCCCATTCACACCACAATCTCCAAATAGCCCTACTATTAAAAGGGCCAAGGGGATATTTCCCAGATCCATCTCCCACTGTTTCATTGTTCAGGTCACCCCATGGGGTATGACTCTACTTTAGTGCCATGTCATCTGGCTGTGGTGGCGGCAGCTATGACAGGTCCTGATGACTTAGGTGAGATGTTTTCTATAGAGAAAAAAGTGACACTAACTACCTACTCAAAGTTCCCTGCAGCAAGATGAAAACCCGGGTGAATGGGGACTACTATACCATGGTTGTAACGAGTATTTCATATAATTCAGTGAACAAGTGGACAAGAGTACATTTATTAAAAGCACACAGTATTAACAGGACCATGTTTTAATTCTCAAAATGTCACTTTGGAGAGTAGATCCATCAGGGTAAGAGAGTTGACTGCAGAGCCCAGATTTTATTATTTTCCACTCTAGGGAAATTGGCTATGAAAAAAATGGGTCAAGTCTCCTTTATTTATATTGCATTTACACCATGCTTTGTAGAACAGATTGCTGCACTAATGAAGCTGGGTGAATTCTTGTGAGAACTACTTGCTTTTATTAGCAGGCACTTATTAATCAAAAGGCTTTCTGTATATCTAATCAGTCGTAAAAGCCACTCTCGGGATGAAGCCTCCTTTACAGCCTTCCTGGTTCAGAGGTGAAGAAATTGACTTCAAGTCTCCCAGGAGTAGGAAAGAGGATGTTTTTCTTAGCTACTGTGTAGGATCTTGTGATATGAAGACTCAGTAACAGAAAGGCATACATAACGATTAAGATAATAACACTGTTTTAAAGATACAGTTTATATCCTCTGTCCTTCTTATTACTCCTTCCATCCCAGGCACTTGAAGTCTGAGTTCCTTCAGCAGATACTCAGGCCTTTTGCTAATAAGTACTCTCAAGATTTATTTCATTTATGAGTACACTGTTGCTGTCTTCAGACACACCAGAAGAGGGCATCAGATCCCATTACAGATGGTTGTGAGCCACCATGTGGTTGCTGGGAATTGAACTCAGGACCTTTGGAAGAGCAGTCAGTGCTCTTAACTACTGAGCCATTTCTCCAGCCAGCTAATCGGTATTCTCTTAGCTCTCACACAGCCTTTTCTTCACACAGTAGCACCCATGGGTCCAACCCTGGCTTCTTCTCTGCTGCTCCCCAGCCAGGAGCTAACCCTAAAACCACACCCCTTCTAGAGTGTTACCGTCTTTAGAACTTGAATTAGCTTTAAGCACTAGGCAGATGAGATTCCTATAGTTGGGTGAAAGGAAGGAACTGGGTTCCTCTGGTGGCTGTCACAGCAGTGACCAGCTTTTCCTCTCCGCTGCTAGCATTTTTGCTTGTCTTTATCAGCACAGACCAATTTGACTACTGATTGCCAGCATCAGTATTTCTTCAACCAAAGGCTTTTCCTGGGCAAGCTACATAGCCGGATGTGCCCCCTATTCTTGACCTTCAGTTCCCCTTTCCCCTAGTGGTACTTACCAGAATTGTTTTCCCCTAAAATACTTGCTGACAGTTCTCACCCGAGGATTGGCTTCTGCTGGAGATCAAATTAAGACAGCCTCCAGAATTGGAAGGAGCTTAATATGAGGCCAACAGTTTCCTTTGCCTCTGGGCCCTGTACTATTTTGCTTTTTTGAGTGCTGTGATAAAACACTGACCAAAAGTAACTGGGGGAGGCAAAGGCTTATTTGGCTTAAATAGTCCGTCATGGAGGGAAGCCAAGGTAGGAACTCAAGGCAGGAACCTAGAGGCAGGAACTGAAGCAGATTTTGGAGGAACACTGCTTTACTGGCTTGCTCTTCCTAACGAACTCAGCCAACTTTCTTACACAGTACAGGCCTATCTGCCTAGGAATGGCGCCACCCACAGTGGACTGGGGCCTATTCATCATCAGTTACCAACTAAGAAAGCCAGTCTGATTAAGGCAATTCTTTAGTTGATGTTCCCTTTTCCAAGTTGACTCTAGGTTTGTGTTACTGTCTGATTACTGTTCTGTTGCTGTGAAGAGACATCATAACCAAGGCAACTTGTATAAAAGAAAGCATTTAATTGAGATTTGCTTATAGCTTTAGAGAGCTAATCCATGGTCATCAGTGGTGGGAAGCAGGCAGGCATGGTGCTAGAGCAGCAGCTGAGAGCTTTACATCTTGATATGCAGGCAGCAGGGAGAGAGGTGACAGGGAGAGACAGACACAGAGGGACACACATATACACACACAAACACACACACAGAGTCAGACAAAGAGACAGAAAGACAGAGAGAGACAGAGACAGAGAGACAGACAGAGAGACACTAGGTCTGGTATAGGCTTTTACAACCTGTAAGCCCAACCCCAGTGACACAACTCCTCTAACAAGGCCACACATCCTAATCCTCCTCAATGGTTCTACTCCCTGGTGACCAAGCATTCAAATATATGAGCCTGGGGGTGGGGCATTCCTATTCAATCTCCCACATTCATTTTGACAACTGACGCTGACTATGATGGGCCCTGGTGGTGGAGTCTTCTTTTGCATGAGGTCCTTCCACACTCATCGGATGGCTTTAATTTGTTCAGAGCTGCAGAGGATCTAAGTATTCTGGTACTCCGGATCTCTTTAGTTCCTCCCAATATTTCAAGAACTCTAGGCTTATATGTTGCAGTTTCTAAGAGAAATAAACTTTAATTAATGGACCAGAATTCATGAGAGAAGCAATGAGGCTGAAACTTAGTTAATTTCTCTGGTGGATGAGATCATCTTAGCATCGACTGCAGTCTTATACATTTTGGTATGTCTTGAAAATAAGAAAATGGATGGAGCAAGCACCTACTTCTCCAAACTAGAAAAGATGGTGGCCATGTACATTCAAGAAAAAGCAAAATGATCGGGAAGGATTGCTCAGTGGTTAAGAGTACTTGCAGCTCTTACAGAAGACCCGAGTTTGAGTCCCAGTTGGTGACTCACAACCACCTGCAACTGTGGTTCCAGGGGGATCCAACTTCCTCTTTGGCCTCTGCTGGCACCCACACACATGTGTATGTGCACACACAAAGATCCATACACATAAAAAGAGAAAGAAAATGCAAAACAAAAATGACTGTATAATGGAGTCTCAGAATTGCAGAGATGATAAATCAAAGGCAGATAAAACAGGTTATAGAGGCTTCTGCAAAGTCTGTTAAAGAAAAGAAACATGAATAAGCATAGTTGAGTATCGATAACCCACCTGTGACTGGATCAAAAAGGATGGCTTTTAGTCATAACTTTTTAGACACTGTCTTGGATTGCTGTCTGGAATTGCTCTAACTTCAATCCATGAAGACAGATGTTTCTATGCAGAGGTGCCTGCAGAAGTTCTAGTAGGAAAGGGTAGGACAAGTGCTGAGGTAATGCTTTAGACAGGACAGATCTTGTGACACTGTGGATGCTTTCCTGGGATTCTAGGCATGTCACTGCAGTGTTAAGGAAATGTATAGTGAATGATGCCAGCTCTTAATGGAAATTGTAAACTGTGTCCTTTGGGGACAGGGATGCTTGCTATCCCTCTCAGATTCTGAATATCCAGGAACTACACTTCCCAAGAACCTTATGGGGCTGTGTGCTGTCTGTTGCCGGGGTTCTAGCCAATGTGGTAAGAATAGAAACAATTTAAGGCTTTTCTAGGCTGAGCCCACAAAACTCTCTCTTGCAGATACACACCATGGTATTTGTTCCTTCTAGCTTTCTCATAGAGGCAGCCCCCGGGTGACTGTGTAGCTAAGTGTTGCTGAAAACAGCAAACTCTTCCCAATTTTAGGTCTGTGAAAGACCCAGATAAACTAAACTCTGACAATCTATCAACCACCCACTACTGTTAAGTGAATAAGTAAAGTCTGTTGGTATGCTTGAGCCACCAGACTCAGGATCTATTTGCTAACAGTAGTTAGTCTCTGTAACCTACACTGCATCTCAGGTGTCTCTGGATCTTTCTCACTCTATTGCAACTATTCAGCTCTGCATTGTAGAGAGGAAATAGTTACAGACAACATATCAATGAATGGCTAATACTGCATTTCTGTAAAACATTATTTACAGGACTATGCTGTTGTCAACTTGGCCCTGCAGAGCTCTGGATCCTTGCTGGTCTTTGCTCTGATACATCTTTCTTCATGGTACACACTATTTTCCTTTGGGTATCCACTATTATAGGCTATATTATAGTTAAGCTTTCCAACAAAAGAGATTCTTCTGTCTTGTTTTCTACTTTATCTCCCATGTATAGCATGATGGCTAGCTTATGATAGCCCCTTGACAGATATTTGTTAAATAAATACTTATAAGGGTTTGGTATATCACCCCTGCCACTATAATCATTAATTTCACATTGTATTCCGGCCAAAAGCAAAAAGAAAAAAAAAGTGATAGAATCTCTCCAGAACCCTAACGTGTTCATTAATTTTGACCTTTTCTTTTTTATTATAGGCAGGAACACAAACAGCTTTGCATCTCATTATTTATAATAATGAAACTGGAAAAAATAACCTGAGAAAAAATGACAGCTAGGACCTATCTATAACTAGATAGAAATTATTAGAAAAATTATTAGAGTATTTGTAGTGACCATTTTACTGGAAAGAAAAAGACACATATAATGTATGCACGTATATGTGTATTATGTATCTATATGTATATGTATGTATGCATCTGTGTGTGTATGTATGCATGTTTGCATATATATGTATGGATCTCTGTCTCTCCATGTGTCTCTATCTCTCCCTGTGTCTCTTTCTCTGTGTTTCTGTTTCTGTCTGTTCTCTCTCTCTCTCTCTCTCTCTCTCTCTCTCTCTCTCTCTTTCTCTCTAGCATCAAATGATGGGGAGGTATTGGGGTGCTTTCTTCTGCCTGCATTTTATTGACTCTTCATCATGGATCCTTTAATATTGTATTTTCCCCTTTTCCATGTGAAAAGGGAAGAAACCTCTTACCCCACCTTACAACTGTTGAATCTTTGAGAACTTGCTGGGGAGGAGAGGGAAGGGTGTGTTTTTTTTTTAAACAGTTTTTTTCCATGTAGAAATGGGTAGAAATGGTGGTTGGTAGAATTTGTGTTGGCATAGAACAGAAAAATTGCCCAGAATGCCTTCCATTTCTAAGCTTCTTTCATCGTGTAAGGATGGTAAACAGCTGTGGTAGTGCCTTTTCCTTCCTCTGTCCCTGTCTGTCTGTCTGTCTGTCTGTCTGTCTGTCTGTCTGTCTGTATCTTTTGAGATAGTGTTTCTGTGTAGCTCTGACTGTCCTTAAACTCACCCTGTAGTCCAGGCTGGCTCGTAACTCAGAGATCTGCCTGGTTTCTCTTTCACCTTCTTCAAGGAGTCGGAATCTCAGTCACTCCTGGAGCCTGTCATTGTCAGGGCTACTCTTGCTAGCCAGTCTGCTCTGGAGACCCCGTCTCTATTTTCTGAGGTTAGAATTATAGGTGGGCTTCCATGACCCCTGATATTTATGTGGATTTGCCCTCAGGATCTGTCCTCAGGTCCTTATGTGTGTGCAGCAAATGTTTAATCTCTCAAACACCTCTAGCTCTTTACCTTGCAACCTCCTTTCCCACAGTCTACTGAGAACGATTTGGTCTGACAAACTTTACGTTTTGCGTTGTTGTGTATATTAGAAGCAGGAACTTCTGTTGGATACCCTAGCCCTTGAGTAGAGAGGGAAGAGAACGGACAGTACAAGGAGGAAGTTGGGGGCTGGTCCCTGGGCATCCAGTGGCTGGTGGAGATTCCTTACTGTAGACAGTGATGCTTAACATTTATCTTCAAGCTACTAGTCCTGTGCTGTGTGACTGTTCTCACCAGTATTCCAAACTTTGTAAGCGGTCACTACATGTACCAGTTCTATGTCAGTGTTTTCAGGGGTGGGGATTTATGGGTGGGGCCTCCACAGGATGTGGTATGGTGAAGGATCTTGGTTTCTAGGCTTTGATCTATAAACAAAGCATACTGATTACAGAATTGGAGGTCTAAGTTCAGGGTCAGAGGTAGCAGAGAAGACCTGGTTTAAGATAACCCAATAGTAGGCATAATAGACATGACACAATTTTAGGGAAAACAAGTTGCCCAGTGATGCTGGGGAAGGTGAACGAGATCCCAGCTTTACACACTTGGCCGAGAGGCCTAGTAGTTTCACTGTATTTCTATAGCTTTGCTTATTTTGTTGGCCTGACTGTGACTGCCCTGGGATAGTGGCATAGAACAGTAGATGTAGGGACTTTGGAACTGAATGAAAAAAAAAAAAGGAAAGGAACATGACTAGGTATGGCGGAGGAGAAAGTTTACTGTAGATAGAAGGGAGAGCATAGGTAGAAGCAGGGACACCTGAGGGAAGAGTCCAGAGTGGTCATGATTCCGATCCACATGAGGAGATGGGGGAGGGAAAAGAAAAGGGAAGAGAGGAAAACCAGGGGCAGCAGCCAGGAGGCCCAAAGGTACAAAAAGGAGTGGGTAACCAATTTGGTTAGATTATATAGGGAAGAACAGCCTATTCCCTTGGGCTGGAGAACTCAGGGTTGGGGATGGGGTATGCCAGCCAGGAGGGCCCTGTAACAGATAGGCACTGAGGGATGCAGGGAGAAGCTGGCAGGCAGGTCATTTTGATATGTTAGATAGGCACCTCAGCAGTTTGTCTTGGCTTGAAACTAAACAGGAACTGAATACTCTTTGTGGAGCTCTGAACAAATCTGACCCTTGCAGACCCATCGTTTCCATCTGTAATAAGGGACAAGTAGCTCTTTTCCCACAGGGATGTAGGGGCTGAATGCAGTGGTGATATCCAAACTGTGTGGGAGCAGAGGCAGTGGCCAGCCATGGTGTAGCATTCCTATATCCCTTCCCTTTGTACAGACAGTATCTACTCGCCCTTTAGGCTCAGCTCAAACTACAGCTTTAAAATTTCTTGTCTGTTTTAACTTCCTTTATATTCCCATAGTTCTTCTAAAATACTGCCTACAGTATGATGCTTTTTACTTAGTCTTTGTCCGTTTCATATGTATACATAATTCATTTGGACCATATACATCCCTGTTGCCCTGCTGTCTGACATTACAGGAAAGCCCTGAGCTTGGTGCAAAATGGCAGACTCCCTTTATCGGCAAGACTTTCTCTTCTCAACCTGGGGTATCCCAGACCCCACACCTTATACCTCTGGAATGTCACATAGCCTTGGTTAAGGTTACAGGCTCAACTTCCTTTCTTCTGATAAGAATTGGTTCAGCTAGCACCTGAGATTCCTGGAATGCCTTCCTGTGTATCTTACTTATAGTTTTACTGCTGTGAACAGACACCATGACCAACTCTTATAAGGACAACATTTAATTGGGGCTGGCTTACAGGTTCAGAGGTTCAGTCTATTATCATCAAGGTGTGAACATGGCCGCATCCAGGCAGGTATGGTTCAGGCAGAGCTGAGAGTTCTACATTTTCATCTGAAGTCTGCTAGTGGGAGACTGGCTTCCAGGCAACTAGAATGAAGGTCTTAAAGCCTACATCCACAGTGACAAATTTACTCCAACAAGGCCACACCTACTCCAACAGGGCCATACTTCCAATAGTGCCCCTCCCTGGGCTGAGCATATACAAACCATCACACCATGCTAATGAGACATCTCAATACCTTAGCTTTCATGACCTTTGCCTACCCTGGATATTCCTACCACCTTCCCCATAGCCTTATAGCCCTAGATTCACCCTGAGTAAAGTGATCTGTCTCCCTGAAGCTGGTCCCAGTATGTCGTTACTATCATTAGTACTCACAAGCTGTCGGAAACCCTGTTCGTACTTTCCTCCTTTGGTCCTTGTGGACCAGGGACCAATGACCCCAGGGAGAAGGGAGACCCACACACCAACATTACCGTTTCTTGTGCCCCACTCAAGCCCTTTGAACTCCTTCCCAGTGATTCCCACCACTTTCATGTCCTCTAATCAGGTGGCTTCCATGTCCATGTATGTGGGTTTTTTTTTTTTTTTTTTACTGGATCATAGGCAACTTATCAGTGGCTACAACACTGAAAAAAAGTGACTTCTAGTGTTCATTAACTGCTAAGGGCTCTTCAGTTACGGGTGGGGCTCAGGAACCCCTGACTGTTTTTGATGGAATTTTGACTGGCTGGATCTTGTGTATAGCTTGTGCAGACAACCACAGCTGCTATGAGTTCATGTGTGCAACAATCATGTCATGTCCCGAAGACAGCATCTCCACATCCCTGTGCTCCAGCTCTTAGTTTCTTTTTAATTAATTAATTAATTTACATCCCAATGCTGTCCCCCCTCCCAGAGTCCTTTCCTCACCCCCTGTCTCCTTCTTCTCTGAGAGGGTGGGCCCTCCTGAGTGTCCCCCCAACCCTAGTGCATCAAGTCTCTGCAGGGTTAAGCACATTCTCTCCCACTGAGGCAGGACAAGGCAGCCCTCTGTTACATATGTGCTGGGGGCCTTGGGCCAGCCTGTGTATGCTCTTTGGTTGGTGGTTCAGTCTCTGAGAGCTGCCAAGATTCCAGATTAGTTGACTCTGTTGGTCTTCCTGTGGAGTTCCTATCTCATTCAGGGCCTTCAATCCTTCCTCCAGCTCTTCCATAAGAGTCCCCAAGCGCTGTCCAATGTTTGGTTGTGGATATCTGCATCTGTTTCAGTCAGCTGCTAGGTAGAGTCTCTTATAGGATAGTTATGCTAGGCTTCTGTCTGCAAGCGTAACTTATGCCCCTACTTCTGTGATATTCTTGGATGTCCATACATACAGACAAAGATACATACACATTAATGAGAATAAAATTAAAAAATGTTTTTTTGAGACAGTGTTTCTCTGTGTAGCCCTCATTGTCCTGAAACTCCCTCTGTAGACCAGGCTGGCCTTGAATTCAAAGATCTGCCTGCCTCTGCTTCCTTAGTGCTGGGAATAAAGGCATGAATCATGACTGCCCTGGTTAATAAAAATAAAATAAATTTTTAAGAAAAAGAAAAAGAAAGTTAAAAGCCATGTATCTAGTTTTGTGAGTCTAGAGACTCCATTTTTCTTAATTCTTGATCAGGAGCTTGAGGATTGTCTTTATTAAGTGATTTCATGCTCAGTTTGTAGTCAGGATTGGTGATACATGTCACCTGCCAGCTCTGATTAGTCAAGGGTGACTACTGGAGGGCTGTGTGGAGAGGCACTGCTGTTGATTAGACTTGGCAGCAGCACTGGACAAACACCAGATCTATTGGGGACAGAAAATTGGTTGGCCTGTCCCAGTGCCAGCTGATGCTATGACAGTGTGGTAACATCAAGCTAGTTTGTATTTTATAAAGCAGACACAGTCGTCTCCCTCAATGACATCTTTATCTTGGGAGGTTCTGGTAGCAGCTCCCAGAAGGACAGGTACTCACAGCTCCTTATCTCTCTGGGAGCCTACAATGGTGCCACAGTAGTGTGACAGTGTGCTGAGCCCAGAGGAAATCTGAGGGAGGTCTGCTGCTGTGTGAGCCCACCATAGACGTCCTTAAATTGGATATGGATGCCCATCCACTCCTTTCTGTCTTTTAAACACGTGTCATTATTTTTAAGTCATGTAGATATTGATAAGCTGCTTTTGCTCCAGTAAATGACCTTCCATTCACGCTCAGGCAAGAAACCCTAGGTTCAATGGGACATGCGAAGAAGAAGGCATGAAAGCAGGCAGAGGGGCTTGTCAGGAATGGGGAGGAGTGAGGAAGAACAGGGGGAGGGAGGGAGGAGGAGAGAATGAGAAGGAGAAGGAGAGGAGGAGGAGAAGGGGGAAGAGAAGGAGCAGGAACAGAAGGAGAGAGCGAGGAGGAGGGTGAGGAGGAAGAGGAGGAGCAGGAGCAGGAGCAGAAGCAGGAAGAGGAGGAGGAGGAGGAACAGCAGCAGCAGCAGCTCATTTCTCTGCCTGTGTTTTGCTTGTTTTTCACTTCCTGTTCTGCTCCTGTCACGTGGGATATTCTGCACACAGCCACCTCTTTCTCCGCACTCTAGGTTTCAGCTTTAAAACTGCCTCTTTAGAGAGACTGTGTGCTGGCTCCTAGTCATCTGCTTTCTCATTCCTCTGTTCAGTGCACAGTTGCTGAACACCTTCTTAGTCTTGCTTACTGCTCTCAGAGCAATGGGATGCATACTGTGCCCTTTGACCATAATCTGGTGGAGGAAAGTCAGATAATTTTGAAAGAAACACGTAAATATATGTTAAATTAGGTGGTAACAGATATGGTGAATGACGTCTAGGTAGATGAAGAGGGCTGGAGAGATGGCTCAGTTGGTAAAGTGTTTGTTGCACAAGCATGAGGTCCTGAGTTCACATCCTTAGAACTCCTGTACAAGCCAGGTACGATGCTACACGAAGGAGACTGAGGGAGACAGGTAGCCCTAAGTTCACTGGTTAGCCAGCCTAGCCTAATAGATAATCTTTGGGTTCAGGGAGAGACACTGACTTAAAAAAGGGCGTGGGGAATAGAGAGCTATCCATGAAAGACATCTGACATTAACCTCTGGTCTCTACACACATGTGCACACACCCACATTAACACACACACACACACACACACACACACACACACACACACACTAATAGATAGATATCTATCTATCCAGGCATTTTCTCAATTAGTGATATCAAGGGTGGGAGGACCCATTGTGCGTGGTGCCATCCCTGGGCTGGTAGTCCTGGCTTCTATAAGAAAGCAAGCTGAGCAAGCCAGGGGAAGCAAGCCAGTAAGCAGCACCCTCCATGGCCTCTGCATCAGCTCCTGCCTCCAGTTCCTGCCCTGTGTGAGTTCCTGTTCCTTTGGTGATGAACAGCAATGTGGAAGTGTAAGCTGAATAAATTCTTTCCTCCCCAACTTGCTTCTTGGTCATCATGTTTGTGCAGGGATAGAAACCATGACTAAGACACTCCCCTCCCCTTTCCTCTCTTCTGCTCCCCTCCTCTCTGTTATCTCCCCTCCCGTCAGATTTCTTCTATCATCTTCCTCTTGGTGCCTTTAACTCTTACACATTTTGCATTTAGTAATTGACTTACTGCTTGTGTCAGGTTAAGGAGGTTTGCTAACTTCCCGTGTCAATCAAGATGCTTTACTGAAAATCACAGAGACTTATGAGGAAAACAAGACAGGACCGAAAAGGAATTTTCACAAGGAGATGAGTGAGTGCTCACAGTGTAACAGGCAGAGGTGAGTGCTCACAGTGTAA
>NW_021604591.1:4301424-4332137 GCF_004785775.1 Grammomys surdaster
CACAGTGTAACAGGCAGAGGTGAGTGCTCACAGTGTAACAGGCAGAGATGAGTGCTCCCAGTGTAACAGGCAGAAGTGAGTGCTCACAGTGTAACAGGCAGAGGTGAGTGCTCACAGTGTAACAGGCAGAGTTACAGAATAGGAGGGATAGGAGAAACCAGGACTATCCTGAGGATCCAGAGCCTGAAAGGACATCCCTGCAAATCATTTCCGAGAACAACACTCAGCTCGCTCCTATCTCCCCAAGTGCTTCTCTCAAGGAGTCAGCTAGGAGGCTGGAGAGATAGTGTTAGGAGCACTTGCTCTTCTTTCAAGGGACAAGAGTTTGGCTCTCAGCACCCATGTTGAGTGGCTCACAATTGTCTGTAACTCCAGTCCCAGGGGATCTGATGTACTCTTCTGGACTTTGTGGCTACCTACATGCACACACACACACACACACACACACACACACAGAGCCAATCAGTCCTGGCTCCATGGGCCTGCAAAGCATATTTCAGAAAGTGTCACCTGGTTTTTGTTTGTTTGTTTGTTTGTTTGCTTTTTAGTTTTCCATCAGCATCTTAAGCCTTTTAATGCTGTTGAATAAATGTCATTGAAATTTTGTTTTACACAAGTTGTGTCCCAGATCCAGTTTAGATGGTATAACCACTAAGCTCATTCCATCTTTGGTCAAGGGGTAGGGGCAAGGACTATGCCTGATGGTCCTTGCCTTAGTCACTGTTCTATTGCCATTACATGGAAAGCATTTAATTGGGTCCTTGCTTATAATTTAGAGGGTGAGCCCATGACCACTGAGGTGGGAACATGGCAGCAGGCAAGCAGACATGGTGCTGGATCAGTAGCTGAGACCTTATGTCTTATCAGCAAGTTGTAGGCAGAGGTGGGGAGGGGTAAGGGAGGAAGAGGGAGAGGGAGAGACTATGCTTGGCACGGGCCTTTGAAACTTCTAAGCCCACTTCCATGACACACCTCCTCTGACAAGGTCACACCTCTTCCAACAAGGCCACATGTTCTAATCCTTCCTAATCCAGTCCACCAGCTGGGAACCAGGCATTCAAACATATGAGCCTGTCAAACGAACACAATCTCTCACAACTCACCCTCAAGAAAAAAAGGAGAGGAGCTGGCCAGATTAGAACAGATAAAATGAACTAGATTTCTAAGCACTGGCTGAGGAGATGGAGAAATGGGATTAGCCTGTTTCTAACTCAGGAGCCAGATCTCCAGCCTGTTTCTGCTTTCACTCACCCGTGCTTTCCCCATACCCAGCTAGGCTTGGAAGCCTGCCACCTGCCCCCAGTGTCAGCAGTGGGTTCCCAGTACTTCTATGTAAGATGTTAAAAAAGAAGGTGTGTCCCTGGTGGCACAAAGGTGTAATTCTTATTTGTAAATTATATGTAATGTAAAACATAGTATTTCTCAATCAAATGCAGCCCTTTGTTTTATGGAAATCAAATAGAACTCAACATAAAAAAAGAACCTTGATTGTCTGCATAATTAATAGTATGCTATTTTAACTCCCCCAGTGACTTTATCTCCACCTCTCTCCCATGGACATTTAGATCTTCAAAAGCGTGTTCCTGAGCTCCCTTTTGTATGCACTCCACTTAGTACCCACTTACTGCCTCTTGAGAAAAGCAGGGAACTTCTTAGGTTGTTCTTCACAGGCAAGTTAGGGGCAATTGCACAGTTCTGGTTTTGTTACTGCATTGGCATGAGTTTTGAAACCCATAACCAGCTGGTCCCCAGAGCCTTTGAAAACTCTCTCCCAGCTCTCACTGTTAAGTGACGTGCTCTCTGCTTGGTCCAGTGTCATCTGTGAAGCTCATGTGTTTACCTCTCTGCTTTCATTGCATCCTGCTTTGCAAACAAGATATAAAAAGTGCACAGTAAGTACATGCTAAGAAAAATATATCTGAAAAGAAAGAAGAAATATGTACAGTTAATAGACACAAGCATTGTTTCATTTTCTGTTGCTGTGATAAAACAGCATGACCAAAAGAAAAGTAAGGAAGACTTTATGTTGGCTTATGGTTCCAGGGAGCCAGATGTTCGTAATGCTGGCCGCGGTGGTTTGACTGAGAATGGCTAAGAAGTCTGAATACTTGGCTCTCCAGTTGGTGGAAGTGTTTGGGAAGGATTAGGTGTATTCCTTGCTGGAAGAGGTGTGTCTCTAGGGGTGGGACTTGAAGTTTGAAAAGACTCTAGTCATTTCTGATGTGTCTTTCTCTCTGTCTCCTACTTGTGAATCAAGATAGAAGTTTTTAGCTCTTCCTGATGCCTTGCCTTTGCTCCACTACCATGCACTTTAATCCTCTGAAATCGTAAGCCCAAATTAAGCATTTTCTCTTAAAGTTGCCTTGGTCATGGTGTCTTATCACAGCATCAGAAAAGTAACTAAGATGGCAGCAGGAGAAGGAGACTGAGGGATCACATCTTAGCGGCATACAGGAAGCAGAGAGCAGGACGTGGTGAGAGACTATCAATCCTCAAAACCCACCCTAGTAATATACGTCGTCCAGCAGTGCTACACTTCCTAAAGGCTCTACAAAATCCCCAAACTTTAGGGACAAACAAAGAAACACTGTGACAAAATACATGTCCAAATACATGACCCTATGGGGATTTTTATCATTCAAACCACAGTGATACTAATACAAACTTACAGAGAGAAAGCATGCATTGGCAAAAGTATTGCCCATAAGACCAAATGAGATGTGTTCAGAGTCTTAAGGCTGTAGACGAACATGTTATGCATTAGAGATTTTGAAGGTTGGGGATAAGAAGATGGCTTGGTCAGCTAGCTTGTTTTTACTATGTAAAACATAGTATTTTCTCAATCAAAAAAAAAAAAAAACCATGAACACGTGTGTTTAATCCCCAGCCCCTATGTAAAACACCCCCTTGTGGTGTGTGCTTGCAATTCCAGCACTAGAGAGACAGGGACAGGCAGTTACTTGGGTATTGCTGCCCAGGTAGCCCAGATTACTTAGCTACTTGGAAAGTTTCAGGCCAGTGAGGGATCCTGTCTCACTCAAAGAACACACACACACACACACACACACACACACACACACACACACAGAGACAGAGAGACACAGAGTCAGAGAGAGACAGAGACAGAGAGACAGAGAGAGCAGAGAGACAAAGAGAGAGACAGAGAGATAGAGATAGAGATGGTGTCTTGGAGTTTCCATTGCTGTGAAGAGACATCATGACCAAGGCAACTCTTATAAAGGACAACATTTAATTGGGGCTGGCTTACAGGTTCGGAGGTTCAGTCCATTATCATCAAGGTAGGAGCATGGCAGCATCCAGGCAGGCATGGCATTTGAAGAGCTGAGAGTTCTACATCTTATTCTAAAAGCAACCAGAAGACTGTTTTCCAGGCAGCTAGGAGGAGGGGCTCAAAGTCACACCCACAGTGACATACTTCCTCTAACAAGGCCACACCTACTCCAACAAGGCCACAGCTTCTATAGTGCCACTCCTTGGACCAAACATATTCAAACATATGAGTCTATGGGGTAAAACCTATTCAGACCACTATAGATAAATAGATAGATAGGTAGATAGATAGATAGATAGATAGATAGATAGATAGATAGATGGGTGGATAGATGTATTTGAGAGTTTCTAGAGGACTGAAAATAGACTAATTAATGGAGAGAACAGCAGATAGAAAATAGCAAGCTCCAGGGGCTTGCGTGCTGGTGGATGGAGAGGGAGGAGCAGTTCTTCTTTCTGGCCTCTGGAGGCTATCATGGCTCAGTAGCTACAGGTCCACAGCATGGATGACTGTGTGACATGTGTACATTCTACAGAAATGAGAATCACAAAACAAGCAAATGAAGATCAAAGAAAGCTCAAGTGTCCAGTAGAAAACAGGCAAATGTTCTTCAGAGAAAAAGCACAGAAAAATGGTTAAACGATAACATTTGAAAAACTTTGAAAATGAGTATGGCAGCAAATCAATCTCAATACTGTGTAGGTTGAGGCAGGAGAATCCTGAATTTGAGGTCAAGCTCAGCTACATAGATAGTTAGAGTCTAGCCTGGGCTATAGGAGACCTTGTCTCTAACTAACTAACTAACTAACTAACTAACTAACTAACTAACTATTTGGATGTGGTGGTATATCCCTGTAACCTCAACACTCTCTAGGGTGAGACAGGAGGATCTTTGAGTTAGAGGCCAGCTTCAGTTACTTAGGTAGTTTGAGGCCAGCTTGGATTACACGAAAACTTGACTCATATTTTTGTATCGATTTTTGTACTTTACTGTTAACTAAAACATAGCAGACTGAAACTAAGCAGATTGTGGTTGCTTAAATAGGTTTGCCACTTCCCACCCCCCATAGATTCACGTGGTTCAACGCTTAGCCATGGAGAGTGGCGCTATTAGGAGGTGTGGCCTTATGGGAGTAGATATGGCCTTGTTGGAGGAGCTGCATTACTGTGTGGTGGCTTTGAGGTCTCCTATGTTCAAGTTCCACCCATTTCGGAATCAGAGCATCCTCTCGACTGCTTGCATGGGACAGTCTCCTTCTGCTGCCTTTGGATGAAGATGTAGAACTCTCTGCTCTTCCAGCACCAAGTCTGCCTGCAAGATGCCATGCTTCCACCAAGATGATAATGGACTAAACCTCTAAAACTGTAAGCCAGCCCTAATTACATGTTTACTTTTATAAAAGTTGCCTTTGTTATGATGTCTTTTCACAGCAATAAATCACAAACCAAGACACGGATATTACAACCTTTTACTAAACAAATGTATTAATCAGTATTCTCAAGGACTGTAGGAGTCTCTCTCTCTCCTCTCTCTCTCTCTCTCTCTCTCTCTCTCTCTCTCTCTCTCTCTCTCTCAAAGCCCCCACAACCCCACGGGGGCCCTCGCCTGTGTGTGTGTGTCACTGGTGTATAGGCTGATGAGTCTGCAATCCACTAGGCAAGAGAGCATATTGGCAGAAGCCAATGCTGTAACTCAAGTCTAAAAGCAGTTTGGAGGCTGGATGCCTTCTCTGGGACCCTTGGTCTTTTTCTCTTACGTTTTTCAAATGATTGTATAAGGCACACATGTTAAAGGCCAGTCACATCTGCTTTATTCAAGATCTGCTGATTTAGATATTGGTCTCACTTTTCAAGCACATTTGGACTGCTGCTTAGCTTAGCAAGCTGACCAACAAAATTAGCAATGGACAGTTGTTTTTTAATAAAGATTGATCATATCCATCATGTATCCGAGAAAGAGATCCTTTGCCATATCCCTAGTGGGAGAATAAGCAGAATAGACTAGGAGACAAGTGAAACAGCAGTCTGGGAATTTCTACAGAACTTTAAAGTATGCATCACTTTCAGTCCAAGAATTCAACTTTTAGGCGTTCCATTCTAGACACAGTCATACAGATACACAGTAAGAATAGAATCTCTGTAGCTATTGACAGGGAGATGGATAATTCACAGACCACAATGTCATGAAATAATTAAAAAAAATGAAAGATTTGTATGGACTGGTCAAACTCTTGATCCTATTTGCCTCTCCCTTCCAGGGGCTGGGATTATGGGTGTGAGCCACCACACCCATGTTACTGTGGACTGAGTGAGCTTGCACGTGCTACATAAGTCCCCTACTACAGAACTATAGCTCCAGCCCTGGAAGCTAGCACTTTCAAGGAAACAACTAAAACTCTTGACACTGCAACAAAGCTTGATACCCTGAGCAGTCACCTCTCTGCTTGCAGGCACCGTTGCTGAGACGGCTTGGAACCATTGCAGTGATCATAGAGTTGAGTTGTCTAGAATGCTATAGGGGCTCCATAGAACTCCAGCATGAACCAGTCTAGAAAATTCTACAGGACATTCTCCCCTCTCCATTCCAGAAAGGAGTACAGCAGGCTAGTTCTCTCTCCTCATTACTTTATATTTTTATAATTTTATTTCAGGTGAAATTTGAATGGTAAACATGTCTTGTTATCAAACTTATAAAAGGTTTATTTATTTTTATGTGTATGTATGTAATAGGGTTTCTGTTGCTGTGATGAAACGCCATGATCAAAGCAATTTGGAGAGGAAAGAGTTTATTTGGCTTACACTTCCATATCACTGTTCATCACTGAAGGAAGTCAGGGCAGGAACTCAAAACAGTGTGGAACCTGGAGACAGGAGCTGGTGTAGAGGCCATGGAGGGTGCTGCTTACTGGCTTGCTCAAGCCTTTTTTTTTAAATAAAGCCCAGGACCACCAGCTCAAAGGTGGCCCCACACACAATGGGATAAGTCCTCCCATATCAATCACTAATTAAGAAAGTGCCCCACAGACATACCAACTGCCCATCTTATGGTGACATTTTCTCAATTGACGCTTCCTTCTCTGTGATGACTGCAGCTTGTGTCAAGTTGGCATAAAGCTGGCTGGGACAGTATGAGTGCCAGCTTGTATGTATGTATGTACGTATGTATGTATGTATGTATGTATGTATGTATGTATGTATGCATGCACACCCACCATGTGCATGCCTAGTGCCTGTGGAGGCCAGAAGAGGGTGTTGGATCCCCTGAAACTGGAGTTATAGATGGTTGTGAGCTGTCATGTAGGTGCTGGGAACCGAACGTGGGTCCCCTGAAGGAGCAGCTAGTGATTTTACAACTGAACCATCTCTCCAGCGTGGGATCATTAGACATCATAATGCACCTCCCACAGTAATTCAGGATAATGCACCTTGCAAGGTAATCCAGCTGTGCTACGGAGACAGCAGAATTGCCTTTGTACCTCAGCTGTTGAAGTGAAGCACCTCCTGGTATTTCTAGATCTCCCATTTGTGAACAATGGACAGTACCAAATCCCCTTAGGTGAAGGGAAGGGTTACAGCAGAGCTTGCTTACTCTGAATGCATTTTAAGGTTTTGCTCATATGCTGATCCTTATGGGCAGCTGTACTCATTTGCCAGGGAAAACAGAGCACAATAGTGACATAGTCTTTTGCCATCTTGATCCTAGGCATACATACAAGCATGTCTAAATTCAAAGTATTAATAGAGAAAATATTTTCTTTAAACAACAATGTATTCATATTATGGTAAAGATTATATAATATCAGCTTTTAACACAATTCTGTAATAGAATTCTACATCCTTTAGGACCTCTGAGGTTGTGGCAAAGTTTTTTTTTTGTTTTTGTTTTTTTAAGATCTTAGGACTTTCCATAGAACGAGTCCAGCAACTCCAGCTTCTTTAGATATATGAATCTCGAACAGTAGAAGGTACAGTGGTGCATACTTGTAATGCAAGCCTTTGGGAGGCAGAGGCAGGAGGATCACTAACTCTGGGCCAGTCTGGGATACACACATAGTGAGACTGTCTTTAACAAGCTAGAAGTCTATAAAATAAAAAGGGAACAATAAATCTCTGTCTGCAATGATTTCCAACTCATCCCAAATGGCTGCTGTTCTTAACCTTCCCTCACTGACTGCTGTCATTGGACTCACGATACACTCACTGTGCAGTCTCCTATGTTTAATTGTATTTATCTCTGTTTTGACGTCCCAAAAGTTTGGAGGCAGTCAACAGCAAGGAGCTGTGCAACCCAGCAATGCAGTAGAGATGGAAGTCAGGACAGTGGAGCCTGCTTCACTGATGATAAGATGCCTCAGCTAAGGGTGAGGGCCAGCTGCTTCTGTGCACTTCCCAGAATCCAGGGATGAAAGGCAAGCAATCAACCACAGAATTCCGTACCAGGAAAGCGGAAGTTGGCTACTTCCCCCAGAGTGCCAGAAAGTTCCTGGCACTAAATGACAGAAAAAATTCTCATGCACAAGTTATTTAAAGAGCGTGGCACGAAACTTCGGGAGGAAATGGGTTAATAATAGTACTTTTATCCCTAGGGACTCCTGAAGATTAACTGAGGCAAATGTGCTAAGCCTTTAAAGAGGTGACTGGAGCTTAGAAAACAAAATGGATGTTAACTATGGTCAGGATGCTGCTTGTGTAAAACTCACATGCAGATTACATAAGAGTACACAGTGCAGGGACTGCAGTGGCTAATGCAGAAGTGGACTTTGTTTAGCTGAACCAAGAGCACGGACACAAGTTCATGTACATGGCCAACAGAAGCCAGTGTGACCAAGCATGGGGCTGTTCGATCCATATTGGATTAGAAGACATAGCAGAGGGGATTTCGGAATGATTGGATTGCACCCTTTTTAGAGCATTGATCTCAGGTAAGTTTCTTGGTCAACCAGTAAGACATGACGATAGATCCTGGGAATAGGGAACACATAATGATAGTAGAACTCAAGTTTCTATAGGCGAGGACTTTGTTTTCTAATAAGTACTAAGTGAACTGTCAAGAATTAGTAAAATTTGGCACTCCAAAGAATATATCAGAATTTTCTAAAGATTTAAAAGTCCTGTACCAAGATGTCTGTCTATGTTGCTATGTTCCATAATGCTATAAAGATCATGATGTGAGATAGCCTGTTATTGATCAATCACTAGCAATATGCAGGGTTTATTGTGCTTTTCAGTGGAAGTTGTTTTTGGTTGTGTGTGTGTGTGTATGTGTGTGTGTACGTGTGTGTGTGTGTGTGTGGTGTACCCATGTGTGTATGTTCCTGTTTGTATTCATCAGCATGTCTGCATTTGTATGTGTGTACATGTGGATACCACAGGTGAACACTAAATGTCTTCTTCTGCTCCTGTCCTCCTTATTGTTTTGGGCAGCGTCTCTCACGGAAGCAAGAATTCAGTGATTCAGGTTGACTGGTTGGCTAGAAAGCATCAGTGATCATTCTGTCTCTGCTTGAGATCTGGGATCACACACACTACCATGCTTGGCTTGGTACATAGGTGCTGGGGAACTGAATATTTACCAGCTGGGCCATCTCCTCAACCTGAGTTCTTGATCTTTAAAATACTTGTCCTTTTCAGTGAGTTCATGCTGATATTTGTATTGTTAAGATAACATCTGTACAGCCCTGCTTGCTCTGGTGTGCTAGTCTTATGACTCCTTATTTGATGGCATAGGCTTTCTCTGGCAGCAACAGTCCTACCCATACCCATAAGATCCAGAAGCTTCTTCAGGACTTAAGGATAGAATAAAAGCACCTTTCCTGGTAAACCAGTTCTTAGAGTACAGCTGTCCAGGCAGCTGTT
Organism: Grammomys surdaster; assembly: GCF_004785775.1. Lineage (NCBI taxonomy): Eukaryota > Metazoa > Chordata > Mammalia > Rodentia > Muridae > Grammomys > Grammomys surdaster. The sequence goes on from NW_021604591.1 coordinate 4,310,573, forward strand.
CTTCCTGGAGACAAATCTGAAAATGCTCACTCACTACCCCTGTTCACTTTTCATCATTATGATGCTTTGATAAAAAGCAATCTGGAAGGATTTAGAAAGGTTACATGGTTCAGTTTCAGAGGTTTCATTCAATGGTTGACTGGTTCCATTACTGTGGCCTTAGGTGAGGCTGAACATCATGGCAGATAGGGTACCAGAGAGCAAACTAGCTCATCTCATGAGGTAGGAAACAGAGGGAGAGGCAGGAAGTGGCAAGGAAAAAGTATTCTGAGGATCTACTGCTGCCTGGTGACCTACTTCCTTCAAGCTACGTCTCTCTTCCTCAACTTGCCAGTATTTCTCAAAATCCCATCAGCAGGTAAGGACCAAGATTTCAAACTCAAACATTATCTGTCCTCTTTCCCTTGGTGTTAAAATTGCTGATAGATGTGACGCGCCGCCTCGCCAATAAGGAGAACACGCCACACTTCAGGATTCTTCTGACAGCAATTTACTTGTTACAGCTCTTTTAGATGGTGTTACAGCTCTCTTAGATGGTAGTGTTACAGCTCTCTTGGATGGTAGTGGCGAAGGACCCAGAGCCCCAGAACCCACGGCTTATATAGAGTCCTGGGAGAACTTACTGCATGCTCATTGGCTCCTTAAGTGATGCCTAATTAGCATACTAGTTTTTCATTGGTTCTTGGAGTGAGGCTTAATTAGCATATTAGTTTTTGCTCCTTGCTCATGCGCACACTCGGCTTGGCTCTGACTGAAGCCAGAGCGGGAAGCCAGCGCGCCCTGCGCAGGCGCATTTCCATTCATGGCTCTGTCAGAGCCGAGAAGCAGGGAGCCGGCGCGCCTTGCTCGGGCGCACTTTACTTCACGGCTCCCTCACAGTGCCGAGAGGCAGGGAGCCAGCACGCCTTGTTCGGGCGCATTTTACCTCAAGGCTCCCTCACTGAGCCTCGCCATTGAATGCGGCTTCCTGACGGAACCGCGCCATTGACAAATGGCGAATGCGGCTCCCAACAGATAGAGTTATCACTGTGTTTATAGCTACAGCATTACCATCCCCACCATGAAGACACCTACTCTGACAACTGGCTTGCTGTGCTCATGCAGCCATATGATGGTGACCAGGCTATGACACCAGCCTGCTTGTTACACACCTCCAGTACTCTGTGATGTGGCTTAGGATTGACACCACCTTCAATACTAATGCCAATGCTAACGGCATCCTCAAAGTCCCTCTCTGAGGATGAGAGGATAGAAAGGAGGACCAACTTTGCCCTCCTTTTTTATGTGATGAGACGACATTGAGCACAGTCCAAATGAAAAGTGATTTCCAAGAAAGACTTTCTATCTATCTATCTATCTATCTATCTATCTATCTATCTATCTATCTATCTATCTATCTTTTGAGACAGGGTTTCTTTGTGTAGCCCTGGCTGTCCTGGAACTCCTTCTACAAACCAGGCTGGCCTCGAACTCAGAAATCTGACTGTCTCTACCTCCCAAGTGCTGGAATTAAAGGCATGCACTACCACTGCCTGGTCAAGAAAGAATTTAAACAATATCAGAAAGTACTAGTTTAAGTGTACAACTCTAAGGATGTGCCTACCCTGGCAGAGACTTGATGCACCAGGGTGGGGGCGAATATCCAGAGGGAACCCCACTCTCTCAGAGAAGGAGAAGGGGTATGGGGAAGGGTCTTTGGGAGGGAGCACTGGGAAGGTGAAAGCATTTGGGATGCAAACAAACAAACAAACAAACAAAGACAAAGAGTCTGCATTATCCTGAATGTGGGAGGTTGTATCAGGAGAACCTCTGAAGGATAGGGGTCGGGGCTCTTCCTGCTGACGGTGCTTTCTCAGGTCCCGCCACTAAAGAGGTTGATTAAGCCAATGCAAGCACAGATGTACCACCCATCCAACAACAAAACACATAAGGATCCAATTATGTAGCAAATTACGGGCAGTTGTTTTAAGTTAAGCTGTTAGCGCAAATTGCTGGCAAGTTTCAGGACTTGAGTGTGGAACATTTGCAGAGGAAAGGAGGTATCACTGCGTCTCTGAGCTCTATGTTGTAAATGGAAAGGTACAATGTGTTTACAAGAGCCCATTGAACACTGGGAATAAAAAAGATTTATTAACTCTCCACAGAAGGTCAGGGATGGCTCCTGAGCTATCTAATCAGATAGCTCCAGGGAGAGGAGACTACGAGGGGACGCAGTACCACAAAGATTACTGTGTGCCCCAGTACAATGTCCTTGGCAACTCTTATTTAAATTTTATTTTAGACACAGTCTGGTGTAGCCCAGGTTGGCCTCCACCTTGCTATGTAGCCACAGATGACCTCAAACTCTTGATCCTCCTGCCTTCATCTACTGGATGTTGGCATTGTAAGTGTTCCCCACAAGTCCCAGTTTATGAGGTTCAAGAGACTGAAGCCAGGGCTTTGTGCATGTTAGGCAAGCACACTAGCAGCTGAGTAACATTATCAGGACTTATTTGTTACACACACATACACACACAGACACACCGAGAGAGAGAGAGAGAGAGAGAGAGAGAGAGAGAGAGAGAGAGAGAGAGAGAGAGATGCATTTACTTTTCTTTGTGTACACACATACCAGTGTATAAAATGATCATGCCATAGCATCTGTGTGTGTTGTCCGAGAACAAACTGAAGAGTTGGTTTTCTGCTTCCACATGTGGTTTCTGGTGATTGAATTCAGATCGTCAGTCTTGGTAGTAGGTGGCATTATCTGTGGGACCGTCCCCTGTTTTGTTTCATTCTTTATAGTGTGTTACAGGTGGTTCAGAAAATGGATATCTTCAGAACCATGACACATGCTTCTCAAAGCCTGGTCCCAGAATCAGAATCAGTTCTATGGTTTGTCTGGGTTTGGAGGTACCTTTCTGAATCTTCTGACTCACAGTGCCTAGGGAATCTACACTAGTCTATGCTCACAGATTGTGCTGTAATCTCTGGCCACAGCCACGGTAGACCTCACTTTCCGCTTCTCAGAAAATTGAAACAATCATCTAGGAAGTTTTCCGTCAGTTTGCCATGGAACTGCTGTTACCTGTTGTCTCCTCCATTCCTCTGTGATTAGCATAGCAGCATCCTGTTTTCCTAGAAATGGATGGCCAAGAGTTCTTGCCTTTCCCTCCTGTAAACTCAACTGCTGTCTCTGGAGTCATCCCCACAGGCAAGGAAGCAAGGTCAAGACTTGACCAAAAAACACAAATTAAAAACCTATCCTTGGTTCCACATTCCTTCTAGCTACTGTGTTATTTTTAAACAATTCTTTATTTTTTTTCTAAGATATGGCCTCTCTATTTTAGCTCTGGCTGACCTAGAACTTACAATATAGACCAGGCTGACCTCAAACTCACAGAGTTTGAGAGTCCACAGAGCCTCCAGATGTTGGGTTTAAAGGTGTGTCCCACCACACCCAGCTATATTCTTTTTATTTTGAGATTTAATTTTAATTTTTGAAATTGGATTTTAATTACAACATTTTTTCTTCCTTCTCTTCTCTCCAAACCCTCCCATATGTCCCCCCCTCCCAATTCGCCTTCATATTTGTGGCCTCTTTCTTTTTTTATCAATTGTTATTGTATGCACATATGTATTTGTATATACATATATTCCTAATTATAACCTGTTGAGTCCATGTAATGTTACTTGTGTGTATGTTTTTAGAGCTGGCCATTTGACACTGGACAACCCAACCAATTGGTATGTTCTTCCTTGGGGAGGACCACCTCTTTTGCTCCCAGATTTACTCAGTTGTTTGTAGTTCTTTGTGTAGGGTTGAGGCCTTGTGGACTTTTCTCTGTCTAGTTTAACGTGTTTGTTGGTGTCCTTGTTCAACTCATATTTGTGGTCATGTAGGTGAGACTTTATGGGTACAGCTTCTGATGTTACCAGGGGGCACAATCTCCCAGCAAAGTCTACGATCCTCTGACTCTTAGAATTTTTCTGTTCCCTCTTCTGAAATGTTTCCTGAGTCTTAGGTATGGGAGTATTTTGTAGGTGTATCCATTGGGACTGGGCTCTACAACTCTGGATATTGATTGGCTGTGGTTTTCTGTAGTGGTCTCTGTCTGTTGCAAAGAGAGATTTCCTTGATGAGGGGTGAAGACTACATCTTATCAGGCTATACTCTGGAGAAAAACATGGGGAGCCTGGATGCCAATTTTATTTTAAATTATATGCAGATGTGTTTTGGAATAGGTATATGAACGCAATGCAGGAGGCCAGGAGAGGGTGCCAATTCCCCTGGAGCTGGAGTTACAGACCACTCTGAGCTGCCTGACATAGGTGCTGGGACCTGAATCCGTGTCCTCTGTAAGAGCAACGCACTTAAGTGCTAAGCCATCTCTCCTGCTCCTAAATACCATCTTCTTTATTTTCTCCTAAATTAGGAATTCTGTAGGTTTGGGTCTGTATTTCTTTCTGTTTACATATATCTATTTCTAATTTTCCATATGTAAGTGTTTGTACCATGTGCATGCAGTGCCTGTGGAGGCCAGAAGTGGATATCGGATCCTCTGGCACTGGAGTTACAGATATCTGGGAGTTGTCACGTGGATGCTGGAATTGAACCCAGTTCCTCCACAAGAGCAGCTCGTGCTCCTAACCACTGAGACATCTGGGTCTTTTCTTTATCAGGAACTCTTCCTCCCATTTTCCACGATCTGCTTCTATCTCCTGATTCCATCTCCACAGCCCTTATCAAGTCTAGCTCTGATATTTTCATCACCAGACCTCCTGGTCACCCTCTGTTTTCTTGCTGTCTCTAGTTGTCAGTCCTCACACTCAGAGCGGTTTTTTTTTTTTGTGTGTGTGTGATTTATTTATCTTTATTTATTTTTTTAAATCAAGTCATAATTTTTACTTATTCACACAGGAGTTATAAACATAAAACAGGGAAAGGGATGACACCGAAGCGTGGGTGTTAAGGGGGAGTACAGATAATCTTTCAGAACAGGGTATCAGCTGGGTGAAGGTTCAGGGGACAGGTCACTATGACTCTGCCTATGATTCACTTGTCCTTATCTAAGTTGGTATTATCCACCAAGGCTACCTATTACAAGGTCTATGACTACTCAGGCTGGTAAATTTCTACAAAAGCTGCCTGTTTACAATAGCTTATAGCCATCTGTTTCAATGTTTTCCACAGAGACCCAAGACTTGGTGTTAGTATATATGTATGACAGGCCTATTGCTGATTTTAGGCCTAAGGCTGATTTTAGGCCTTCAGTGTGTAAGCAGGGCTGCCCCTGACATCTCCTCCCTTCTCTAAGTATAGAAGGGCTGTGGCGATTCTAATCTTGCGAAGGCAGGGATAGAGGCCTCACCTCCAGTAATTGAAGGGGACCTTGTAATGGCTCTGGTCCCCCTGTCATTGTCCAGTGAGGCATGAAGGCCATACCCATCCCAATGTCTTTTTCCTGGAGAGGGGATACTTTTGACATCATTGGTTATAGTCTTATCACAGTAATAAAAACCTAATGAGGACACAGTCATAGTTTTTTCCTGATTTTGATTTCTTAAATTTGTGTGTGCTCATATGCATATCACAGCATGTAAATGAGTACATAGGTTAGAAGACAACTTGCAGGTATCAAGGAATTGCTTTGCTTATCAAGGAATTGAACTCCGGTCGGCCTTGATCATGGCAAGTGTCTTTATGTACCAATCCATCTTATGAACCCTTTCCTGTTTTTTTAGTGCCTTTGCCTTCACTTGTTCAGGTCTCCTGTCTACATCCTTACTTCAGCCCCTCTTGGCTTGACTCTTGATGACTGTTGATCTGTTGATTGGCCTGCACATTAGTTCCCAGGTCAAGCCCAGCTAGAGATGCCCTATCACTCTCAGAGGTCAGCATTAATCCTATCTCCCTCAGACCTGATTGGTCTCTGTGCCACCAGTGTGGCCTTTTCTAAAAGTAGATCCCTGCTGTTGGCTCCTGAGTCTTTTGGTGACATCCTTTGCTTTCAGACTAAAGACCCAAATTGTTTTCTGGTTTCTATTGCTGTGACCAAACATCATGACTCAAAAGCAAGTTGGGGAGGAAAGGGTTTATTTGGCTTACACTTCCACATTGCTGTTCATCACCAAAGGAAGTCAGGACTGGAACTCACACAGGGCAGGAACCTAGAAGCATGATCTGATGCAGAGGCCATGGAGGGGTGTTGCTTACTGGATCGCTCAGCTTTTTAATAAAACCCAGGACCACCAGTCCAGAGGTAATACCACCCTCAATGGGTTGGGTCTTCCTCATTGATCACTATTTGAGAAATTGCCCTACAGCTGGATCTCAGGGAGGCATTTCCTCAACTGAGGCTCCTTTTTTCTCAGATGACTCTAGCTTGTGTCAAGTTGACACACAAAACCAACCAGGACATATCAACCTGGAAGCTGTTTCCCATGGGAACCTGGGCTCTTCTCATGCATGTTGCAGCCGGATGCTCAGCACACATCCTGCTGCATTGTGGGTCCAAGACTGAAAGGGTGAAGGTCAGTTGTCCTCTGACTAAAAGGAAGCTCCCTATTTTTGGTCACAGTGACCTTTGCAGTTATTTCTAGAGTGTAGAAATGCCAGCGTTTGTTGCCCTTCTGTTGGTGAACAAGTCATGATCTGTAAGGGGAACATTTATACAGGTTTGGTAAGTGTTTGTTGCCAGGGTGAGTTCCAGGACATGCCACAATTACCCTTGTTGTCATTGTACAGCCAAATTCTGAAGCACAGCTCTGATGTTATTCTTGTTGCAAGGAGACTCAGCACCATTATCTGAAGAGGGATGACGTTGGGGACCGTTGAGGTTTATAGTCTTTTTTATTTACTTGTAAAAAGGAAATGTGCCCTACTCCAACTGCATTTGTCTTGGTTATTTTTTATTGTTTTCTCTTCTTCACTGTCCACATAAGCAACATTGCTATGATACATAGACCTTCCCCTTGCCTGGACACGAATCTAAGTTTAGTATAGGTGGAAAGCTATAAATAACTGATATGGTCATAAAACTGGATCGAGTGTTAGGATGGTACAAAATGAAACATCTGTGGTGGTTTTAATAAGGAATATCCCTCATAGGTTCACAAACTCGAACACAACAACCAGGTTGGTGATGCTGTCTGAGGCTGTGGAGCCTTGAACAGCTGAGGCTTTGCTGGAAGAAGCACACCTAGGGGTGGGCTTGGAGGGTTTACAACCTCACCCCACTTCCTGTTCACTCTGTTGCCACATTTGTGGTGGAAGATTCCATCTTTCAGCTGCAAGGTGCCATGATTTCCCGCCATGATGGGCTCTCCCTCTGGAGCCTTAAGCCAAAATAAATGCTTTCTTCCATAAGTTGCTTTGGTCATAATGTTTTATCACAGCAACAAAAATATACCTTAATACACTATAAAAGGCACTGAGAATTGTTATAGAATTTAGGGAAGCCAAACAATTCCATTCTGAGTAAGATATATTTTAAAGATTGAGGTCTCTCACATAGTTAATGCTCTAGTGTTTGTCTGGGAATCTAGAAAGTGGAGATTGCAAATCCATTTTGATTTTGTAAACCTTCAGAAAGGAAGGCTAAAATAGGGTAGGAGGCAGGTGAGTAACATGGAGGTTCTTTGTATTAGAGAGGTAATATTGAAATGTTGGAAGAAAAATTAGAAATGGGGCCACACGGGATAGAGCAGGATTGAGTTGTAACCTCACCTCCCAATGTCTCCTCCTATTGCACCCTCTATCTTGTGGTGTCCAGCCTGAAACCTTGCTCCTCACCAAATTCATACAACCAGGCTTTTGAGTTCCTGGTTCTAGAGAGGCAAACTCCTGTACTGGGAAAAAAGTGCTCCATTTTCCTGATTGCAATTTATTCTTTGCTTTCAATCCCATTTTGCTGACTTCCTAAACCATTTTCTGTTTTAATTCAGCCAGCCTAACAGTCCCATGGGTCATCTGCACAGTAATTACTGATGTGCTCACTAAATGCAGTACCTGAGCTTAGTGGTGACTTATAAAGTCAGACACTCAGAGGATGAGGCTAAGAATCTAGACTATAGCAAACCCTTTCATTCCACCATAATTACAGGATTTGAAAATTATTAACCTGGATCCTTTGCTTGAGTTCTGACTTTACCCTTCTTCCTTGACTTCAGAAACTACTTGGACAACCTTTTGGGTGATCTTCCGGTATAGTCTGGCTCCAGGAAGTCCTTTACTGTGCTCAATTCTCACAGACAATCAAGAGGTCCCTGCTTTACCGCTCTATGCCTCCAGTACCCAAGTAAGCCTGGCCTGAGGACAGGGCATAGATCTCCAAGTTCCTTCTTGTAAATGTATTATCTTTCCTAGTGACTTTTCTATTGCTAAAAGAAGCCTTTATATTCCAAAGGAATGCCTTATCTAGGGAATTTTTATGCACCAAAGACTGAAAGTACCAAGATTAATTTCAGCTGGACACATTTGCTGAGCTCTCTCCAAACACCATGGTTAGGGTCTGGCTGCATGGCTTGCCTGACTGTAGGAACATCTATAGTAACAGCTATAGCCAAAAGAACAGCTTAGTCTTCGGAATCATCTTCTGATCCTATGAAGATTTGCTGCTTCTAAAAACACCACTTCACGAACTAGCTTCCCAGAAATCTGTCCAGGGAGGTCAGGCCCACCCAGACTATGGTGATTTGAAGAGAAACGGTTCTGTGAGGAGTAAAGGGGCAGCAGACTCAGGGCTTTGGAGTTGGGTGTCACTGATAATAGTGTTCCATCAGTGGGATCTCAGACAATTTACTTCAACAATGCCCCATTATTTACATGTTAAGGACAGTAACATTGGCTTCATGTGGGGATCAATCTTGCTAATTAATGTACAGAAGGGACTTGGCCCCAGCGATGCTTGTTATTGTATTTCATCTGAGGTGGAGAGAGGGAAGGGATTAGCCCTGTCCTTTAACATCTGGAATTCACAGATTAGCTTCAAATGCACCAGCATGTCTGGCACTTTCACTAACATGATTCCTTTACTATGTAAAGCAAAGGCCAATGGAGACCTAGCTTTGTCCTTCTCCACTCTGTGGAGTACACAGATACAGTGTAGGCTATGTGGGCACAGAGGGTCAAAGTGGTCTCTGAGTGGTCTTTTGCTTGGTCCTTTTGGTTGGGGCAGACATCTAGCTGGTCTGTTCCTGTGAAGACACCATATCCTGAGCTATCCTAGAGAAGCCACTGCACTGAGAGCAGCAGGTAAGAACCCTTCTGCATAACTCTACACCCCAGAGCTACAAGTGGGAGCCTGGGACACTCAGGACCTATCAGCCACCCAAACCCCACCTCTCTGGAATACCACTCCCCTTCCACTCCTTGCTTGGTCCTTTTGGCTGGGGCAGACAACTAGCTGGTCTGCTCCTCTGAAGACACCATATCCTGAGCTACCCTAGAGAAGCCACTGCACTAAGAGCAGCGAAGGAACCACTGCACTCTGAGCAGCAGGATTTCAGGATCCCAGAGGCAGCCTGAGTCCAAGGAGCTCTTCCACCCAGGTGCTCAGGATCACAGGATCACAGAGACATCTGGACTCTGAGGAGTTCTGACACAAGCAAGATAACTGAAAAGACAGACTCCAGTCAGAGACAGTGAGTGCAGGTAGCACTAGAGATAACCAGATGGTGAAAGGCAAGCACAAGAACATAAGCAACAGAAAGCAAAGTTACTTGACATCATCAGAACCGAGTTCTCCCACCATGGCAAGTCCTGAATACCCCATCACACTGGAAAAACAGGATTCAGAATTAAAATCACTTCTCATGATGATGACAGAGGACTTTAAGTAGGACATAAATAACTCCTTTAAAGAACTACAGGAGAACACAGGTAAACAGGTGGAAGCCCTTAAAGAGGAAACACAAAAATCCCTTAAAGAATTACAAGAAAACACAACCAAACAGGTGAAGGAATTAAACAAAACCATCCAGGATCTAAAAATGGAAGTAGAACAATAAAGAAATCACAAAGGGAGACTACCCTGGAGTCAGAAAACCTAGGAAAAAAATCAGGAGTCATAGACACAAGCATCACCAACAGAATACAAGAGATAGAAGAGAGAATCTCAGGTACAGAAAATACCATAGAAAATATTGACACAACTGTCAAAGAAAATGCAAAATGCCAAAAGTTCTTAACACAAAACATCCAAGAAACCCAGGACACAATGAGAAGACCAAACCTAAGGATAATAGGTATAGAAGAGATTGAAGATTACCAACTTATAGGGCCAATAAATATCTTCAACAAAATTATAGAAGGAAACTTCCCTAACCTAAAAAACGAGATGCCCATAAACATACAAGACGCCTACAGATCACCAAATAGACTAGACCAGAAAATAAATTCCCCCTGTCATGTAATAATCAAAACATCAAATGCACAAAACAAAGAAAAAATACTAAAAGCAGTAAGAGAAAAAGGTAAAGTTACATATAAAGGCAGACCCTCAAGAATTACACCAGACTTCTCACTAGAGACTATAAAAGCCACAAGATCCTAGACTGACGTTATACAGACCCTAAGAGAACACAAATGAAAGCCCAGACTACTATACCCAGCAAAACTCTCAATCACTATAGATGGTGAAACCAAGATGTTCCATGACAAAACCAAATTTACACAATACCTTCCCACAAATCCAGCACTTCAAAGGATAATTGATGGAAAACTCCAACACAAGGAGGGAAACTACAACCCAGAAAAAGCAGGAAAGTAATCTCTCAACAAACCCAAAAGAAGATAGCTACACAAACATAATTCCACCTCTAATAACAAAAATAAAAGGGAGCAACAATCTTTTTTTCTTAATATCTCTTAACATCAATGGACTCAATTCTCCAATAAAAAGATGTAGACTAACAGACTGGATACATGAACAGGACCCAGAATTTTGCTGCATATAGGAAACGCACCTCAGTGACAAAGACAGACACTACCTCAGAGTAAAAGGATGGAAAACAATTTTCCAAGCAAATGGTCCCAAGAAACAAGCTGGAGTAGCCATTCTAATATCAAATAAAATCAACTTTCAACCAAAAGTAATCAAAAAAGATAAGGAAGGACACTTCATACTTATCAAAGGAAAAAATCTATCAAGATGAACTCTCAATTCGGAACATGTATGCTCCAAATGCAAGGGCACCCACATTCATAAAAGAAACTTTACTAAAGCTCAAAGCACACATTGCACCTCACACAATAATAGTGGGGGACTTCAACACCCCACTCTCAGCAATGGATAGATCATAGAAACAGAAACTAAATAGAGATACAGTGAAATTAACAGAAGTTATGAACTAAATGGATTTAACAGATATCTACAGAACATTTCATCCTAAAACAAAAGAATACACCTTTATCTCAGCACCTCATGGTACCTTCTCCAAAACAGACCATATAATTGGTCACAAAACAGGCCTAAACAGATAGAAAAAGATTGAAATAATCCCTTGCATCCTATCAGATCACCATGCACTAAGGCTGGTCTTCAATAAAAAAAACCAAAACAATGGAAAGCCCACATACACATGGAAACTGAACAACGCTCTACTCAATGATGACTTGGCCAAGGAAGAAATAAAGAAAGAAATTAAAGACTTTTAAGAATTTAATGAAAATGAGGACACATCATACCAAAACTTGTGGGACTCCATGAAAGCAGCACTAAGAGGAAAACTCATAGCTCTAAGTGCCTACAAAAAGAAACTGGAGAGAGCACACACTAACAACTTGACTGTACAACTAAAAGCTCTAGAACAAAAAGAAGCAAATATACCCAAGAGGAGTAGAAGGCAGGAAATAATCAAACTCAGGTCTGAAATCAACCAAGTAGAAACAAAACGAACTATACAAAATATCAACAAAACCATGAGCTGGTTCTTTGAGAAAATCAACAAAATAGATAAACCCTTAGCCAGACTAACCAGAGGGCACAGAGACAGTATCCAAATTAATAAAATCAGAACTGAAAAGGGAGACATAACAACAGAAACTGAGGAAATTCAAAAAAATCATCAGATCCTACTACAAAAGCCTATACTCAACAAAACTGGAAAATCTGGATGAAATGGACAATTTTCTAGATAGATACCAGGTACCAAAGTTAAATCAGGAGCAAATAAACCATCTAAACAGTCCCATAACCCCTAAAGAAATAGCAGCAGTCATTAACAGTCTCCCCACCAAAAAAAAAAAAAAAAAAAAAAAGCCTAGGACCAGATGGTTTTAGTGCAGAATTCTACCAGACCTTCAAGGAAGACCTAATGCCAATTCTCTTTAAACTAGTCCACAAAATAGAAACAGAAGAAACACTACCCAATTTGTTCTATGAAGCCACAATTACACTCATACCTAAACCACACAAAGACCCAGCAAAGAAAGAGAACTTCAGACCAATCTCCCTTATGAATAGCAATGCAAAAATACTCAATAAAATCCTTGCAAATGGAATCCAAAGACACATCAAAACAATCATCCATCATGATCAAGTAGGCTTTATCCCAAGAATGTAGGGATGGTTCAGTATTCAGAAATCCATCAACATAATCCACTATATAAACAAACTCAAAGAAAAAAACCCACAGGAACATCTCACTAGATGCTGAGAAAGTATTTGACAAAATTCAACATCCCTTCATGGTAAAAGTCTTGGAAAGATCAGGAATTCAAGGCCCATACCTAAACATAGTGAAAGCAATATACAGCAAGCCAATAGCCAACATCAAACTAAATGGAGAGAAACTTGAAGCAATCTCACTAAAATCAGGGATTAGACAATGCTGCCCACTCTCTCCCTACCTATTAAATATAGTAGTGGAAGTCCTAGCCAGAGCAATTAGATAACAAAAGGAAGTCAAAGGGATACAAATAGGACAGGAAGAAGTCAAAATTTCACTATTTGCAGATGATATGATATTATACTTAAGTATACTAAAACTAAACTTCCTCCAGAGAACTCATAAACCTGATAAACAACTTCAGCAAAGTGGCTGGATATAAAATCAACTCAAATAAATCAGTAGCCTTCCTCTACTCAAAGGATAAGCAGACTGAGAAAGAAATTAGGGAAATGACACCCTTCGCAATTGTCACAAATAATATAAAATACCTTGGTGTGAATCTAACCAAGCAAGTGAAAGATCTATATGACAAGAACTTCAAGTCTCTGAAGAAAGAAATCGAAGCAGATCTCAGAAGATGGAAAGATCTCCCATGCTCATGGATTGGCAGGATTAATATAGTAAAAATGGCCATCTTGTCAAAAGCAATCTACAGATTCAATGCAATCCCCATAAAATTCCAAATCAATTCTTCATAGAGTTAGAAAGAAAAATTTGCAAATTCATTTGGAATAACAAAAAACCCAGGACAGTGAGAACTACTCTCAACAATAAAAGAACTTCTGGGGGAATCACCATCCCTGACCTCAAACTGTTCTACAGAGCAATAGTGATAAAAATTGCATGGTATTTGGTACAGAGACAGGCAGGAAGATCAATGGAATAGACTTGAAGACCCAAAAATGAACCCACACACACCTATGGCCACTTGATCTTTGACAAAGGAGCTAAAACTGTCCAGTGGAAAAAGGACAGCATTTTCAACAAATGGTGCTGGTTCAACTGGAGGTCAGCATGTAGAAGAATGCAAATCGATCCATTCTTATCTCCTTGTACAAAGCTCAAGTCTAAGTGAATAAAGAACCTTCACATTAAACCATATATACTGAAACTAATAGAAGAGAAGGTGGGGAAGACCTTCGAATACCTGGGCACAGGGGAAAAGTTCCTGAACAGAACACCAATGGCTTAATGCTAAGATCAAGAATTGACAAATGGGATCTCATAAAATTGCGAAGCTTCTGTAAGGCAAAGGACACTGTCAATAGGACAAAATGGCAACCAACAGATTAGGAAAAGATCTTTACCAATCCTACATCCGATAGAGGGCTAATATCCAATATATACAAAGAACTCAAGCAATTAGACTCCAGATAACCAAATAACCCTATTAAAATGGGGTACAGAGCTAAAAAAGAATTCTCAACTGAGGAAACTTGAATGGCCGAGAAGCACCTAAAGAAATGTTCAGTATCCTTAGTCATCAGGGAAATGCAAATCAAAACAACCCTGAGATTCCACCTCACACCAGTCAGAATGACTAAGATCAAAAACTCAGGTGATAGTAGATGCTGGCGAGGAAGTAGAGAAAGAGAAACACTCCTCCATTGTTGGTGGAATTGCAAGCTGGTACAACCACTCTGGAAATCAGACTGCTGGTTCCTCAGAAAATTGGACATAGCATTACCTGGGGACCCAGCTATACCACTCCTGGGCATATACCCAGAAGATGCTCCAACATATAACAAGGTCATATATGCTCCACTATGTTCATAGCAGCCTTATTTATAATAGCCAGAAGGTGGAAAGAACCCAGATGTCCTTCAACAGAGGAATGGATACAGAAAATGTGGTACATTTACATAATGGGGGCATTACTCAGCTATTAAAAACAATGAATTCGTGAAATTCTTAGGCAAGTGGATGGAACTAGAAAATATCATCCTGATATTTTCACAAAAGAACACACATGATATGCACTCACTGATCATTGGATATTAGCCTAAAAGCTTGCAACACCCAAGATACAACTCACAGACCACATGAAGCTCATGAAGAAGGAAGACCAAAGTGTGAGTGCTTCGGTTCTTCTTAGAAGGAGTAACAAAATACTCATGGGAGCAAATATGGAGACAAAGCGTGGAACAGAAACTGAAGGAGGGGCCGTCTGAAGACAATTCCACCTGGGTATCCATCCCATGTGCAGTCACCAAAGGTAGACGCTGATGTGGATGCCAGGAAGTGCATGCTGACAGGAGCCTGATATAGCTGTCTCCTTAGAGGTCTGCCAGAGCCTGACATATACAGAGGCAGATGCTCACAGGTAACCATTGAACTGATCATGGCATTCCCAATGGAGGAGGGAGAGAGAAGACTGAAGGAGCTGGAAGGTTTTGAGGTCACATGGGGAGAGCAACAATACCAACCAACCAGAGCTCCCAGGGTCTAAACCACCAGCCTGGGAGCACATAGGGAAGGACCCATGGCTCCAGCTGTATATGTAGGGGAGGATGGCCTTGTTGGGCATAGGTGGGAGAGGAGGTCATTGGTCCATTGAAGGCTGGATGCCCCAGTGTGGGGTAATTCGAGGCAGGGGAGGTGTTAGTGGGTGGGTGGTTGGGGGCACATCCTCACTGAAGCAGGAGGAGGAGTTCCTGCGTAGTGAGGAAATGGGGAAGGCAGATCACATCTGAAATGTAAATAAAATATTCAATAAAAAAAAGTGATCTCAAGCATGATGAGAACACGGAAGGGAAATGCTGTTCATCCACAGTGATGGCTCAGGACCCTTCTGAGTTCACTGTGTGCTGTTGGGGTGGTTACTATCAGTTGTCAACTTTAGATCTCGAGTCTCCTAAGAGACAAGCCTCCTGGGAGGAATTGTCTAGATTACGCCTGGCCTCTGAGAATCTCTGTGAGAGATTACCTTAAAAAAGTCTTATTGTTAATAATTTCATACATGTATATAATGATACATGACCATGTCTATCTCCCAATCCTTCTTCCAACTTTCACCATATCCCCCAACATATTCCTTTCCTAATTCATGGCTTTTAAAAGATCTACTAAGTCCATTCTCTTCTGCCCATGTGTGCATGGGTCTAGGGCCGTTCACTGGATGATGGTAATCCTCTCAGTGGCCACACCCTCAAAAAAGAATAATTCATCAGATGCCAATAGCTCCTTGATCATTGACCCCATCTATGGTGGAATTTTGGCTCGGTTGATTTTGTGCAGGTAGCCACAGCTGGTGTGAGTTGATGAATGTGTGATAGTCATGTCATGTCCAGAGGACAGCAATTCCTAGCATTCCTCCCCATCCTGCGACTCTTATGCCCTTTCTACTCTCTTTTCCAAGGTGTCCTCAGCCTTAGTCAGGAGGAGAGAGTGCTATAGTATCCCACCAGGACTGAACACTCTGTTTCTTATTCTGTGAAGGATTGTCATGACTGAGTTAACTGATGTGGGAAAACCCACTTTAACCATTTCCTGGGCTGGAATCCAAGGCTGAACAAAGAGGAGAAAGTGAACTGAGCATTGGCATTCTTTGATTTTGCTTCCTTGCTACAGAAACAGTGTGACCATCTTCCTCAACTTCCTGTCACCAGCCAGGACTTTCCCACCGTGATGGACTACACCCTTGAACTATACAGTCAGAATAAAGCCCTTCTTCCTGTAAGTTACATTGGTCAGGGTGTTTTATCACCACCACAGGAAAAGTTAATAATACTACACCGGAGCAGACCTTCAAAGTTATCTTTGCCTCCAATGCTTCTTTTAAGTGTTGGGACTAACACTGAAACCCTATCTTGGGAATCAGTTTAGAAAGTAATTGGGAATGGGGGTAGGGTTGGAGTTATGGGAGGGATTGGAAATAGAGGGATGTGTGGGTGATGCCATGGTTGGATGGGAGGTGTGCTGATCTCTATCTCTCTGCCTTTCTGTGTCTCTCTCTCTCTCTCATAGATCGTATTATAAGGGCCCTAATCCTACCATAAAGGCACCATTCTTTTGAGCAAATTATTTCCCTAAAGTTCTTTTCTTATTTAATACTATCACATGACCAGGGGCTAGTTACAACAAATGAATTGGGGCTCAGATATGTCCAGTTCTCTATTAGAGACAGGGAAGGTAACATCTCAGCAAGGAGAAGTTAGGAAGGGTGTTTCAGGGACAGGAGCTGTGTTAGATTAAAGAGTTTAATGAAAAAGGGGTTCTTGGATGAGTGGTCCTCCCTTGGATGTGGTTGACTCACCAAAGGCTGTAGACTCACCCTCTCCCAGCACCCATCAACTGCCAAGAGCTCCTTGGGTAGGAGTAGGACTTCATATGGACACAAAGTTGGGTGGCTAGGGAAGGGGAGTGGATCTAGGAAGTGCTGGGTGAGTATGGCCAAACCATGCACATGTTTTTCAATTATCTAATACGATACTTTTGAAAGTAAAAACAAAATTTAAAAGGGGGGAAAGAAAAGAAGGAGATGCAGTGCAAAGAGCCCAGGCTTGATCCTGAATGGATTCCAGAGCTAGCCGAATAGGCAGCACCAGCATTTGCCTCTGATGTCCTCTGTCACTTCTTGCTCATTAGCACCCAAGCTGTGCTGCTTGAGAGGGAAGCCAGGGTGACATCTGTGAGCCCCTGTGTCATGAGGCTATGGATCCTCAGCCTCTTTCCCTCCCCTTTGCTCCCCTGAACGGGGTAGAAATAAGTGCTGGTGTTTTATTGTGGGGTCAGATGCTCTGTTTACCATGGAAGACAGAGAGACATTCTCCATGTGTTCCTATCTCACCCACCTATGCTCAAGGCCTCGACTGAATTATCCCTCTGGGGTTCAGCACTGAGGAGGTCTGATCACTCTTGTACCAAAAGGATTGAAAGAGCCCAGGAGAGCATATTACCAAGCCCTGCTATGGCTAATGGGATGAATATTTCTAAGATGCCTGCCACACATTGCTGGAGCAAATAAAAACATCTTTGTGCCTCTATATCTGTTTCCTGTGCCCTGTGTTATCTGTTGACCTATAAGCAAGGCATTGCTATTGCTTATTCAAGGGACATGTCTTTCTATGGAGAAGAGTGAGCATACCCCTTTACCCAGGGGTTTTGTCTAAAGCTTTAAATCACTGGGGTGCCTGAGAGGAAGTATGATTTTATTGCAAAAACTGTTTCCTGGTAGCCAGGCTGCTTTTTCTGGGGCTCATCTACCTCTTGCTGTGTTAGGAAGACCTCAGGCTTCTCACCCCTCTCTTAGAAACAATCCACTGCCTCTTCTTTTGTTAGACAGCATAGAGTGAATGATTGTTTTAGAGGATAGTCATATGTATCCCCTCCCCCACCCTGCAGAGAGAATGTGAGTGGTGGGGATCCTGAAGGGGACTTGTGGATTCCCTGAAGCTTGTCCAGGGACCTGTTTCTAAGACGTCTTAATTTACAAAGGAGCATCTTTATTGTTCATTTCGGATACCTTATTGGGCAGCTGTCTCTGTTTTCCTCTTGCCCTCTCTTAGCCTCGGCAAGTGTGTTTGCAGCATCTCATGGTCCCCTTGGTGGAGCTGCCTGTGGGAGGTGGCCCCAGCAGTGGGAAGCAGATTGCCAGTGCTCATAGTGATTGCCACCGACATTTCCAATCTGCAGGGGTTTCCTGCTGTGTTTGCAAATATCAAGGTCTTTGTGCAGTTGTGCAGCTGTATGGCACAGGTCTACCTGGAGAAAAATACAGGTCAGGAGTGCCATCAACTGACAGCCCCTCCCACCAACCCAGGTGTAGCATTTTGGGCCTGTCATTCGAGTGTGGACACTGCTTTCTCCCTTCTCTAGGCAGGCAATGAGGATGTCCAGCGCCAGCTTGACTATTTCTGCTAAAGCAAATGTGAGCTTCTCTTGAGAAGTCTCTGCATGCTCCAGGGTTCTCTTCCCCTTCTTGCTAGTCACTTCTCTGTTGTTGTGATAAAACACCATGAGCAAGGTAACTTATAGAACAAAAAGTTCATTTGGGACTATGATATGGACTAATAGTTTCAGAGGGTTATAATCCATGATACCCTGCCTCCAGTGATGTACATCCTCTAGCAGGGCCTTGCTTCTCAAAGGTTCTACAATCTCCCCAAAGACCAACCCAGTTGGGGACTATCTTAGTTAGGGTTTTACTGCTGTGAACAGACACCATAACCAAGGCAAGTCTTATAAGGACAATATTTAATTGGGGGCTGTTTTATAGGTTCAGAGATTCAGTCCATTATCAAGGTGGGAGTATGGCAGCATCTAAGCAGACATGATGCAGGCAGAACTGAGAGTTCTACATCTTCACCTGAAGTCTGCTAGCAGAATACTGACTTCCAGGCAGCTAGGACTTAAAGCCCATGTTCACAATGACACACCTACTCCAACAAGACTACACCTCCTAATAGTGCCATTCCATGGACCAAACATATACAAACCATCACAGGGACCAAACGTTTAAACACCCAAGCCCATAGAAGATGTTTTTCATTCAAACCTCCATACCCTGTCTTCATCCATGTGGTGGTCTAACATTCTCCCTTGTCTCCCACTGTGCTGCTAGCTTGATCCCTTTCTCTTCCCACACGATCTGCCTTGACTTTGCCTCCAGGACATCTCGGGTACATCTAACTGCCTTGTCATCTTCTCCATGGACAGCTTGAACTCACACCTGTGTATTCATGGGTGACATTGTTGGTGCTGCCACACAATCCCACCCAAGTTCCTCTGGAAACACATCCTGGATCTCGCCAGCCCATATCCGTGCCATACCAGCACCGAGTAGATGTTGGTTTTCATCCTTCTGGCTGTGAAATTTGCAAGAGTTCCCATCACTGTCCCATCCCACCCCCAGCATGGTTCCTGTTCCCTAGAGAAGAGACAAAAGCATGAGATAGCCAAAGCATACTTTATTTCCATGAGACTTTATTTTCAGGATCCCAGGCCCCAAACACAGATGCCTCAGGAATGATCCCTCTTTTCTCTAGGCCCGTGCCCTCTCCTTTCCCAGAATTCTGTTCAGCCCCTTGTCTCAGCAGTCTGCTGAAGGGCTAAGGGTGTTCCTCTTGTAAAGCTCCTCCCACAGACTTCAGTGTCATTGAGTATGAGGCAGACTTCAGAGCTCCTCTTCAAGCAAGAACAGTGACAGGAGGAGGACTGGCCCAGCAGGAGCAGTGGCACTGGGATCCCACAGGTTGGAGGTAATACAGGGAGGATGTCCTCGGGATGTCTCCCAGCCTATTGATACTGGAGGGTACATCAAGGAAACTCAGGAGATAAACACAGGGTGACACATTTCAATAAGAGACCCATGCACAGAGCACAAATCACAGTGTTCTCACAAATAGGAATTGACAACATTTTTACAGGTTAAATGGTCTTTGGAGCAGGGGCAGTGGGACGCTTGCTGGTCCTCTCTGAGGGATGCTTCAGCATATCCACGAAGCCTGGTCTACCTCATTTTCCCTCATACTACACATGGAGTGAGATTTCTTATCTCAGTCCTTTAGGTCCCTGGGGCTGACTGGTGGCTCCCTTCAGAGTTACCTCAGAGAACTGCCATTGCTGAGGCTCTCTGAAAGCCCCACCTCTTGGCTTGAGTCCCCAAGTTGAAAGTCAGTTTTTGAAATTTTAGGAGGAATCTTCTTCTCAATGCCTCCGGGCCTCGTGAGCAGGCTGGCCGTCACTAGGAGGGGCAAGCACAGGAATCTCCTCAGCGGGGAAGGAAGAGCAGCTGTGTGTCCTTGGTTCAGACAAAGTCCAGAGCAGGCACTCCATAAATCCTTGCCATCTTTATCCTAACTTTTCCTTCTATAGATGTCCTCCATGCTGGGTGTTTTCTTTATGGGTACTTCTCATAGCCACATTCTTTCACGTAAATACATAGCAATATTCCTTCTTGGAAGTATAAAGTACAATCTGGGCATTGGCTTCTGTTGTTTTTACACTATTTTCAACTCATAGGTTGTCATTCAGTAGCTTTTACTTAGCTTATTAAAATTTCCCATGATGCTCTACAGAATATGCTTCTCATTTCCTTTTTTTTTTTCTGGCTTAAATTATTTCTATGTAATCCTTGCCTTCTCCAGGTATGCTGATGCCCTCTAAGGGTTAGATCCAACAAGGCTGGCAGAAGTTATAAATTCTGGTGGTGGGTGGCCTTGTCCTCCTTGACATAATAGATGGAGTTTTCGTGCATCCAGTTATCTGAACCATGAGGATATTCCTAGATGTCACTTGAAGCTTTGGCTTCCACCCACATCTGAGAGACAGAAAGAAGCTGCATGCTCACCTGCTGGGCACCCTGAAGCTGTATCAGAATGTGAAGCTTTCAGTTCTCGGCTCTTGGCAGACTGAGTATCCTTTCGGATTGGTGGATCCTTCAACTTCTTACAGACAGAGACTGGCAAAGTGGAGCAGGAGGGCAAGGTTCAGAATCTGAAGAGAAGAGGCCAGGCTTCTCTTTACAGGAGTGTAGCTCTGGAGGGCAGCCTCTCTCCTCTCCACTGTGTGCAGCAAAAGGTGAAGAATATGCACAAAGACACAAATGACCAGAGCTGGAAGTCCACAGACTTGTCCCTCTCAATGTTGCTCTCAGAGCTGGGATGCAACCTGCTGGAGGCATTTACATTTTCCTGCAAAGTCTTCTGCTCTGTCAGAGAGGAGAACCTGCCCGGAGAAGGAATTTTTGAAGCAGGGCTTTTGGATCAATGGGAGAATATTTATACACACCTATCTCTAGGAACTGACACCCCTGGTATTTTTGATGATGTCATTGCTTTTTTTTTCATTTAGTGTGTGTGTGTGTGTGTGTGTGTGTGTGAGAGAGAGAGAGAGAGAGTGTGTGTGTGTGTGTGTGTGTGTGTGAGAGAGAGAGAGAGAGAGAGAGAGAGAGAGAGAGAGAGAGAGAGAG